>NW_020954608.1:52936388-53019527 GCF_900497805.2 Vombatus ursinus | reverse complement strand
GAAAGACCCAGAGAGTTTAAGTGATTTGTCCATGGCCACACAGTTGGTAAATGACAGAGATGGGATTTGAACTCAGTGAGCTCATGCTATCATGCCATCATGGCCTAATAAAGAGAGTACTGGACTTAGAGTCCAAAGGAGGGTCTTTACAACCCAGTTATGCTAAGTACTAGTTCTATGAATTTAATTAGGCAAAACACTTCACCTCTTGGTTTTGTCATCTATAAAATGGGGGTAAAAATACCAATACTACCTTTCTCAAAGGATGGTTCTGAAAATGCTTAATAAATCTTAGGCTACTGTAGAAACAAGAAGCTTTCATCCAGCAGGTGAGAACCTTTTCCCTCCTCCTAGTACATTTTTATTCACCAGATCTGTTGGTGTGCCCAGGAGCACTGGGGGATGATTCTCTATGACCCTTCCCTTCATTCCCCGAGGCTCCTCAGCTGCCTCTGCAGCCGCCTGTTTGGGAAATGGATGGGAGTTAGCCAGGCAGGATCTCTGCCATTATAATAACTGATCCTGATCTGTGGTGGAACTGAGGGCAGCACTCAGTGATAAATTGCGACATAACATCTCAACTACCAGGGGTTCTCTGGTTTCCTGCAGTTCCAGCTTCTTCCACTGATTGTTTCAATGAGATAAGCTAAACATAATATTTAGATTCTGCTTCTTCTTAGCTCTAGGATCCCTAAATTGCAAGTGTCTGAAAAGGAAACTGGCTCAGGTCATCAGATAACATCTCTAGGCCCATTTTACTTTCGGGGATTTCTAATTCTTCTAATGACATCTCTTTTCCTGGGCAACATTAAGGGGAAAGAGGACTAATTTCTTCTTGAGATAAGAACCATAACCAGAAGAAGGAGAAGGATTGGAGAGGAACTCCCACCCATTTTATGGCAAAGGGGCCAAGGTATTTGACAGGAATCGCTTGTTTGTATGTCTAGGGTATTACTGATTTCCTAAGGCTTTCCATCTCCTATTTCCAGTCATATCACCAGATTCAACACTTCCAGCCTTCTTTTCAGCCAGTCTGAGACTTTCCCCCCTTCTTCTATTCCTTCACTCTGCCTTTGTGTACTCCATTTCTATAAGCAAGGCCTTCACCAGAGTCCATGGTGATAATGACCTAGTCTTCCCTCACCCTCTCACTCCTCTTCTTCCTTTTTCTCTCCTCCTTTTCAAAACAGTAGCTATGGAAGAGGGGGAGCACCTGGGACAGTATTGCTCTAGGAGGGTGGAAGCTGTGTCTTCTCATACACCCTGTGGCATGGATCTTAGTGGCTGAACCCTTATCAGGACCTCTGGGGCTACTGCTCACAGGAGAAACTCGGGTGTCCTTTCCTTTCCCTCTTTCCTAAAAAAGACTAGGCAGAAGCTTGGAAGTATAGACAACAGTTTCTTTTCTTTAGCTATCTGAGGGGCAGTTCTACCAGTTTCTAGACCTATAAGAGAGTTGCTCATTTCTTAAGGTCTCCTGGGCTGTCTGCTTTTAACTTTTACACCTGATGAATACCTTGACTGTCTTTGGGTATGGGAGGGTTCCAACCAGGGAAACTAACAGGCCTGTAGTGCCCCAAAGAGAGAGGCTCCAGCCTAGATTCATCAAAGAGAGCCCAGCTTTAAACAGAAGGGTAGATGGAATCTCCCTTGTTGCCCTTGGTGACTCCCTGGCTGTCTGACAGGGCCTATTGTTAGCCCCTGGACAAAAGCCAGGATGTTTCTGGTTATAGGGCTCTCTCTTAAAGGGACCCCAGGCCTCAGACCTAGGCTGTTGTTTTCAATCCCTAAATCTCAGTGCTTAAGGCATTTCTTTTTTGGAAATGGTATAGTGCATATATATATGTGTGTGTGTATATATCCATTCTTTAGTCATATTACTATACACACATATGTTGTGTATATATATATATATATATATATATATAGATACACACACACTAATATGTATCTTATTAATTTTAGAGAAAAGGAATCTGTACACAGATATAATTTTTCTTTAAAGTGAACAACTATAGAGACAAAGATAATGAGAGACAGAAGAAACACTACAAAGGGAAATTGGGAAGAGTTCCAGGCTGCTTTTTCAGCCTCAATGCATCTATTGTGGGCAGTTGCCTCAGACACTAGAGCAGGGGGTGCCCTGAGCAAAGGGGAGGGGTAGGGAGCATTGGAGATGTTGGCAGAGACCCCAATCTGGACAAATGCCCCCTAGAACATGGTATGTCTGGCAGGCAGCAAGCTAATCCCAGGGAGCCAGAGGGTTGGGGCAGAGAGAGGAAGGTAACAGAGTAGGCCTAAGGGAGTATTTTGGGGTGGGGAAAGGGTTTAGTTTTTAACCCACAGACAGTGTCAGCCTGAGCTGGGGATTTAGGTTGCTGATGTCGGTACTTCCCAGGCACCGGTGATGAGATCATGGCCAGATGGTGTTCCTAGCCCTTCATTGGCCCAGGATGCAGTCATGGGGCTGGAACCGTAAGAAGGCAGCTGGGGCATATGAACAGGATAGGGGGGAGAATGGAATTGTGAGGTTGCTCTGAGAATCATCTCATAGGGGAGTTTGTGAAAGTAGAGGGTACTGAACTCTCCTTCGGAGTTTCAAGAACTACTATGGATCATTGGTGATGTACTTGGCTATACTCGCCTTTCTGCCTTATGCAGAAATTATGATATGGGTTCAGTTGAGTCCTGCAAAACTAGCACAGAAATCACAACCCAAGGAAATTCAGGATATTTAAAAATAACACTCTTTATGAATGTAGCACCTGGACCCCCTAGAAAGCTACCTGATGTTTGAAGCATCCTATGGGTCAGCATCCAACCCAAACCATAGCTCACAAGTCTTCACTAATGTGTTTATTTTTATCAGTCAAGTAGAGGGCATGTTAGCTCAAAGTTATGGACATTTATGAAATAGTATAACAAACAAAGTGACAAAGAAAAGTCCCCCTATGCACATGTCAGGTGCATGTTCTCCCAGATGACCATACCACTCGTGGAGGAGGGCATACTCATATAGAAAATGCATGGTTGGGGAAAACAGGGCTCCAACAAAGGCAACATGTGTGGTCAGGGAACATTCATGAAGGGGTGCACATGCCAGGAAACCACGGTGGTCAAGATACATGTGAGAAGTGCACAGACATAGAGATCAGTGTGTCCAGGATGTGTTCACGGTTGGGATAATTCATATAGAATCAGGGATCTTAGGATCTTAAGTCTAGATCTAGGAGGGACCCCAGAATCTACCCAGTCACATCCAGAACTGCAGGGTGGTCCATACCTGCTGATGATGTCATTGTGTTTCTATCTATTGCTTTTTTTTCCTGGGCATCATTTTCTCTGAGCTGCTCTCTGATAACACACCAATCTGCCACTTTTTGCTGTCACCCAACAACTAATAAAAGGCAACTAGGTGGCATAGTAGATACAGCGCCAGGCCTGGAGTCAGGAAGACTCATCTTCCTGCATTCAAGTCTGGTCTCAGACACTTACTAGCTATGTGACCCTGGGAGAGTCACTTATTCCTGTTTGCCTCAGTTTCCTCATCTATAAAATGAGCTGGAGAAGGAAATGGCAAACCACTCCAGTATCTTTGCCAAGAGAATCCCAAATGGAGTCATGGAGAGTCAGACGCAACTGAGAAATGCCTCAAAAACAACAACAACAAAATCTCTTTCTGGTCAATGATACAGCCATCTGTTTTGGTGCAAAGCTTAGAGCTGCTTTAGTGTACCACACCCAGCCAGGCAGCCAACTAAAGCCCACAGAATGTCCCAGGCAGAAATTTTATGACTTCTTTTGAACAACTTACTCCTGGTACAAACTCAAGATGTTTGGCAACTTTCTAAACTGGGGTTAGAAAATTCCTTTTTATTCTTGTGAAATCCCTGATGTTCCTGAAATCCAGATTGTGTCCCCAGATCCTGAGGCAATGGTAATGTTAATTTGGTTATAATTCTCAGAGCAAGAGATAGAAAATGGGAGTGAAGGGAAAGAGGATGGTGGCAGGGTAGAAGATGGTGAGGGTGAAGATGAGGATGCAGGGCTCCATGATGTTCAGAGTTGAGTGTTTTAGTTCCTCCTGGGCATGGATGCCTCCAGAGGTATAGTTGGGAGGGTGGAGCACTAGCAGCAGTAGAATAGAAAATGGCTGGAGAGAAGCAAGGATGCATGGTTCCTGGCAGTTCCAAGATCAAGATTTCGTGATCTTTTTAATTCTATCATGACTCCTTTCTTATGGTACTTATCAAAATCTATCTCGTATTACACTTACTTTGTGTATGATAATCAGCTCATCAAATAAGGCATTGGCTCCTCTGGAGCCAAAGGTTTTGTTGTTATTGTTCACTCATTTTAGTCATGTCTGACTCTTTGTGACTCCATTTGGGTTTTCTTGGCAAAGATACTGGAGTAGTTTGCCATTTTCTTCTCCCTCTCATTTTATAGATGAGGAAACAGGATTAATTGACTTGCCCAGGGTCACACATCTAGTAAGCATCTGAGGTCAGAATAAAACTCAGGAAGATGAATCTTCCTGACTCCAAGCTGGCTACTCTATCCCCTGCACCACTTAGCTGCTTAGAGGATCTGGCTTCAAATCCTGCTCTGGTATTTGCCTATGTGATCTTGGGCAAGTCATTGAAACTCCTTAGATGTCAGTTTCCTCATCTGTAAAATAAAAGAGTTGGACTGTATGAGCTCTGAGGTCTATGCCTCTGATCCTTATGATCTAATGATTATCTCTCCTACCAGTCTTTGTTTCATTCATCTTAGTACTCTGTCCTGCTTATGGCAGCATTCTGTAAAGGTTTAATGAGTGAATGAGTGAAGAGTCTGCCTCAGTTTCTTTAAAGTTTTTGAGGATGATTTCTCAGGCTGTATAGGAAATGAATATGCTTGAGAGTGTGGAAAAATTGATTTGCCCCTAACATTACCTTGTACCTTTTCCACATTTTACATGGCCATCAGAATTCTTCTCTTCCTCTTCCTTCTTTCATTTGTGTTCCTACAGGGGAATGTCTGGTAACAGGCCAATCCCATTTCAAGAGCTTTGACAACAAGTACTTTACCTTCAGTGGAATCTGCCAGTATTTATTGGCTCGAGACTGCCAGGATCATACCTTCTCCATCATCATAGAAACTGTCCAGGTGAGTGGCTGTTTGTGGCCGGATGAATGCTGGGGGCAGGAGGTAGCTCCCAGTGAAACTCCTTGTAGGGAGGTGGGAGTACAAAAGGACTTTATTTGTATGAGAGAAACACATCTCTTTTCCACCTATTTTATTTTATATTCATTAGACAAATAGCGTCTAGGACAAGGGAAGTTATTGTCTCATTGTACTAGAGTAAGACTGTAGTCAGCCTGTTTCCATCTGGGTTAATATGTTTAGTTTTAGGGATCACATTTTAGGAAAGACAAGGACAAACAATAATGAGTCCAAAGGGTGGTGACTGGCATGGTGAAGAGACACAAAACCATTCCTTAAGGTGATTGGTTGAAGGAACTAGAGACGATTAGCCTATAAAAGAGACGACTTATTGTGAATATGATAACTGTCTTCAAAGAATTTGAAGGATTGTGGAAGAAGGATTACTTTGGCCCAAAGGGAATCACTAGGACCAGTGTGTGGAAATAACAGGGATGTAAATTTTGGCTTGATTTAAAGAATAACCTCTAGCAATTAGAAGTATTTGCAAGTGGAAAGGGCTGCTTTAGGAAATCATGAGTTTTTCATCATTTTCTGAATCATGAATCATGATTTTCAGAAAAGTTCAGGGTTTAGAGGTCAATCAGATCAAACCCCCTGTCTTAGGTATAGGTTAAGCTAGGTGATCTCCAAAGTTTCTTTGAGGTCTGAGATTCCACTATTTCATCGAGCCTCT
The DNA here is from genome assembly GCF_900497805.2 of Vombatus ursinus. Classification (NCBI taxonomy): domain Eukaryota; kingdom Metazoa; phylum Chordata; class Mammalia; order Diprotodontia; family Vombatidae; genus Vombatus; species Vombatus ursinus. The sequence goes on along the minus strand of NW_020954608.1, from coordinate 53,013,643 downwards.
TGTTTAGCCTGAAATCCATCCCTGTTATCTTTACTGGAAGGGATTTGAGGAAGTCACCTTAGTTTGCCCCATCTCCAAGCAGGGCAGTTCAATTAGGTCACAATCAAAGGCTTTAAATGGTTATATACTAGCCTTTTCCTGGGATTCATAGTGTCTTCTCTTTTCCATGGCAAACCAAGGCCAAAGAGGATTATGAAAGTTTAATCACATTTACAAAAATCCCTAGCAATGGCGGACATTGGACCCAAAAAATGGTGGCAAGGGAGGGGGAGGGGAATTGGATGATAAGTAGGGCTAGGTTCTCTAGGGAGTTGAGAAATTCCTGTTCTGAGCAGGGATGGTTTTAGGGATAGTAGGATGGGGTGGGTATTTTAATATAAATAAATTTATATATTTATATAACATATATGACTTGGTCATGCCTCTCTTTACATAAATACACATTCGTACATACACACACATGTATGTATGTAAAAATCTTGTCATGCATGTCTCTCTCTCTCTCTCTTTCTCTCTCTCTCTCTCTGCAGTGTGCCAATGACCCGGATGCTGTTTGTACTCGCTCCGTCACCCTCCGGCTCCCCCATCTGCACAACAGCATTGTGAAGTTAAAACATGGGGGTATGGTCTCAGTGGATGGGCAGGACATTCAGATGCCCCTCATACAAGGTAAATATCTCTTGTATCTCAAGGGTGGGGTTAGTATTTTCCTCTCTCTTCCCCCAGCCCAAATGGCTTACTTCTTCCCATATTCTTACCTGTTCTGTCTCATACCTGAGATTTGTTTCTTCAAAGCTGCATTAACTCTTCCCAAACTAATTCCACCTTCATGGACTCTCTATCCATTCTAACAAAGCCCTTGCATTTAATGTTAGTGTTTTATGAAGAGGGGAGGGAAATACACATTTATTAAGTGCCTACTGTGTTCCAGGCTTTTTTTCTACTTTTTACAAATATCATCTCATTTGATCCTCACAACATTCCTGGGAAGTAGGTGCTGTTGTTATCTGCATTTTGAAGTTGAGGAAACTGAGGTAGAAAGAGATAAAGTGACTCATCCAAGATACTACTACTAGTAAGTGTATGAGTCTAGATTTGAACTCAGGTCTTCCTGACTCCAGATCCAGCACTCCATCCACTTTGCCCCCTAGCTGCCTAGGAGAAAAGAAGACTAGCTTTTCGAAGACCTGATTCTAGTCTTCATTTTGTCCTTTACTAGTCATGTGACCTTAGGCAAATCACTTAATCAGTCTGTCATCTGTAAAATGGGGCATAGAACCCAATGCGATAAAACCTACTGAGTTGCCATCTCATATGGTTGTTTTGAAGCTCAAATGAAAGGACTTTTAAAATTGTAAATCACTATACATATAAGGCAGAAATTAAAAAAAAAATTATGTTTAATGTTAGTGGGGTGTACTAGATAGAGTTGGCCTCTGAGACAGTAAGATCTGAGTCCAAGTCTGGCATTTGCTGACTGTGTGACCTTAGGCAAATAACTTGACCTCTCAGAGCCCCAGTCAACATAAAAAACTATAGATTGCAAAAAAATGATGCAGAACCTGTCCTGATAGAGGAAGATTCTTTATCGGGGTGTTGCCTTTAACCAATGAATTTACAGGTCTAATTTTTATTCCAAATTATAGGTAAAATGAGGATTCTATTGCAAAACCCTCTCCCTGCGGGTCAATCTTATTAGTGGCCTCTGTCACCCTCTGGTGGCAGTAGAAAGACAGTGCAAGATGTGGGAATGCAGACATTTTCTTCCTAGTGTTCACCCAAACTCCATGCTCACTTTGGCTTCCTTCCTGGGATGCTCAATCTCCGCTCTATCCCATGCATTTTTCATCGTTAGCTGTCTGCATTTTCTCCCTACGCCCCTTTGCCCCGCCTTGCCTAAATCCTGGTGCCTGCTCTGTCTTAGGTGACCTGAGAATCCAGCGGACCGTGATGGCCTCCGTGCGCCTCACCTATGGAGAGGACCTGGAGATAGGCTGGGATGGGACTGGAAAGCTGCTGGTGAAGGCAAGTCCCCTTTGAGAGCCTCCGCCTTTGTCTCCCACAGCCCAGGGCCCTCACAAAAGTCCCTTATGCTAGAAGCAAGAATGACTTTGTCTGATGGGGAAAGAATCTCATTTTCTACACTCAGCCTCTACACACCCAGAGTCGAGAACAGAATTCTCTTGTTCCCTGTAATCTGGCTTTTGGTTTCTGGCTGCTGCCATTCAACCACTGCGATTCTTTGGCTTTAGGGATTCAGAGGATCCCAAGGGAATAAACCCCAAGGATAGAGTGACCTTTTATCACAGGGTCAGCTAGGTGGCACAGAAAGACTGGGAGCAGAATACTGGGAGTCAGAAAGACTTAACTTCCTGAGTTCAAATCTGGCCTGAAACACCTACTAGCTGTGTGACCCTGGGCAAGTCACTTAACTCTGTTCACCTCAGTTTCCATGTCTGTAAAATGAGCTGGAGAAGGAAATGGCAAACTACTCTACTGTCTTTACCAAGAAAACCCCAAAGTGGGGTCACAAAGAGTCAGACATGACTGAAATGATTTAACAACAAAAAATATTCTATTATAACCATACATCACAATTTGTTTTACCATTCTCTAATCTGTGAGTGTCTAACTCAAAAAGTGCTCTTATGAATGTTTTGGTGAATGTGGGACCTTTCTCTTTTCTCTTTGACATCCTTGAGATATAGGCTCAACAGTAGAATTTCTGCATCAAAGAATGTGGACATTTTAGTCCCTTTCTTAGCATAATATGGGAAATTAGAAGTAGTTTAGAGGTTTTGGATGTTGGAGTTTGAATCATGGATCACCCAGGACATCAGGATAGGGTGCTGGAAGACTAAAATTCAAATCCTGCCTTAGACGTTACTACTTGTGTGGCACTCTGTGCAGAATGCTTAACCTCTCTGTGTTTCAGTTACCTCATCTATAAAATGAGGGGGTTATATACCATGGCCTCTAAGGTCCCTTACAGCTCAGATGGTCTTCCTGGCAGATGCCCTCCGACTCCTTGCTAACCATCCTGTTCTATTTCCTCTAGTCTCAGCTCCATAAGTAGGTCGAATATATTTCCATTACCCACCCCTCAAAGCTGAGCCATCTGGGGCTCATTGATGCTTTTCCTCTGGTTTGACATTCAGGGGCTAGTGGGTTTGGGGAAGGCTAAAAACGTATCTCTGGAGAGGCACCATTATCTCTGCATTGTTTTTCTATTCTTTGTCTTAAAGTAATTGTTTATCCTGACCCTGAGTGAGTCATCGGGACTCATTTCCTTGCTGTCTGCTTCACTTATTCCTTCCCAACCCTCTTCCTTGAATTAAGGAGGAGCAGTGTTGTTTCTCTCCAGTCTCCCCACAAGGATGCTGGCAGCCACCCAGATATACAATTTGTTCAGTGGAGCTGGATGTTCTTATTAGATGCTTTGAGATCCCTGAGGGAAGGTCATTCACTCAAGACTGTGTCCCCAGTGTCCATTGTGTGCCAGACCCTCTGCTTGGTGCTGTGGGGAGATGTGAAAGAAATAAGATGGATAGTGAGAGTTCGTATTTATTAAAGCTTTATTTATATCATTGTAGTTGAGCCTCACAGCAGCACTTGTTGGGAAGGTAGTAAAACTATCCTATTAGAGATGAGAAAACTGAAGCTTAGAGAAGACTATAGTTTCTTTTTTTAGGCAATTGGGGTTAAAGACTAAAGTTTTTAAAGAGCTAATGACCTCACAGGAGGGACAAAATGCTTACTCAAAGAAGTCTTGAGAATGTGTGCCACACAATGAATACTCAAGTTGTAGTATATGGAAAGAATGCTAGATTTGGCGTCAGAAGACCAAGGTTCCATCCTGTCTTTGCCTCTGACTATCTGTGTGAACTTGGGCAGGTCATTAAACCTCCTTTGCCTCAGCTTCCCCACCTGTAAAATGAAGGGATTGGATTAGATTGGCTCCAAAGTGCCTTTCAGCTTTAGAGCTATGATCCAGGTAGCTACTTTATTTACAAAATGAAGAGGTTGGACTAGATCATCTCATCATTGGAGCTTATGATTCTATGAATTTAATACAGGAGGAATTCCTAAGTATTGAGGGACCACAGTCTAGTGGTGTTAATTAGGGAAAATTAATAAGGAAGTCACGTGCTTTGAGCAAGGGCCTCTGTTTCTGAGTGGAACTGGTAAAGAGGAAGTGTACTAGATTTGGAAGAAAGGGAATAGGCATTCATTATTAATAATAATAATTATAGCTAATAGTTATATATTGCTTACTGTGTGCCACGTACTGTGCTAAGCGCTTTACAAGTATTATTTCATTTGATCCTCATAGCAACTCTGGAAGAGAGGTGCTATTATTATCATCTCCATTTTACAGTTGAGGAAACTGAGGTAGCCAGATTACATGATTTTGCTAGGTTCATACAACTAGCTAGTTAAAAGCCTGAAGCTGGATTTGAACTTAGATTGGATTCCTAACTTCAGGTCCAGTACTTTACCTACTATACCATCTAGCTGCCCCTTGGGGGGAGGGGACCTTATGAGCTATCTGGCCTTGGGTAAGACATTTTCCCTTTGGTACCTTGGCTTCCTTGTTTTACAAATGAAGACAATAATATCTGCACTATCTACTTGATAAAGTTGTTATGAGGAAAGCACACTGTAAACCATAAAGTACCATATACATGGGAGTTGTTATTATTATAACAAATGCTTGTTGTCTTGTCCCTTCCAGCCCTAAAGTTCTATTATCCTAGGTTTTGAAGGTAGATAATAGGTTGGCAGAGCAAATGAACTACAGAGAACTCTCATTTTCCCTGAGGTTCAGCTGCCTTTTATTAAATCTAGATTTATTTTTGAATCTGAAAGCCATTTGATTATAACAATCATTAGCAAAATGAAATTATTGCTGCTCAGAGGAGCACTCCCAGCCAGTTTTGTCCTCTCTCCTCAGCTGTCTCCAATATACGCTGGGAAGACTTGTGGCCTGTGTGGAAATTACAACGGCAACAAAGGAGATGACTTTCTCACCCCTTCTGGTCTGGTAGAACCTTTAGTCGAAGATTTTGGAAATTGCTGGAAACTCAATGGAGATTGCCAAGATTTGCTGAAACAGGACAGTGACCCCTGTAATCTTAACCCACGGCTAAGTATGTATCCAGGTTAGGAGCCTGGGCAGTGACTGAATGTCATGATCTTAAATTGTGTGTAATAGTTGCATTGAACCCACATCTTGGTAGGATGTGGGGATTGGGTTGAGCCACTTGTTTTATAGTCAACTCTTAATTATCTGCATGTTGCTCATTCTCTTGGGAAATCTGTGCAAATTTTTTATCTTCCATTGGCTTCGGATGTCATGGATCCCTTTGGCAGACTGATGAAGCCTATGCACCTTTCCTCTGAATTAAGGTTTTAAATGCACATAAAATAAAGTACAAGTGATTGAAAATGAAGCCAATTATTTTGAAATAGTTTATCTATCTATAAAAAGTTCATGGACCCTAGGTTAAGCATCCCTGTTCTATCGTCTAATAATAATGATAATAATAATGAAAATAACACTTAAAAACTTCAGTGATCTGTGAGTGGAGGTACTCCCTTCATTGACAGACATCGCCAATCTGTCCATATCTTAGTACATGGTCTTTGGGAATTGCTGTGGCTGAAAAAATTTAGTGTCTAGTGGCCATGCCTCTTGGAACTTAGCCAAACAGTCCCTTGGACATTAGACGACAGTAAACTTCATTCAAAACTGAGCTCAAAGTTTCTTATAGCTCTAAATCTGGAATCTTAGGAACCTTTCCAGCTTGGTAGGACTTGTTACAGACAGGATGCCAGACAGGCAATGGAGTAGGATTCAAATGGAGGAGTAATGAGAATGTCTTGTGTCTACGAGGTGCTTTTCATTTTACTGAATGTTTTCCTCCCAACAACCCCAGGAGGTAGATTGTGTAATGATTGCATTACTCTCATTTTATAAATGAGAACACTGAGGCTTGGAGAGGAGGAGCAATTTGTCCAGGTTAAGTAGGAAACCAAGACTCAAACCCAGGTCTGCTGATGCTCAATACGATCCTTATCCATCCCACCCCAACTGACAATGTCTGGTCTATCAATCCCAATCTTTGTTGACCCAAGGAATACAAATTTCATTTACTATAGGCCTCGGTCAAGCAACTCACAAGAGACCGTGTAATGCAGTAGAAACCAAATCAGAAGACCGAGATGCAAATTCTGGCTTTGCTGCTTACCACCTATGTGACATGGGGCAAATCACTCCCTCCTCTGGGCCCCAGTTTCTTCATCTGTTAAATAGGTGTGGACTAGATATTGAAATTCCTTCCCAATTCTGAATTGTACTGCTGTTATTAAGAAGGTGTTTCAAGCTGAAGATTTTATATATATATATATGTATATATGTATGTGTACGTATATATGTATATATCTCCCCCACATACACATAACCCACACCCATGTCCCTATATATATGTGTGTATATACATATGTATTGCAATTCAAAACCAAAATCTTCTAAAAGTTTTCTTTTTTGTTTTTGTTTGTTTTTACCATTTATGGATTAATTGCTATATTGGATTGCAGTTTCTTCCATTATCATGTATAATTGAGAGATGATGTTATTTTTATTTGGTCTGGATATGAATAATGCCTATGCATGACTGGTGCTTAACATCTGCAGTACTGTCAAGGGAAAAGCGTTACATCAGGCTCTCTTCTTTCCTTTCCTTTAAGCCAAATATGCTGAGGAGTCTTGTTCTCTTTTGACGTCCTCCAAGTTTGAGCCGTGCCACCCTCTGGTCAGCCCAACTCCCTACTTGAAAAACTGCCATTATGACGTCTGCTCTTGCTCCGATGGGAAGGACTGCCTGTGCTCAGCAGTGGCCAGCTATGCCTCAGCCTGTGCCAGGAAGGGCATTATGATTGAGTGGAGGGAGCCAGGTTTCTGCGGTGGGTACCATTTCCTTCTGATGCTCGGAGCCAACTGAGTGGTTTTCTGGAGGCCTGGGGAGTGATATAGTTGGGGCTTTTCCTAGCTTGGTCCAAGTAACAGTAATGACTCGTATTTGTGGAGTTGTAACTAGGGTGGAGTAACTGGACCTTTTTTCCAGTATGCTAAATTTAGAGTGTGCTAAAGTATTTAAAGTCTTCTGGCTGCTTAAAAACAACAGAGCTTAACACCTAGGCAACAAAAATAATTGAATAAAATAGAAAGTTGCCAGCCCAGGATGAAAGCTAGAGTGTGTTTGCTCTTCCCTCCCTTCTGCTGCTACCTACCTCAGCTGCAAGGGTCAACATATTATTCTTCCTATCTCTAAGTACAGGAATACTTGGTGCTCTTGCCCTGGGCACAGAAATCCCTAGTTTTCATTCTGTGTTTGTGTATAGAATTTTCTATTTTCTAAAACATTTTCCTAGACTTGATCTCATTTGATCAAAGTCAGAGAGTGGGGCCTTTCAGGAATGAGGACTGTATTATTTCAATCACAGCCAATTTGCACTTCCATTTATGTACCCGTGGGACAGGAACAGTGGAGGCAGGATATCTTCCAGGGAAATTTTGGCAAAATTGCCCTGCTTCATATTGTCCTGTCCTACTTGAATTTTATTTCAGAGGATCCCATGATCTTATTAGTGTAGGTTCTCTCTCCATTGACAAAGATCAAAGCTTCTCCATACCTTCTCTTTCTGAGGGATTCTTATTTTTAAGTAAATCCCCCACAGAGGATCTGCCCCATATACCAGAGGCCTTCCTCTGGTTTGATACTTGATACCATTTTGTCAAAGGCAAGACACTTTTTTGCTTTTCCTGGGTATCAGAAATTCCCTGTGTCTAGTGCCATCTTGTGCCTGATGTGGGAATCAAATTGGAAAGTGAATTAGAACTGAAGGAGATGGGGAAAGATGGGGGAAACTGTCTATTCTTTCATAGTTTTATCTTAGACTTGCCAGTTGATACTCACCTCCATGACTGTATTTGCTCCTATAACTAGATTGTGACCATTTAAAACTAGAGAATAATCATTTTTATTGAATGGTCACCAGTCAGTAGCCTAGAGAGAATATCTGTCTTATGCCTTTTGGACCCTGATTGAAGATTTTAGAGAATTCCTGGGAGCTGAACAGGGATTGCCAAGACATATGTTAATATAATGAATAGAGCACTGAGTTTGAAATTAGAGAATCAAACTCAATTTTAACTTGACTTTGCCATTTACTAGATATGGGATCATAGCAAATCTCTTCGTTTTTGGGGGGGCCTCAGTTCCTCATCTGTGGTCCTTTTCAGCCTGATCCTGTGACTTTTCAAACAGTGACAGTGATCACTGCATCTTGACTTTTGAACTGAATTTGAATTGAATGTCTAGTATGTTTAGAACACTATGTGTTGTTGAGTTGTTTCAGTCGTGTCTGATTCTTTGTAACTCCATTGGAGTTTTCTTGGCCTTTCCTTCTCCAACTCATTTTACAGATGAGGAACTGAGGCAAATGGGGTTATGTGACTTGCCCAGAGTCATACAGCCAGTTAGTGTCTGAGGCTGGATTTGAACTCAGGTCTTCCTGACTGTAGGCTCAACACTCTATCCACTGTACCATCTAGCTGCCCCAGAACACTGTACAGGCTGTCCTAAAAGTCTTAGTGTATTTTTAAGCGATAGTAGCTTAAGTTTAAATAGCTCTTTGTGTGTTGGGGGAAGGAGAGAAATCATTAAAAAATACCTGCTGTAGTTCCTTCCCCTAGGAGCTAGGAAGCTAATTAGAGAGGCCAGACACAGAGAGCAAATGGGAGATGAATTGATGTCCAATTTTTTGAGTGTTTGTTCAGCAATGTAAGGTTTGAATAACACATTGAGTAAATAAGTTCTGGGGAGTGATCAGAATAAGATGGATTTAAATAAAGAGAGGTTTCTGCAGGAGGTAAGTTTTGACTAGGGTTATATGTTTGCTTTATCAGAAAAGAGTATTGTAGACAAAATTATGAACTTTTGTTAGGTATCGATTTAAAAATATATATTAAATTTAACATGGTAATAACAAAATTGCCCTTTTAATTTTTGCCTCCTTTTCAACTTCCTTCTGTTCAAAGCATTATTTCTCAAAGCTTAGTAGGCTTTTCCACTAAATTTCTTTTTAATCAAATATAAAAGTTTAATTACACAGAAAAGATATGCTTCCCCTTAGAATCTATAAATTAAATAAATTAGAATTCAGAGTCCAAATTACCTTTTTTCACGTGATAATTCTTCAGTGAATCAGAATATTCATGTTTTAAATACAAAAAAACAATTCTTGGATGAGTCTATTCAGATTTGGAAAGCACTGGCTGACAGTTTAGACTGTCTATTATTTCATGAATATTCAGATATTCATGAGGGAAGACTTTGATGTGAGTAATCTAGGTATTGTCAATGTTAATTAATTTCATAGTTTGAAGCAGCTATTCTAAAATCTATTAGGAAGATCTGATAAGATAAACATTTTCATTAAAATGCAAGCTATTCTTACATCAGATTGGCATCAATCTATTTTCTAATTCAGTATCAGTTGGACATTTAGGTCAGTCAGTCAGTCAATAATCATTTATTAAGTGTCTAGTACATGCCAGGCACTGTGCTAGGCACTCGGGAGACAAAGAAAGGCAAAAGACAATTCTTGTTCTCAAGGAGCTTACAGTCTAATGGGGGAGACAACACGTAAATGACTATGCACAAACAAGATGTACACAGGATAAATTGGACAAAGGGAAGGCAATAGAATTAAGGTGGATCTCAGAGTATGTTCAAAGGTGTAACACATAAGAAGAATGGAAAGGTAGGAGACCAGATTATAGATGGCTTGGAATGCCAAATAGATGATTTTATATTAACAAAAATCTATTTTCTCTTCTTCTTAATGCCTCTCCACTGATGCAGAAAAAGAAAGGAAAGAAAAACAACCCCCCCCCTTTTTTTGACAAATACACATAGACAAGCAAAACAAATTCTTACCTAGGCCATGTGGAAAAAATATGTCTCATTTTGTACCCTGAGTCTCACCTCTCTTTCAGGAGAGGTGATAGACTTTTCAGCAAGTTTCATCATCAGTTTTGTTCAGTCATTGCATTTTTTCAAAGCTGTTCATCTTTATAATATTGTAGTTATGTAAATTATTCTTCTGATTGTGTTCACTTTACTCTGCATCAGTTCATATAAGTCATCCCAAGTTTCTCTAAAACTCTTCCTTTCATAATTTCTTACTGCACAATAGTGTTCCATTACATTTATATATATAGTTTGTTCAACCTGAACAACCCTAAAGTGATTCTCTCTTAATTTTTGGTACTTTCTTAGTTTCTAGTTCTTTGTCACCACAAAAAAGAGCTGCTATGAATATTTTGTATACACATGGGTTCTTTTCTTCTTTAGAGTCTAGTAGTATTGCTAGATCAAAGTGGGGAAAGCAGTTTGAAGAAGTAAAATACCTCACCCTCTCTGAGCTCTTCTGACCTTAATGGTTAGTGGTTCCCTGAGACAAGCCCATGAGCATATCTTTGAACAAGGGTGCCTTTCAGTGGTTAGAATCCAAGAATACCAGCCTTCCTTTTCCCATACCTTCAAACCTTTCCTCTGAATCTTCCTGCTCTATTTAATCTGCTGTGTCCTCTGTCATATTCATCTTTATCTCTACCAAGAAGGAGCACCCAGTGTAACCTTTCTAAGTGGGGAATAGAGATGGATGAGAAGCTTTGGGTTGGGAAAGGGGGAGGTGTAAACATTGGTTGTTTGAGTCACATTTTGTTTCTCATGTTGTTTGAGAAAGACATAAAGGTATCTCTTCTCTTTGTGACTACAGTGTACTTAAAAGCTTAGTGCCTAGGTAGTCCTTCCCTCTTATGCCTTTCTTTTCTTCCCCTTCCCTCAAGTTCTGACCCCCACCCCTCCAGGGGCATCTTAGTTTGTCCCTGTCCTACTTTGACCTGTTAAACATAAGACTCAAAGGAAGGGAGAATAGGAGAGGCAGAAGTCATATCTACTCCGTATTCAAAAAGATCTCAGAGTTGGAAGAGTCCCTTCCCTTCGATTGAGGCCGTCTAATTTTTAAAAAAACAATATTTTATGTTTTCCCAAATATCATGTTAAAATAATTTTAAAACATTTTTTAAAAAAAGTTTTTGAGTTCCAAATTCTATCCTTCCCTCCCTCTCTCCCTTCTTCCCTCTCTCCTCCCTGAGATGGTAAGCAATCCAATATAGGTTATGCATGTGCAATCATATAAAATATTTCTACATCAGTCATTTTTGTATTGGAAGACTCGAATAAAAAAAAAGAATGAAAGAAAAAAGAAAGTGAAAAATAGCATGCTTCAGTCTGTGTTCAGACAATGTTAGTTTTTTCTCTAGTGGTGGATAGCATGCTTCATCATAAGTCTTGGATCATTGTATTACTGAGAATTCTTCATCATACAATAATGCTGTTACCATATACAATGTTCTCCTGGTTCTGCTCACTTCACTCTGTATCAGTTCATGTAAGTTTTTCCAGGTTTTTCTGAAGTAATCCTGCTTGTCATTTCTTATAGCACAATAACATTCCATCACAATCACATATAACAGCTTGTTCAGCCATTTCCCAACTGATGGGCATCACCTTGATTTCCAGTTCTTAGCCACTACAAAGAGCTACTATGAGTATTTTTATACAAATAGGTCTTTCCCTCCCCCCATTTTTTGATGTCTTTGAGCTATTGATTTAACAGTGGTATTGCTGGATCAAAGAGTATGCCCAGTTTTATAGCCCTTTGGGCATAGAGACCATCTAACCTAAGTGATACCTGACAGATAAAAGTAACCATACATTCTTAAACTGAAGGAATTTTAGGATCATAGTCCTGGAAGAGAGACCTTAGACTGTTCTAGGCCAACCCCTTCATTTTATAGATGAGGATCCTGAGGTTTAGAGAGGTTGTGACTTGCCCCAAATCACACTGTTTGTAAATGGCAGAGCAGGGAGCTAAACCTGGGCCATCTGACTCCCAAAGCAGCTTTCCCCACTGCATCATGCTTCCTCAGGTCAGGCAGGGCAGATCAGTCAGGAGAGAACAAAGGGCTCTCTTTCTTTCTAGCAGAAATTTTCCTAGGTGTCTTGGAGAATTCCTTGTTGAACATTGACAATGATCTCCCTGTGTTTCCTCCTAAGAAAATTTTGGACCCTTTTATTTGGCATTCAAAGCTCTTCATAATTTGATGCTACCTGTCTTTCTAACCTTATGTCTAATTATCATTCTCTTTCCTACACTCTGCCCCCTAGACAAAAAATAGAGCAATTTCTATTTCCCTAAATACGTGTCTCTCTCTCTGCTTTGGATGGAATTGTTACTAATGTCCTTCCTCTTCCTCCTTGCCAACTGAATTCCTACCCAGCCTTTATAAAGTCCAATTTAAATGTCACCTCCCCCATGAAAATGTCCTTTACTTTCCCTCATCCTTCCTAATGACTTCCCCTCAGACAGCACTCTAATGCATTTATGTAATGTTATGTAATATGGTTATATTTGGTTTGGACCTGTGATCTCATTGGTGGGGGGACTCATCTGGGGAAATTCCCTTCACCCTGGCAGAGCTACAGTTCCTTACCAATTTATAATCCTAAGGAATTGCCTGGGGGGCATTGAGGTTGACTTGTTAATCAGCTCCTATTTGTCAGAATTAAGGTTCAAATCTGCAGAATGCCCATTACGTTTTCAGTGGGAGCATTTACAGCTCAGAAATGGGCATTAGATAAAAATCAGGCCTTGATTTGTTGTTTTGGTGAATGTTTAGAATTTAAAAAGTATTATTAAAAAGTATTAATAATGCAGATTAAAGTCAAAAGTGTTTGTATATACATATCTCCCTCACCCCCCACCCCTTGCCCTCTCCCTCAAGCCCAGTTGTTGAACATTTACCAGCATACTTCTGGCTTAAATCCAGGACTTTCTGATTCTGAGGCTGGCCTTCTATCCATTACACATTCTGACTCCTCCAATATCACAATATTATAATAGTATATTTGTCTTTTCTCCACAGGGACTGCCTTAGTTAAACTTTTTCCCCCCAAGGCCTAGTACAGGGTTCTGAACACAGCAAGAGTTTAATAAATGTTTGTTCAATGAATGAATGAATGAATGAATGAATGAGTAAACACTCCCCTGCTGCAGTAACCTGATTTTGCTACAGAAAGCGTTTGCTTTTTTTGTGGGTTTCAGCCAGCCTGAAATGACCAATTTGGAAGCAAAGAGCTCTTTCACACTGAGCAAAGGGAAAAAAAAAAACTATACTGCAAATAACAGTACCTTGGGAAGTATTCACCTTCATGTATTACCTTAGAGTTACAAAAGACCTTGATGTACCTTACGGTGCACCTCAGTTGAGACTCCTAAGCTGGGACATGTTCAAATAAGGCTAATTAAGTGGACTTTCTTCCACTCCCCCACAATGTTGTCTCTGTGCTAATTAAGAGAAACCGTTGCTGTTTATACTTGTCCAAAGCGTTTGCTTAAGGGGCATCCCTAAGCCTGATTGCTACACACCATGACTCGCAGGTCTGAGGGGTGTTGTGGTTTCCCAGAATGCCAGAGCCCAACCCTGGACACTGTGTTTGAAGCTGGGCTTCTCTGAGACCTTAAAGTATTTCATTGTAGTCCCTCCCATCCCAAATAGTTAGACAGCAGAAGGCGGGAGGGAAGTGGCTGGGAGGTTGTCCCTTCTCTTCAGAACTAAAAACTGCAGACTGTGTGTCAGGACCTTGTTTGTAAACTGCTCTTTTGTGAGGGGCACTGGACTTGTGATTTTATTGGTAGTGGGAACTCCCTCTATCAAGGCATATCTGCATCTGCTCTGCAACTTGGGGGGTCTTTTTGAGCTCCCTGAGGTGGGCGGCGCTGGGAGATAAAGTGATTTATTCAGTCATACAAGCCTGTATGTATCAGAGGCAGGCTATGAACCCAGGTCTTCTGATTGTTAGGTCAGCTCTCTATACCTTACAACATTTTGCCTCTCATTCTCCCCCTCTGGGAATCATGGCCCAGTAGTGTTATCACCTGACCTGCAAAGGAATTTGAGAGCTTCAGTTAGATGCAGATAGGTGAATTATAGATAGAAAGCTTTGTTATTTAGCTCACCTGGAAAGCCTAATAAACTAGTCTCACTTTTATAGTCTCTACCAGGCCAATTAGTTAATTCTTAAGTTTGTACTTGGGGCGCTAGGTAGCATGGAAATAGAGCCCTGGAATCAGGAACTCATTTTCATGAGCTCAAATCTGGCTAGCTGTGTGACCCTGGGCAAGTCACTTAACCCTGTTTACCTCAGTTTCTTCCTTTGTCCTGGCGAAGGACATGGCAAATTACTCCAGTATCTTTGCCAAGAAAATACCATATGTGGTCACAAAGAGTCTGGAACAACTGAACAACAATAAACTTTGGTACTTAATCTAAAGGAAAACTCCTGGGACCAAGTCTACACTATACTCTTTCATTCTCCCCCTCCCTCCCACAGTTTCTCCCTATGCTTCCTTGAGCAACCCTACCTCGGTCTTTCTCTTTATCCATTATTCTGATGATGTATCAGGTGTACCCAGCTAATGATAAAAACAGCATCTTCAAAATTCTTATTCATTCCAACATGTGTACGGTAACTGTGTATAGTGGAAAGAGGTAGAGTGTCAATACACATAGACTGGGGAAGGGGCTTTTTCATCATGGCTGCAGGTAATGATGCATCTAAATCTAGGGAGGAGGGTACATATGGAACATTCCTCCCCCACCATCACAAATGCCAAGACCAAATCCCTCATTCTTATTTTCTTCTTTCTCTTCTCCAGCATTAACTTGTCCAGAGGGCCAGGTGTATCAGCAGTGTGGGACTCCCTGCAATCAGACCTGCCATTCCCTCTCCTATCCAGACATGGAATGCAGTGAGGTCTGCCTTGAGGGCTGTTTTTGTCCTCCTGGGCTGTACACGGATGAGAAGAGGAACTGTGTGCCCAAAGCCCAGTGCCCCTGTTATTATGATGGTGAGATCTTTCAGCCTGAAGATATCTTCTCAGACCATCACACCATGTGGTGAGTGCCTAATGGTAGCATCATGGGAGGGAATCTTAGAGCTTGTCTAGCCCAATCTAGATAGGATATTGGGCTTCTAGTCAGGAAATCCTGAGTTCACAATTGGGCATAGAAATCTATCTTACCCTACAGGAAAGTAGAAGGGAAAGGGAATAAGAGAAGGGGGTTGTCATAGAAGGAAGGTGGATTGGGGGAGGGGGTAGTCAGAAGCAAAACATTTGAGGAGGGCCAGGGTGAAAGGACAGAAAGAATAGAATAGACAGAGATGGGGGGGGGGATATGATGGAAAGAAATACAGTGGGAACTGTGAAAAAATTTTTTCAAAGCAAATTTGTCTGATAAAGGCCTCGTTTCTCAAACATATAGAGACCTGAGTCAAATTTATAAAAGATAAGAACCGTTCCCCAGTCGATAAATGATCAAAAGATACGAATAGTTTTCAGATGAAGTAATCATATGGCTATCTATAGCCAAATGAAAAAATGCTCTGACTCACCATTGATTGGAGAAATGCAAATTAAAATAATTCTGAGGTACTACCTCATACCTATTAGACTGGCTAATAGGGAAGAAAAGGAAAATGACAAATGGTGGAGGGAATGTGGGAAAAATGAGACATTAATGCACTGTTGGTGGAGTTGTGAACTGATTCAACCATTCTGGAGAGCACTTTGGAACTATGCCCAGAGGGCTATAAAACTTGCTGTCCTTTCTCCTCACTTTCTGGGTGTTTCCCTTGTGTTTTGTCTTTGTCCAATGCTTTGTATTTCAACACACAGTCTTTTGGAGACAAGCCTGTATTTTCCCTTCCCTTTCCTTTCCTTCCCTTCTCTTGCCTTCCCTTCACTTCTCAAAAGTTTGTATTTATTGGAAGGTGGCCTTCCAATTCCAGATCTTAAATTGTATTATAAAGCAGCAATCATCAAAACTGCTTGGTACTGGCTAAGAAATAGAGTGGTGGATCAGTGGAATAGGTTAAATATGCAAGACAGAGTAGTCAATGACTATAGTAATCTATTATTTGATAAACCCAAAGACCCCAGCTTCTGAGATAAGAACCCACTCTTTGAAAAAAAACTGCTGGGAAAACTGGAAAAGAGTATGGCAGAAACTAGGCATAGACCAAAATCTCACACTGTATACCAAAATAAAGTCAAAATGGGTTCATGATTTAGATATAAAGGCTGATACTATAAGCAAACTGGGAGAGCAAGGAATAGTTTACCTATCAGATCTATGGAGAACAGAAGAATTCATCACCAAACAGGAGATAGAGAACATTATGAAAAACAAAATGGATAATTTTGATTACATTAAATTGAAAAATTTTTGCACAAACAAAGCCAATGCAACTTAGATTAGAAGGAAGGTAGAAAATTGGGAAAGAATTTTTACAACCAGTCTCTCTGATAAGGGCCTCATTTCTAAAATATATAGAGAATTAAGTCAAATTTATAAGAATACAAGCCATTCCCCAACTGATAAATGGTCAAAGGATATGAACAGACAGTTCTCAGATGAAGAAATTAAAACCATCTATAGTCATATGAAAAAATACTCTAAATCACTATTGATTAGAGAAATGCAAATCAAAACAGCTCTGAGGTACCACATCACACCTATTAGAATGGCCAACATGACAAAACAGGAAAAAGATAAGTGTTGGAAAATTGGAACACTAATGCATTGTTGGTGGAGTTGTGAAATGATCCAACCATTTTGAAGAGCAATTTAGAACTATGCCCAAAGGGCTATAAGAATGTGCATACCCTTTGACCCAGCTATAGCACTCCTAGGGCTATATCCCAAAGAGATCATACAAATGGGAAAGTGACCCACATGTACAAAAATATTCATAGCAGCTCTTTTTGTGGTGGCAAAGAATTGGAAATTGAGAGGATGCCCATCAATTGGGGAATGGCTGAGCAAGTTGTGGTATATGAATGTGATGGAATACTATTGTGCTATAAGAAATGATGAACAGGCTGACTTCAGAAAAACCTGGAAAGACTTGTATGGTCTGATGCAGTGAAGTGAGCAGAATCAAGACAATGTTGTACACAATAACAGCCATGTTGTTTGATGACTAATATTGATAAACTTAACCCTTCCCAGCAATACAAGGATCTAAGACATCTCCAGAGGCCTTGTGATGGAAAATGCTATTCACATCAAAAAAAAGAACTATGGAAGTTGAATTGCTACTTCTTTTTCTCTTCTATTGAGTTTCGTTTCCTTTTTCTGATGGTTCCTCCTATTGGTTTTAATTTTTACTTACTCATCACTAATGTGAAAATATGTTTAATATAAATGTAAATGTATAGCCTATATCAGATTGTGCGCCATCTTGGTGAGGGTGGTGGGGAGGAAGGGGGAGAAAATTTTAAACTCAAAAGCGTATGGAAGTGATTATTGATAAATCAAAATAAATTAATAAAAAAGTTTGTATTTATTACCTTGAATGCTTGTAGGAATTCTATAGTCCCTGTTACCCCACCTTCTTCTTTTTTTTTTTTTTTTCAGCAAAGAGAACTTTCTGTCTCTTTGTAGCGATTCACTTATTCATTCTCAAACAACTCTTGGGAGAACTAGTGGGTGTGGTATTAGTAAATATGATGGATGCCAGTAAAAACCTTTGTGCCTGAGAAGTGTTTTGAATCCAATTTGCAAAGTCAGATTGGCTAATAAAGATTAAGACTAGAAGTCAGACCAGGTCTTCTTTGAGATTCCTTTGAAACACTGAGCCCTGTTTATTTTGTTAGTGAGGGGGTGGATTCTGGGGGAGAGGTTTTTATAGCCTCTTGGTTAAAAATCAGAGTGCATGTGACCTGTCTACTTATTCCATTTTGGGAAGGATTTAAATGTTTTTTTTTTTTTTTTTCTGCAGCTACTGTGAAAATGGTTTTATGCATTGTAGTACCAGTGGACTTCCTGGTGGCCTGTTGCCAGATGTTATTTTTGACAGTCGCCCATCTTCTCGAAGTGAGTACAGCTAGACTGTGGTGAGTGAGTGCGTCTTTGTTTGCCCTCATTTACCGGATTATCTGCATGTACTAGAGGGACTGGCCAATGAGGGCCCAGTCCTCAGAGCAGGCAGGGCAGGTTCTGCCTGCTCCCTGATTCACAAGGAGACTTGGTAAACCAACCTGAAGAAATGTAAGAAGTAAAGTCAGTAAGCAGAGCATACTTCCCATACTCTGAGCCCTGAGTAATCAGTGGCCAGACCCCTCATTGTACTAATTTGTGTGTGCTCTGTGTCTATAGGTGTGTCTAGAAAACTGAGACAAAAGTAAGATTTCTTTTGGGTAGTCAGAGGGGAACGATGGAGATGGCATTTTCCATGTAATTGCATTAAAGCTTGTTAGTGAAATCATAATGTAATCTGTGGCCCAGGGTACCCCAAGGACTCTGCACTCATATATACTGGATTAAATACTGGAGGCTGACCCCAAGAAGGTAATTTTCTCTCTTTTGGTTCCTTGCACCAGTGTTGTTCTAGGAAAATCTAATGTACTTTTGGTTTAGCTCATACCTAGGTTTCTCTGAAGAAAGGTAACATTGACTCCAGTGTTCCTACAAGCATTCAGGGTAATAAATATAAACTTGGCTATGGGATTGCCATAGAGGAGGCCGAGATGGCAGGATAGAAGGAAATGGTATGGCTCAGCCCTACTACTGCATGAAATAAAAACCCGATTCCATACAGCTTACATAACAGGTCCTTTGAGAGATGAAAGTGAAGGTGAAAGAATTTCTAAGAGCTAAGAGAATAACTTCATCTGGAAGAGGCAAAAAACCGAACAACCACCTAAACAAACAGACAAACAAAATTTAGCTCTGGCTACCTGACTGCTTGGCTACCTGGCTGCCTGTTGCTTTTAGAGGGGAAAAAAGAAGGAGGATGAGCAGGTGGGCCTTAGTTGGTTATAGAAGAGGACCGCAATTTAGTGAGAAATAAAAAGTTCCTTCTCTCTAATTCCTGCCCCTCCCCCCCCAAATCAGTAAAAGGTTTCAAATAGGTCTATTCAACCAGAGAAGGTTAACTTCTGACTTAATTGAAGTTTGAAGAAAAGGCCTTCTTTCTTCCCAAGAAAAGGGCTTTAACTAAGACCAGTCACAGAGGGAAGGGAGGAACCTCAATGTCCTTGGTGAAGGGAAAGCCGCTCCCACTTAGTCTGACCCTGAGAAAAGAGGTGTTGTTCAGTTGTGTCTGATTCTTCATGACCCCTTGGACCATATAATTCATGGGTTTTCTTGGCAAACTGGAGTGGTTTGCCATTTCTTCTTCCAGTGGAGAGGGTCAAATCGAGGTTAACTGTCTTGCCCAGGGTCACAGAGATAGTAAGTATCTGAGGCCACATTTGAACTTAGGTCTTGCTGACTCCAGGCCCAGCGCTCTATCTACTGAGACATCTAGCTGCCTCTAAAGAAAGCAGTGGTCCAGAGCAAAAGAAAGACACCCAGGGCAACGAAACATTCTTAGCTCCATTTGATCCCAGAGTAGAGGAGACCTAGAATTCAACTCCTGAGACCTCAGCAATAAAACTGGAAGAAAAAAATGATCAAACAGAATTTCCCTTGTGATTGGATCTATCAAACAATCTTGTATATTCTTAACCTGTGTTTGAGAGATAATGGCTGCATTTGCATGGCTGCTAGTCCTTAAAAAAACCAAAACAATAAACATGGTGAGATTTTGTATCCTGTAATTTCTATACCTTTTAGTCAATCTGTATGACTGTGAATGTGGTCTGATACAGAAAATAATTTGCAAAACCTCTTTCTTCTCATATTTTAATCAAAAAGATGAGAAAATAGGCATATTGATCAGCAATTACTGACATTCTATCCTTCTTCCCCCTTTTTGGCAAAAATAATATTTATGATTTTCTTTTTTTTTTTTGGTGAGGCAGTTGGGGTTAAGTGACTTGCCCAGAGTCACACAGCTAGTGAGTGTTATGTGAGTGAGACTGGATTTGGACTCAGGTCCTCCTGACTTCGGGGCTGGTATTCTATCTACTGTGCCCCCTTGCTGCCCCTATTTATGATTTTCCTCAATCATTCTTACCCTGTAATTATCAATATTAAGTGAGATAAAACAGACATAATCAACTATTCAGAGCCCAAATGGAAGAGTTATTCCCTATGGATGGTGAAGGCCTCGAAATACTATGGTTTCTTTCTTTCTTTCTTTTTTTTTTAGGCAACTGGGGTTGAGTGACTTGTCCAGGGTCACACAGCTAGTAAGTGTCAAGTGTTTGGTCTGAGGACGGATTTGAACTCAGGTCCTCCTGACTTCAGGGCTGGTGCTCTATATACTGTGCCACCTAGCTGCCCCCATGCTATGGTTTCTAAATGACATGGTATTGATTGTAGCAATCTCCTGTATGCTACAGAACATCCTCAGTGAGATATACTACTATTCAAAAGAGATCAGACATTTAATAATCTACATGAGAAAAACCAAATTGATAAAGAATGCCCATTATGGACATTACATTGAGCTCAATCAAGCAGTTAATCAATAAACATTTATTAAGTGTCTACTATGTGCCAGGCACTGTGCTAAGCATTAGAATTACAAAAAGAGGCAAAAGACATTAAAGAACCTTGAGGGCTTCTGCCCTCAAGGAGCTTGCAATCTAATAAGGAGGATTGTAATTGTAATTGAGTCTGTTATAATGGCCAGTACATTGAGTTAGCCCATCTTGAACAGACATAACAAATAGACATTGAGTGGGGTCCAGAATTGAAAAAGAGAATGAGAGTGGAATAGGCTGCAGCTGGGAAATTGGACAACATTTTCAACATTTCCAAGTTACTCTCAGACACAAATGCCCATCTTTAAAATAATGATGATGATGATGATGATGATGATGATGATGATGATAATTTTCTCCTGGTGATAGTCTAGTTGCAAATTCTAGAACACCGTGATATACAAAAAAGTCAAAATAGCAGATTGTATATCTGGCATGTAGTAGCACTTAAGTACTTTTTGATTGATTGGTTGGCTACTAGGGATAATGTGAGGAAAGAACTCAGAAAATCTGGCAATTGATTGGATATGGTGGGGAAAGGGAGAGGGAAGAATTGAAGATGCCTCTGTGATTGAGGTTGAGGACCTGGGTGTTTGGAAAGATAGTGGTATCCTTAGTAGAAGTGGGAAGTTTAGGAGAGAGGTGAATTTTGGAGAAAGATAATGAGCCCTGTTTTAGATGTGCTGAATAAGAGATGGCATCAGAAAGTCTATTTGTAAATGTCCAACAGGCAATCAGTAGGCAATTAGGTGGCTCAGTGGATAGAGTGCCTAGCCTGGAGTCAGGAAAACTCATCTTTCTGAGTTTAAACCTGGCCTCAGACACTTACTGATTTTGTGATCCTAGGCAAGTCATTTAACCCTATTTGCCTCAGTTTCCTTATCTGTAAAATGAGCTGGAGAAGGAAATGGCAAACCACTCCAGCATCTTTGCCAAGAAAAGCCCAAATGGAGAACAAAGAGTTGGATGTGACTGAAATAACCAAATAACCACCGACAACAAATATAGGACTGAAATTAGAGAGGTCTAGAGATGTACAGCATTGTGGGGCAGTATAAATAATGATGGATTTGGAGACTGTGGACCTTAGTTCAAATTCTGGTTCTACTCCTTCTCCTCATGTAATCGTAGGCAAATCATTTAATGCTCCTGAGCCTTAGTTTCCCTGTCTATAAAATGAGGAGATTGGACTAGATGACCACCAGAGTGCTTTTCACCTCTAAATTGATGATTTTATGATTCTTTATATAAACTGGAAGTCAACTGCATAGACATGTTAATTGAATCCATGGAAAAGAAATGAGGATTGGGGGAGGAAAGGAAGGACAGAGAGAGAAACAAAAAGGGGGACAAAGAAGGGGTAAGGACAGACATACAGACAGAGATACAGAGACTGAGACAAAAAACAGAGATAAACATATAGAAGAGGAAAGTTAATTAACTCCAAGACCCAGCCCCTTTTCAGGTTGAATGTTGTCTGAAAGGCATTCTGATAAGTAGGTCCTACTTCCTGTCATATTGGAGTTGAGGGTGGTAGTAGAACAGTCTTCCCTAGATCAATATTGGAGTCAGGAAAATAAGAAAGTGAAAAGGAGGAAGAATAGGTAGCATATTAGGAACCCAGTGCAGGGAGAAAGGAGCATAGGTACATGTCATCAATAATCAGAGTCTCAGAGAAATCTTTTGGGAGTAGCGTACAAAAGGATAAGTGGATGGCAGTAGCTGATTGCTTGTGTTTCTGTTGCTAAACCTAAATTCTCCAGATTAAATATGTCCTTTCTAGTCAAGAGCAAGGAACAAGGTAACTTGGACAGCTGAAAAAAGGAAACTATTTCACAAACACGAGGATATAAAACCTAAAGTGAAAGCCATAGAAATGTGGACACTCCCTAAATCCAGTGCCCAGAGAGGACACTGATTGAGAAAGCCCAGACACAAAAGAAGATATCTGAGTTGTTCTTGGTCAAGGTGGCCCTGATTGACCTTACAGAAATAAGACTAGCCTGATACAGAGGCAAAGTTCTACCCTAGTCAGAGCCTTCTTATATACTCTCTATCGGGCTAGGGCCTAATGTTGTTCTGTAGCCAGCCCATCTATGAGAAATCACGGAACACTGGAGGAGACCTCAGATCATCCAGTCTTGTCCCTTCGTTTGCTTGCTCCAGGCTGGACGGGGTCAGCAGTTGCAGATAAGCCCATCTAATCAAAATTCTGATTTTTTTGTTTCCAAGTCAAAAGGAGCCTAAGTTGCCCGCCCCCCATGGTCAAGTTTGTGTGTCCTGCTGACAACCCGCAAGCTGAAGGGATTGAAAATGCCAAGACCTGTCAGAACTATGATTTGGAGCATGTTAGCCATAAGTGTGTCTCTGGCTGCCTCTGTCCTCCAGGAATGGTAAGGTGGCATTTCATTTGTGGCTAGGGGAAGGAATGGATTTGATATGTCTCTCTTATTCTTTCCACCTTATCATCCTGATAAGTACAACCAGCTGGAACTTGAGGATTTGGTGAAGCGAGATTATCTCTCAGGTTCCTTCCAACACTGACATTCCAAGATTTGTGAGATGAGTAATGAGAAGCAAATAAAGAAAAAAGCATTTGAGATAGTTGACTTCTTCTTCCTACTGGATACTTAGAATTAAGAGAACACCTACTCTCTTGATTCTCCTCCTATCTCTCTAACCAGTCTTTCCCCATCTTTTCTTTACTTCTACATTTTCTTCTTAAATACTAAATAGGGACATTTCTTAAGATTACATCCTTAGCCCCCCCCCCCCCCCCGGTTCTCTCCCTTGGAAATCTCATTCACTCCTTTGGCTTTACACCTCTTGCAGATCACTCTCTATTCTCTATTTATAGCTCTGAACTCTCTTCTGAACTCCAGAATCATATTGCCAGTTGCCAATAATGTACCACCAGCACCTTAAACTTCAGAATACCTCAAGATTTGCAAAGTTGAGCTTATTATCTTTCCCTCTAAACCTGTTCTTGACTTAACAATGTTTGTCAGTGACAACCATTCACCGTTTATACCAAGTTGGAAAACTGGTGCCATCTTAACCTTTTCTTCACCTCTTATATTTACTCAATTATGGAGTCCTGTCAAATTTTCCTTCTCACCATTTGTCACCTCCAGCCCTCTCTTATCTCCTCTCTTCTCTTGGCTTCTACCCTAACACAAGCCCAAAATTCCACTTCCCTGAATTGACACGAAAGCATCCTATGGGGTCTCCTTGTCTTTACTCTCTACCCTCTCCACTCCATCCTTCATGTTGTTCAGTTGTTTTCCCGTCATGTCTGACTCTTCATGATCCCATTTGGGATTTTCTTGGCAAAGATACTGGGTGGTTTGCCATTTCCTTTACCAGCTCACTTTACAAATGAAGAAACTGAGGCAAACAACATTAAGTGACTTGCCTAAGGTCACACAGCTACTAAGTGTTTGAGACCAGATTTGAACTCAGGAAGATGAGTTTTCCTGATTCCAAGCCCAGTGCTCTATCCATTGTACCACCTTGCTGTCCTTCCATCCTTCATGCCACTGCTAAAATAATCTTTCTTATTTGTAGATTGATTCATGTCACTTCTCTGCTCAAAAATCTTGGATGGCTTTCTATTACTATAATGCTTGCTTATTGGGCATTCAAGGCCCTCCACAATCTGGCAGCACTCTTTCCAGCCTTATCTTATGTTTATTGGCTCCCTGCATTCTTTCGTGGTCCAGCTCCATTCTTTAAAGTAAATTTTTTTTTTTTGTTTAATAACATGGCCTGACTCTTCTGGCCTCTATGCTTTTGTTAATACTATTTCTTATGCTTGAATGTTCTCACTCTTTCTCTCTTCACTTCTTGGATTCCCTCCTAGTTTTTAGTCTAACTTGGAGTCTTCCTCTTCCTTGAAATCTGCCTTTCCTTATTGTACCCCTGTCCTGTCAGTAATGACTTTCCCCCTGAGACCACATCTTTGTTTGCATTTCTCTAATGCACTTAAGTAAGATTGCTTATCGTGATTATCAATGTTTGTGTCTTTATCTCTTTCTTAGATAAGCTTTGATAAGGGCTATATCTTATCTAATCTAAACTTTTATCTCTCTCCACACCAAGCACACTGTTGACACTGGTTATGTAGAAAACATGATCAGTAGGTGCTGAGAATATAAAAAAAAAATTGGAAATGATTCCTGTTCTCAAAGAGCTTATGATTTTTCTTTCCTACATGATGTCATTGATACTATATATTTAAAGCATAGAAATAGGGGATACATGCCTGGGGATTTGAAATGGAGAGCCCTGGGTAACTAAGTTGGGCTATTAATAATTCCTGGGTACTCAGTTATCTGCCACTAGAATTTTGCAAAGTAAGTTTTGATAGGAAGGATGAAATTTCGGGCTTGCAAAGAGTTATATATTCCATGCCTCCCATATCTAAACCCTTTTGAACTTGCTAGGAGAGCCACTAGGGAATACTTCTTGCCAATTCTCCTCTGAGTTATAGTCCCCTACCAGGCCTCTGAAAAGACTGAAAACTTAGTGGAAATAGTTCATATTAATGCCATATTGATGTTTATAGAACTTACCCACCAACTATGGTGTCCAAAGGAAGCCTTGTTTTTGATGCCTTAGCATAAGGCAATTATTTAGTGTGAGTGGCACTTCAATTAAATTAAATCTGACAGGTTTTTATTGGACACTATGTGTGAGGCATTGTGCTAGATGCTGCCTAGTATAAAGACAAAGGATTCAAAACATTCCCTGTGCTCAGGGTGTTTATAGTCTACAATCCAAACTGAAGACCTCAGGCTGTGAAAGAACCAGAAAAATGAAACAGAGGCTGGGATGGTAAGGAGCTTCCTGTCACCTTTAGCATCTTGCCTGGAAGGCTCAGAATCCTTAACAAATATCACTTTATTCCTTCTCACGTAATCCCTAGAAGATCCAGTTCTTTCCGTATGAGAAGGAAATGAGGCTTGGAGAGAGGAAAGAGATTTTGAAGCATCATTTAGGATATTGGATTAATTCGAGGAATAGCAACCAAGAGTCTTGGCTCCTTCAGAATGAATCTCAATGAGGTTGTTGTTGGATTTATATTTTTTGGTGGGGGCAAATAAGAATAAACATAATTAAATATTAATAAGCACAATGATGATTTTATTATCCTAAATCCTGAGTGGTTGGCCAGTCTGAAAAAAATAAAATGAAGACATAGTGGGGATTCCTTATGGATTCAGGCGTGGTTCAGAGGAAAGAGCTGAATACCCGTCAGATAACTGGGAGATTTGTACCCCAACAATAGGTAGTTATAATGTACTTACCTGGTGTCCATGTTGCTACAAATTGGATTATTGTTTGGTTCACGTCATTAGAAAGCAAGGCTAATGTGCAATTTGCTTTGATTGAATTAACCAGAATAATAAAGGTAAATTAATTCTTTAAGCACAAGTGGTATGCTGACTATAGTACAGGTCATGTGCTCTCAGCTGAAATTGTGGCTGCAATTGAAATCTCCAATTTGGGCCCAGCTGATATTCTGTTTGAGACTATTTCTTGGTTCTCTCTGAACATTAGTGCCAGCCAGGTATGAGGCACTAAGGCCTCTAGGATAAAAAGAAGACTTGGAAGAATTTAGGCAAATAGTCTGTGCTAGAGTACTTCTCATGTTTTTGGCTTCGCAAATTTTAATTGGATTCCTCAGCTTTGGACTCTGATCTGAATCGCTTCTTCCCAATTATGTCAGCATCCAGTCCCACACCATCACTCTGACTTTCTTGAGCCTTGCTTTCACCACCCCAAGTACCTTGTCCCACAGTTTTAAGAATATATCTTATTTCCCTTTTTGAAAAATTGGGATATCTACCAGTCCCTTGTCTTGTGGCATTTCTCTTAACCTTCACGATTTTTCCATGATCACCAACAGTGGTTCAGTGAACACACCCATCAGTACTTTTTGCACCCTAGGGTGTAGTTTCCTCAGGTCTGGTGAATTAATCAGTCTCATTAAGGGCAGCTAGATGCTCTCATGTTATCTCTTTACCTATCTTGGCTTCCATTTGCCTATTAACCATTTCTATCTTAACTCCTAAGGATTGTTTTCCTTGGTGAAGAAAATAGAAGTTAGTGAGGGGACTAGTTCCATCTTCACTGTATTGTCTATTATTGTCCTGTGCGCCTTCACTATAGCAAAACCCCAAACCAAAACAACAGCAAAAACTGCTTTTTATCACACTCAGCACTAGCTTTGGCTTCAAGTGAGATTTACAATACCTGACATTATCTTATTGTATCTGGGATAATCTTTTGTGTTGCTGCTTCATCACCTGCCTTTGCTTTCATCTCCTATTCATTTGCCTTTACGAAAGATGTTTACTGTGTTCCCTGTACGTACAAAATGATCTCTATAGACAGCTTTCCATTTCATATTTCACCAGGGCACTTCCTGAACTCTTCCTGAGTTCAAATTTGTCCTCAGACACTTACCAGCTGGGTGACCCTGGGCAAATCACTTTACCCTATTTGCCTCAGTTTCCTCCGCTGTAAATGAACCAGAGAAGGAAATGGCAAACCACTCCAGTGTCTTTGCCAAGAAAACCCCAAAATGGGGTCGTGAAGAATCAGACATGACTGAAAATGACTGAACAACAAATTCCTTTGTAATGCCACTTTGTGTTTCTTTTATATTTTCTGTGCACATGCTATTTCTCTCCAGTAAGCTACTTGAGAGCAAAGACTGTTTTCTTTTTTGGTTTTGTATCCCTAGTATCCAGCACAGAGAATGCCCTTAAAAAAGGCTCTTGGAATTGAAGCAAACTCCCAAGCTAATCTTTTGTTCCTTGGCATCCCAGTATTACCTGTTTCGGCCACAGGATGGTGACAGAATACAGCTGGCTAAGTTAGTTATTGCTAGCCGGATGTTTGACTTGGCTAGGGACTTTGGAGATTATTTAGTCCAGTTTTCCTCATGTTGCCTTTGGGGAAACTGAGGCCTAGAGTGCTTAAGTGACTTATATGGATTATACAAGAGAGCTCACAAAGCCATCACTAAAACTAAGGACTTAATTCCAATTCCAATTGTTAAATACATGATATTTGGACAATTTGACCAGTATTTTTGATCGAAGAGGAGTGCTTATTACCGATGTCTGTGTTATAGCTATTAAAAATATTATTTCTATAGTTCAAGTTAGCCCTAACTAGTTCCAGATTACCTCCTCTATCATCCCCACTCTCTAATCTTTAATTTCTTCCTATTTTCTGGCTCCTTCCCTGTTGCCTGCCAACACACACATGTCTCCCTCATCCTCAACATTTTCACTTGCTCCAGCCATCCCTGATACCTCTTCTTTTCAACATTCATTTTTAAAATTTTGAGTTCCAAATATTCTCCTTCCCTCCTGACCCCTGCCCACCCATTGAGAAAGCAAGCAATATGATAAAAATCATACATGTGAAGTCAGGCAAAACATGTTTTCTTATTAGCCATGTTGGGAAAAAAAGCAAAAAAAAGCAAGAAAAATAAGGAAAGTGAAAAAAAAATATGATTCAATCTGCACTCAGAGTTGATCAGTTTTCTCTCTGGAGGTGGATGGCATTTTTCATCATGAGTCCTTGGGGATAGTCTTGCATCACTGTCTTGATCTGAGTACCTGCTTCTTCTTGATTAAATCTTTGATAAAGCTAGCAAAATTAGATACTTCTACTTACTCTCCTCTTATTCATTTTTAAACCTTCTGCAATTTGGCTTTCAACATCATTATTCAACTGAAACCACTCTCTCTAACATCACCAATTATCTCTTAATTGCCAGATTTAATGGCCTTTTCTCAATCCTCATCCTTTCTTGACCTTTCTGAAGCTGTTGAGACTGTTAATCACTCTCTTCTTGATACTCTCTTCTTTCCTACTTCTCCTATTGTCTAAACACTCCTCAATCTCCTTTGCTGCATATTGTTTCTTCTCCAATGATATTATTTCACTTTGTAAATCTCACTAATTCCCATGGCTTCAATGATCATATCTGTGCAGATGATTCTCAGGTCTATTTATTCAGCCTTAACTTTGCCCCAACTTGCAGTCTCCTATATCCAGCTGCTTATTGGACATCTTGAACTGGAGGTCCTGTAGATACATCAAACTCAACATGCTCCAAAACTAAACTCATTGTCTTCCTCCCCTTCCCCATCCATCTTCTTTCTAACTTCCTTATTTCTATCAATCTCTCTCCTGAGCTCCAGTAACTCCTGAATCATCAATAGACTCTTGGACACCTCAGATTGGATGTTTCATAGGCATCTCAAACTTAACACTATCTTTCCCCTTTCCAAAAAGCAAACAAAAACCTCTTGGATCTTTTTACTATACCATCCTCTTTTCCTTTCCACTCCTTCTTTTCTAACATTTATTTTAATAGATGAGAATATTATTTTATTTTTTCTTTTAAAATGTCTTATTAACATTCTTTTTTGCATCTCTACGACCACCTAGTAAATCCTTCCTTCTTCAACAGAAGCCCTCTTTGCGATGAGTAGGTGCAGGTAAGCAAAACGAATCAACACACTAGTCACATTTGAAAAATATATGCCTACATAGTCTACCTCCTCCCTACCAGGAAGCAGAGGGCCTGCTTCACTGTCAGTCTTCTGAAGTCCAGATTGGTCATTTCATTGTTTCAAAGACTTTCAGTGTTGCTTTCTTTTACATTATTTGGTCACTTCTACATCAGTTCATTTAAATATTCCCCAATTTCTCTTAATTCTTATTTCTTTTTTAAAAAATTATGCAATAATATTTCATTGCTTTCATATATCACAACTTCTTTCTTCATTCTCCAATCAATGGGTACTCACTTTCCTTCTAGTTTTTTGCTACAAGTGCTGCTAATATATGTATTTTTTGTATTTCTGGAACCTTTCTCCTTTTCTTTTAGACTTCCTTTTCCCGATCACCTTCTCTTCTCTTCTTCTGTTCTTTCTCTTCCTCCTCTGTGCCCAGTTATCTGAGAATGACATGACTGTAGGATTACTTTTCATCCAGAGAGTAAATATGGGAGCCCAGTTAAACCTTGCCTTGCATGCAGGTAGATTATGTAGTACCCTAAGACTATGATTTGAACAATACTAAAGTAGCCTTTGTAAAGCTCTGGGAATCCTTAGCTCAGCTCACATTCACATTGATTATTCAGGTCTTCTAGCTATCAAATGCAGCTATAGGCACTAAAGAGAAAATACCTTGGCCTGTTGGTGCCTTTTGATTCAGTAGCCAATTGAAAAGTTCCTCTTCTTGATGTGGTGAGGGGACAGGAAACATACTCTGATTCAGGGAGTGGACACTTCTATTTCAAGTGGTTATGCCTTTCTAAATCCTGCCAGATGGATTGGCAGCAGGCTGAGCTGCACATGCTTTGAGAATTGAACTCTATTGACCAAGACCCTATTGCACTTAGAAAATTTCCCACACCTTCTGAAGTTCCTACTTCATCAAACTGACAGAAATCATGCCAATAGGAGATTCATTTAGGTTAATAACCAAGCTCTTTCAAAAGGCCAATGCCCTTGAGAGAATAAAGTAGAATCATCTGTAATTCATAGTTTAATCCTACTCTTTCTCTTGAGCACCAATCATAATTCATTAACTGCATATTAGATATTTACAAATAGATGTTCTGGAGCCATCTCAAACTCAGTGTGCCCCAAAGAAAACTCATCATCTTTCTTCAAAAGTTCACTTCTTTTTTGAACTTGAATTCATGAATGACACAGCAATTATTAAAGGCTTACTATGTGCTAGGCATGTACAAAGCCCTGGGGATACTAATAAAAAAGAGAGACAATTCCTGTCCTCAAGGAACTTATTCTAATGGGGAAACAAAAAGATATAGGAGAGTGATGGACAGGGAAGGAGGAAGTCATAGGCGTGGTCAGTGGAGCCTTAAAATAATTGAATGTTATTTCCTTTCCACAAGCAATAGAGGTAGGTGTGTGTGTGTGTGTGTGTGTGTGTGTGTGTGTGTGTAGGGGGGCATAAGGCTGAGGGGAATAACATGAGCATTGGTGACATAGCAGTAAGATGGGTGACTAGGGATGCTTGATATAGTGAGCTCTCACCAATCATTGTAGTCCCAGTGTGGGAGCTGGAGGTCTACCAATCAGCATGACCCCAGGATGGGAGCTGGAAGTCCAATTGGGAGAGTACAGCAGGAGGAGTGGTAGCCCTATTTTTACCAAGGGCACTTTCATCCTTCTAGTTACCCAAGTTCACACCCTCAGTGGCACCTTTCTGAGCTTTAGTTTCTTCATCTGCAAAATGCAAAATTATTCTTCGTCATGCATAGGCTGTTGTGAGCTTTTTCAGCTTTGATGCATTATTTTAATACAAGCTATTGTTATTAAAGAATCTATATTCTAGAACATGTCCCTGTACTAGTAGGTGTCACAATAAAGTGGAATTATTAGCATACATCTTTATTGTTAATAGAGGCTTGACCGAACCGATTGGATATGAAAGTGAGAAGAGAATTGGGTGACTATTGATCCAGAACTAAATGTGACCATTAGTTCTGCACTTGTGGGGTGGGGAGGGAGACAGCTTCAGAACCCAAAAGGACTCCCAGGGAACTGAGGCAGCATGGTAACGTAATGATAACTATAATAATAACTACACTAACACATTTACATAGTGCTTTTATTGGCATAAAAAGAATACTAGCCTAGGAGACTAGGAGTGAGGAGACATGAAATCTAGACCACTATCTTCTAATTTTGACTTTGGGGAAGCAATGTCATTTCTCTAGACCTAAGCTGCCACATTTGAAAAATGAGGAGGGTGATCAGATAACTCAGAATGGTGAAATGACTTTCTCAAGGTCATAGCCTTCTAAAAGCATAGCCTTTGAAGTTTGCTTCTAGCTCTGACATCACAGAGACAGCTTGGTGGCACAGTGAATAGACTGCTAAACCCGAAATCAGGAAGATCTGAATTCAAATTTGGCGGCAAACACTTACTAGTTATGTGACCAGGGCAAGTGACTTAGCCTCTATTTGCTTTAGTTTCCTCACCTATAAAATAAGAACATCTATCTCCCAGGGTTGTTGTGAGAATCAAATGAGATAATATTTTTAAAGCACTTGGCTTTAAAGTAGGTGCTATGTAATTGCTAGGTGATGATGATGATGACGATGGAATGTCATGCTAGAAGGGGTTTCAGGGGCTGTCTAGTTTAACCTGGATCTGAACAAGAGTCCTCTCCCTAGCACATCCCCCTAAAGTGGTCATTCAACTGCCAAGTGAAGACCTCCAGTGACATTCTAGAAGGCTGTGATTCTAGTCTATGGTTCTGTGATCTGTCTTAGTCCAGACTTGAATTCTTGGGGGTTGGCACCTAATCCTATTGACCCTGAGATATGTATATGTGTATGTGTGTATGGGGATGTACGTGGGGATGTGTGTGTGTGCATGGTGATTCCATTCTCCAGCACAGATTTCCTAGAGAATTGATCACTTGTTCTAAACACTTTTGTGCATTTAATCATATCTTTCCTAGGACTGAGCTCTGACTCCTAGGGTAGAGAACACTTTGAGTGGAGAAATCAATGGCTCAGAATCAATCTATATATATATATATGTTTAAAAAATTTCTAGTCCTGGGCTTAGTGCCTCCTCTTTAGCTGATATTCTTCCCCCAACCAGGGCTCCACCATCCTCAAAGCCTCAGTGTTGGTTAGTGGCATATTCTACCCCAGTGAGGTCTCAGGTGAGTCATTGTCACCCACAAAGCCTTTGTATTCTGTCTCTTTTAGGTCCGGCATGGAAACAGATGTGTTGCCCTAGAAAGATGTCCCTGCTTCCACAAGGGCAAAGAATACGCGCCAGGAGAAATGGTGAAGATAGACTGTAACACTTGGTAAGGTGTAGTATGGGGATAATGGAGGCACGAGAATGTGAGAAAGGGAGACATCATGATGACAACCGAAAAGAAGGATAGTCAGGACAATCAGGGACTTCCCACCTTCATTTTGTGGGAATTTAGGCACATCTTTCCCCCTCCCTATGACCTTCCCCTTCCTATAAAATGGAGAGAGAGAGAGAGACTCTTAAGGAATACCTTCATCACCTCTAAATGTCTCAGAAAGCTAGAGCAGCACATGTGCTCTGGCTCTCTCCCTTAGAGCCAGTCCTATTAGACCACTCTTCAACATTCCACGGGCTGAAGAATTGGGCTGTCTCTTCTCTACTGCTATTGCCTTGAGACCTCTGTGTTCACCCCCATTATTATAAGGGCTGATGATTAGTACCCCAATTCCATCCAAACACTTAAGCTAATTTAACTATAAATTAACTTTTACAAAGGATATTTATTTCAAAGGGATTGTAATAATTTAAAAACATTTCCCCTACCAACTCAAGGACACACTCTTCCCTAAACCCTTTTCTCCTCCATCTTTGGGGAAATCAGCTTAAAACTTAGCTCAATTCATACGTAACATTGATCCATTCAAGTACCCACACAAACGTAGCATTTCTACTGGAGGAGTTCTTGTCTCAGCTATTGCTGGGCTAGATTCCCAAAGGTCAACCCAAAGGTTATTCCATTGTTTCATAGGAATATTGATAGCTGGGTTGACCACAGCCCTTGGCCTGGACTAATCTGTTTAAATGCCCAAGGTCAAGGTCAGAGACTCCCCTCCTTCACTGGAAATCATATGTAAAAGTATTCCTAGATCTTCCAAGAGCAAATGAGTCCAAAGAGGAAGTAGCTGAAGATGGCAGGCTGGCTTTTGAATACATCCACAGCAGATCAATGAGCTTCCTCTTTTCTATATATTTAGCCAACCAGAACCAGCTACAGAATGTCTACACATGCTCCACAGTCTCTCCAGTGTACTTTCCTTACACATGATCATGATTCTCCCAGATGAAAACTCCCTAGTATCCTCTATGTTGTGAAGTTGCATCAGCCAAGCAAACAGCGGGATCTGTGCATGTTCAGGGTCTCCATTATCCCAGGTTTAGAAGGACCTCAGAAGGCACCTAGCCTAAATATCTATTCCAATGCCTTATTGTGATGTGGAGGTTTAATCCCAGGCTCTCTAAATCTATGCTGGAGAAACACAAACTCTGACAGATCTTCCCAGTCTAGAAAGGCCTCAGGTGTGTCTGACCTGATGTGATTCTTGTCCAAAGACCCACATGAGTTCAGAGAGGCTCATCACCCGAGGGAGTGACACTGGAAGATGAAGATTTTAGTGACAGGATTCTCTGCTAAAGTGTGCACAAGGGCTACTCTTTGCATCGTTGATGCAGAAATGATAGATGATGAAGAAGTCATATATCCTTGAAGTATTGAAGAGTCATTGTCATCAGTGTTTTTGTGTGCCTGATCTTGTGAGCATTGTCCTAGGAATTATGATATATACAGGGATATAGAGGTCAAGGCAAATTAAATGATTTGCTCAACAATGAACTGTCAAATTTATGACCAAACTGGGAATAGAAAGAAGCCAGGTGTTCCGACTTCCAGTCCTTTGTCCCTTTCCCTATTCTCCTTGACCTTCCACCCCACAAGTACATGATGAAAGGCCTTCCCTCTGGAGAGCTTTAGGCTCAAGAAAGGGACATTGAATAATTCCTTAAGAGAGCTATAGATCTTTCCTCTCTGAAGCTTTTCTCATCTCCAGTTGTATACATTTCACTGTCAGCTTCTGGAGTGTGTTAAACATCAATGGGGAGGTGGCCCAGAGAGGGCTGTGACTACAATTTGGAGTAGCATTGTAGTGTTGCTTTTTTTCTAGGTCTGAGGCCTTTCTAATATTCATTAGATTTATAGGGGCTGGAGTAGCCTGGGAGAAATTTCCTTGGGAAAGTTTTATGGCAGAAGACAAATCCCTTTGGATTTTAAGCTTTTGATACCACACTCATGGCCTGCATGACATAGGACCATAGATTTAGAGCTGCAAGGGACCCTACATACTATCATGTTCAACCTTCTCATTGTACAGATAAGGAAACTGAGGTCTAGAGAGGTTAACTGACTTTCCCAGCATCACACAGCTAGTAAGTGTGTGAATCAGGATGTAAAGCCCCATCCTTCAGATGTCAAATCTAGCACTCTGTCCACTCTGCTACTTAGATATCTCCATCTCCCCCAAAGAGTTCACACTTGACTTTATAATGGAAAAATCTGTGATTTGGGGGGAGGTGGGCAGAGGACTTGACCCTACTAGGCTGTGTTATGTACTAGCTGAACATCTTCAGGCAAATCATTTCTTTTCTTTGTTCTACAAAATAAAGGTGTTAGACTAGATGTCTAATGTTCAGGTCTAATATTTTGTGATTCTGGGATCACAGTTTTTTAGTCCTTCTGTAGTCATTTATGTTGCTAAGAATATTTCTCCTTTGCTTCAATTTTTTTTTAAATTTTAGGCCCAGAGGGACTTGTGGAATCTGTCCCACCAAGGCTATGGCTGAGTCTTATAGGTGACAGTATATGTGGTGAATCCCTACTCCTTGATGGGTGAGAGGGCTCCCAGGCACTGATTATTAGGAACAATTTTCAGGACTTGAACAAAAGATGTGAGGATATCCTTCAAACTGTGATTTGAGAAAGCAGCTGGGATTTCATGATGAGTCAAATGTAGGGGCTAAGTAGGAGACATAGTGGTTCGAATTAAGAGAGGGTGCAATACAAAGGGAAGTATTTATATTATCACCAAAATGATGGTTTGTCGCTCAAAACCCCTCTACCTGAGACAGCCTCAGGTTATGGTGGACGTATGCCAGCTCCCGCTGTGAGCCACTCTAACCCCCTGCATTGGTGGCCTCAAGGCCACATGTAGCCCTCTAGGTCCTCAAGTGTGGCCCTTTGACTGAATCCAAACTTCACAGAATGAATTCCCTTAATAAAAGTCCTGACTCTGGACTGTTACAATTTTCTCACCTTCTTGACTAGGTGATCTTAGACAAGTCTTTCCTACTGAATACCTCATTTTTTCCTTCAGCAGTCCCTTGGCTTCTATTTCTCTCCTGGCTATGTTATGAAGACAGATGAAATCATATATGCAAAGTGTTTTTGGAGCACCATACATGTTATAAGCCACAGATTAGAATCTTTATTTTCCTGAAGGCTGCCTGAGAGAGCAGAGAAGAAGTCAGAGAAGTATCTGGGGAGTACTCAAAGAAAGTAAACAATCATTTTCTTTGCCAATCAATTCAAACAATTAAGTATCTTTAATAATAGCTAGCGTTTATATTCTACTTTTGCTTGAAAAATGCTTTACAAGTATTATCTTATTTTATCCTCACAGTAACCCTGGGAGATAGGTGCTATTATTTTCCCCACTCTATGGATGAGGAAACTGAGGCTGAAAGAGGTTAAATGACTTGCCCAGGGTCATACAGCTAACTAGTAAGTATCTGAGGCTGGATCTGAACCTAGATTTTCCTGACATTAGGCCCAATGCTCTATACACTGTGCTACCTAGTATGAAGCATTGTGTTAGGGCTATGAATACAAATATGAAAAATGACTGTCCCCATGTTAAAAAAAACCTATACTCTGCTAGAATAATAATTTACATAGCACTTTAAGATGGAGTAGAAAAAGTGCTAGCTCTGATGGCAAAGGACCTAGGTTGAAATCTTAACTCTGGTTTTACTACAAGAATAATCTTGGGCAAGTCATAACCACTCTGGAGCTCAGTTTCCCCATCTGTAAAATAGAGGGAAGTTTGAACCATATGGCTTCTGATGTCTCTTCCAAATCTAGGTCTAGGTGCCCATGAAGGTTCACACAGCATGTTCCTCACAATAACCC
The DNA here is from genome assembly GCF_900497805.2 of Vombatus ursinus. Taxonomy (NCBI): domain Eukaryota; kingdom Metazoa; phylum Chordata; class Mammalia; order Diprotodontia; family Vombatidae; genus Vombatus; species Vombatus ursinus. Next base: position 52,977,210 of record NW_020954608.1, on the reverse strand, counting down.
CATGAGGTAGGCTATACAAAGAATTATCAGCCCCATTTTACAGATGAGGAAAATGAAGGTTAAAAAAGAGGTGAATTGACTAACCTGTGGTCATGTAGCTGGTAAATGGACAGATGTGATTTGAAGAGAGACCTCCTAATTCTGGATCCAGCAGTCTCTCTGCTACATCATGTTGGTTCTCATTGCACCATGTTGCTCTGTTCTCTCTTTTCTCCCAAGTGTGTGCCGTAATAGAAGATGGGATTGTACAGATACAGTGTGTGATGCCACCTGCTCAGTGATTGGCACGGCCCACTACCTGACCTTTGACGGCCTCAAATACACGTTCCCCGGCCACTGTCAGTATGTTCTGGTGCAGGTAGGAACGAGGGGTGACAAAGGAATATTTGTTTGTGGGGACGGTCTGAGAGATGGGTATGTCCTGTAATTTGCTCATGAGCTGCTTTCTACAGAGAAAGATCCAGTGGCCTGGTGCGTACAGGTCCATTTCCCATCTGTTGAGAAAGGAACCTTGAGAAGCAGTGTAGTGTATTGGAAAGGGCACTTAACTTTCAGAAGACATGGATTTGAATTCCAGCTCTGATATCACCCGTGTGAACACAGGCAAGCTGCTTAATCTTAATGAGTTTCTGTTTGCTCATCTATAAAATATGGATAATAAAGCTTGCTATTGCAAGGAAGGGTAACTAGGTGGTGCAGTGGATAAATCACCAGGGCTGGAATTAGAGAGACCTGAGTTCAAATCCCAACTCAGTCACTTACTAGCTGTGTGACACTAGGCAAGTCACTTAACCCCGTTTGCCTCAGTTTCCTCGTCTATAAAATGAGATGGAGAAGGAAATGGCAAACCACTCCAGTATCTTTGCCTAGCAAACCCCAAGTGGGTTTTCAAAGAGTCAGATATGACTGAAATGACTGAACAACAACATTGCAAGGAAGGTACATGGGAACCTGTTGACATTTTCCTGGGAATGTGTATGACTTGAAGATGCTTTCTTTTTCTGCAGATGATTTGAAATAGTCTACCCTGAAGGCAGGGGGACAAATAAGTTGACCTCAGGAAGTTGTTTCCATCCCAAGATTCTTTTGGTCCTTACAAAAATTTCCTTTTCAACACAGTATAATTGGGGGGGCATTATGGAGGAGAGGTGGGAGCTGGGGAGCAGAAAGGCTAATCTTGCCCGCTGAGGTGAGAAGGCCCTAGAAACGTTATCTAGTGAGTGGAGGGCTGATCATCTCTCCTTTTCCTTTGACCCTGACATAAGTTCCTATGAATCTTTGGTATCCATGGAGGTATACTAAGCTTCACTATAACAGGGTGAGATAATTTTCCCTTGAGAAGCTGTGAACAAATTTGGTCTTCCTGCTTTTGTCTTTGGGAGCAGAAGTAATATTGAGATGGTCCAAAGGAAGCACTGCAAATCGACATCAGACCCAAAGATTGAAATAATTCATAGCTAAGAGAGGTAGTTGGATTATTTTAGGTACTGTGTTAACAGGTACCTATAACCAAAGGTACCTTTTGGTTCAGTCATTGTTCAGTTTCTTTTCAGTCTTATCCGACTGTTTGTAACTCCATTTGGGTTTTTCTTGGCAAAGATACTTTAGTGGTTTGCCATTGCCTTCTCCAGATCATTTTACAGATGAGGAAACTGAGACAAATAGGGTTAAGTGACTTGCCCAGGGTCACACAGCTAGTAAGTGTCTGAGGCCAGATTTCAACTCATAAAGATGAATCTTTCTGACTCCAGGCTTGTTGCTCCAACTGTTGTGCCACCTAGCTGCTCTTTTGCTATGCACTGTTAAAAAAGAAAAAAGAAGATAGATGCATCATCTAAACAACATACTCTACTCTTTTATTGCCCAAGCTTGTGTTAATATCTCTAATAGCCTGAAGATCGTACCATGTTAAACCCATAATGTCTTCACTGCCTTTCCAAACACACACACACACACACACACACACACACACACACACACACACACCCACCCACCCACCCACCCACCCACACACAACTGTTACCATTGATAAAGACCTCTGAGTATTGTGCATGGGAATCTTCTGATCTGTGGTCAGAAGAAGGAAGGATAGTGGTGGGACCTAAGAGGGAGATGGGCACTTTCTCCAAACCAACATGGTACAAATGATACTGGTATTCAAGGTAGTAAATCTTGTTTCAAATTCTCATTCCAACATTTACTATGTGCCTGGGCAAGTCACTCAACTTCTCCTCTTCTCAGTTTCCTCATCTGTAGTATGGGGGTATACTCGCACCTACCTCATAGTGTTGTCGTGAGGGAAGCACTTTGTAAACCGTAAAGGGTTCCATGAATTTGAGCTCTCATCATTTCCCCCACTTTCTAGGATCACTGTGGCAACAATCCTGGAACCTTTCGGATCCTGGTGGAGAATGAAGACTGCAGTTTCTCCTCAGTGAAGTGCAGTAAGCGGGCCATCATTCTGTTTGAGGAGGGAGAGATTGAACTCTTTGATGGGGAGGTAGGTACCAACCTCATCCCTTTGTCCTCTGATCTATATATATATATATATATATATATATATATATATATATATATATGACCTTTGATGGCCTCAAATACATGTTCCCAGGCCACTGTCAGTATTTTCTGGTGCAGGTAGGAACAAGGGATGACAAAGAAGTACTTGTTTGTGGGGATGGATTGAGAGTTGGGTATGTCCTGTAATTTTAGGGCTTTTCATGTAGGCTCATGAGCTGCTTTCTGCAGAGAAAGATCCAATGGACTATATATGTTTATATATATATATATATGCATATCTATACTATCTGTCTATCTATCTATCTATCTATCTATCTATTTATCTATCTATCTATCTATATACACATAATCTTTTGTACTTTTATCTTGGTGGAAAGTGGTTTTGGAGTCAGAAGACCTTAATTACTTATTATCTGTATGACCTTGGGCAAGTCACTTAGTATTATCTATAAAACAAGGGAGTTGGTCCAAATGGACTCTGAGGATCTATGATCCCAAGAAGTATTTATTCATTACTAGTCTGTCTGTAGTTTTCTACTAAACACCAAACAAGGGGAATTTGATAAACTCAGTCCCAGACCCCTATTTATTGCAAGATTACTGTCTTATTAGATTTGGGCTAATGAACTTGGTTAGAGTATGGTGTTGCTAATACAACAAGGATAAAGTGTTTAAGTCTTCTGAAGGAGGAAGGGTGTCTGGGGTATTCAGGAGAGCTAGCACCTCTGAGGTGAGGGCTTGCTGAGACCTTTTCAGGGCTGCTCATCCACCTTTGGTATCCACCTTCATCCAGCTCTCACCTGTGGCTCCAGGAAGCTGTAGCATGCACAGTGGCCACACTCTGGTAAAACTGTCTCAGCAGACAGGCTAAGCCAGGTTGAGGGTAACCAACGGACCTCAAACCCATCAGTAAGTTAAGGGAATGCCTGCACCAAGCATATAAAGACTTTCCTTGGCAGAATGGGTGGATGAGGACAATTTGTTCCAACGGCCATGAAGGCGGCTGAAGCAGGCGCTGTGGAACACTTAGAGCTTGGTCCAACATTAAAGACACCAAGGTTATCCACTGCATCCTGGGCCATTGCTCATTGTCTTGACTTTTGTCCTACTACTGGATTTTGGTGTCTTTGGAAGACAGAGCAAGGCTGACGACTTTGTGCAGCTCTGCTTCAATTAAATCCAATTCACACGCACACATCAAGACATCATCCTGTGATGTCATTGGTCCTCTTTGAAAATGAAGGATGACAGGGCAGCTAGGTGGTGCAGTGAATAGAGCTCTGGCCTTGGAGGCAGGAGGACCTGAGTTTAAATCTAGCCTCAGACACTTAACACTTACTAGCTGTGTGACCTTGGGCAAGTCACTTAACCCTGATCACCTCACCACAAAGGCAAAAAAAAAAAAATTGAAGGATGAACAATGATTGTAAGAACTAGGCACTGTGCTAAGTACTTAACATTTTTCATTTTTTGTGGCTTATTTTAATTTTTTATCAATTACATGTAAACAAAAGTTTTTAAACATTCATTTTTTAAGATTCTGAGTTCCAAATTCTGTCCCTCCCCCTCCCCCTGAGAAGACAAGAAATTCCATATAGGTTGTACATGTGCAGTCATGCAAAACATTTCCACAACTAGTCACTTTTTACAAATATTATCTCATTTGATCCTCACAACAGCCCTGAGAAGTAGGTGCTAATATCCCTGTTTTACAGTTGAGGAAACTGAGGTAAGCAGAGGTTAAGTAATTGCCTAGGGTCACCTATAGCTGGATTTAAACTCAGGTCTTCCTGACTCCAAGCCCAGTGCTTTATTCACTGCTTACCTTCTGTTTGATCTGGGACTACAGATGGCTCTAACCTCAAGATCTGCCCTTTTTCAAATGAATCACATTGGTCTTAACAGGGACCAGAGGAGAATGTGAGTAGCTTGGGGCAAATCTTAGGGATAGAGCTGCCTCAGAGAGCAATGATCAAATGATCGCAGAAGCTCAGAGTTGAAAGTGACCTCCGAGGTAATCTAGTTCACCTATATCTGAGTAGGCACTTCTCTATAGTGTGAGTTTGGAGCTCCTGGCTGTGCTGTTCACTATCTGTATGACTTTAGACAAGTCAATTAACTTTTTTGAGTTTCGTCTTCCTTTCCTGTAATATGAAAAGGTTTGGACTCAGGCACATGCTGAAACCAACTCATACCAGCTCAAGAAAGCCAATTGTTAAATTATCAGTGTGAACACATTCACAAACACTGCAAGTCAGGGCTTAATTTTGTTGATTGCCCAGATTTAAGAAAATGATGGAGAAACGTAAGAATGCTAAAAGTGTGTCATATGTATATATTTTTTTCTGCAGAGTTGGTTAAACATTTACCAGAACACAACTGGTTGGAGTAGGTGATCTCTCTACCAACTCTTAGTTCCATGCTCTCTGACAAGTGTTTTTTTTTCTTTTCATTTCTCCTGCTTCAAACAAAATTCTTTCTTTTTTTTTTTTTTAGCAGCAGTCATTTCCCAGTGACTTGTGTTCAACCTCTGCCAATAGAATCTTCCCTTGTTATAAATAAGTATAATAAAGCAAATCAAATCAATATTTTGGCCATGTCCAAAATTATATGCCTTATGCTATATCTATAGTATACCACCAGAATATATAGGTGTTCAGGGAGGACTAGCACCTCTGGTGTAAGGGCTGCTGAGCTCTTTTCAGGGCTGCTCATACAACTTTGGTGTCTACCTGGCACCCAACTCTCACCTGTGGCTCCAAGAAACTGGAGCATGCAGAGCAGTTACATCCTGGTAAACTGTCTTGACGGATGGGCTAACTGACAGGCCTCAAACCTCTAGGTAAGTTAGGGGGATGTCTACCCCAAGCATGTGAAGACTTTCCCCGGATGAATGGGTGGATGAGAACGCTTTGTTCCAATGGCCATGAAGGCGGCTGAAGGCACTGTGGAGCGCTTAGAGCTTGGTCAGATGTCAAAGACTCCAAGGTCATCCGCTACATCCTAGGCCATTGACAGTCATCTTGACTTTTGTCCTGCTACTGGACTTCCATGATTCTGGAAGAAAGAATAAGGCCGATAGCTTTGTGCAACTCTGCTTCACTTGAATTCAGTTCACTCATGAGTCAAGACATTCCCTGTGATGACACTGGCCCTCTTTGAAAACGAAGGACAAACTACAGCAGTATACCATCTTTCTGCGAAGTATGCTTCACTACCAGGAAGCTCTTTGAAGCCGTGATTGGAAACTTCACTGAGATCTTTTTGTTTTCTTATACATTATTGTGGGTGGTGGATAAATGGACAGATAGTGGGGCAGCTAGGTGGCAAGTTGGATAAAGCACCGGGCTTGGAATCAGGAAGACTCATCTTCCTGAGTTCAAATCTGGACTCAGACACTTATTAGCTGTGTGACCCTGGGCAAGTCACTTAACCCTGTTTGCCTTAGTTTCCTCACCTGTAAAATGAGCTGGAGAAGGAAATGTAAAACTACTCCAATATCTTTGCCAAGAAACCCTCAAATGGGTTTTCCAACAAAGAATTGGACATGACTGAAACAACTGACCAAGAAACAAAATATTAGGAAAGAAACAAGCACTTATTAAGTGCCTATTATATGCCAGGCACTGCCCTCCATAAGACTGTCCTTGCTAAGGTTTGTTGGACCATGTATATGTCTACAGAGATTAGGTAAGAATGGAGACAAATTATAGAGGGATTCAGGGAGGGGCTATATTTTTTTCATATAGATGTTGATAGCTGCATTTCTTCTTTTGAAAACTTTGGGTGGATAGCCTTTAGTTATTAAGAATTTCTATTGTTCTTTTTTTTTTTTGAGGCAACTGGGGTTAAGTGACTTGCCCAGAGTCATACAGCTAATAAGTGTCTGAGGTTGGATTTGAACTTGGGTCCTCCTGACTCCAGGGTCAGTGCTTTATCTACTATGCCACCTAGCTGCCCCTCTATTATTCTTATATATTATTCTTATATATTCTTATATATATATTCTCATATATGAGACTTTTATCAGAGAAAACTGCTGCAATGATTTTTCCCAGTTTACTGTTTCCATTCTAGTATTAATTAAATTGATTTCCTTTTGTGCAAAAACTTTTTAATTTTGTATAGTTGGATGTGACTGAACTGACTGATGGAAGGGCCGAGTACTGCGCTATGCTCTAGGGACACAGAAGCAAGAAGATAAAACTGTGTCTACTCTTTAATTCTAGTGAGAAATTGGAAAGTAGGGGCCAGAGAGCCCCTATTTCAGCCAGGGAGAGTCATTTTGGAAAGTTACTGTAATAATGAGTGCATTTCCTCTGAGATCAATTGCTAATGATTACTATCCCAATATCAGGGATACTCAAAGGATTGTGAGGGTAGAACTGATGAGACTTGGCAAGTGATTGAATGTGAGAGTTAAGACAGAAATTAAAACTCATGATATAGTTCTGGTATTGATCTGCGTAGAGATAATAGTTGAATTCATGGGAGCTGATGAGGACATTAAGGGAAAGATCACCAAGACAGAAGCAAATAGGGATCAGCACAGAGTCGTTGGAGACAACCATGCTAAAGGATGGGAAATAATAGCTAGATATTACATAATCCTTTAAAGTTTGTAGAGAACTTTACACACGTTATCTCATTTTATCTTAACAATGATCCTGAGAGGTTGTTGCCATCATTATTCCCATTTTACAGATGAGGAAACTGAGGCAAGCAGAAGTTAAATGACTTATACAGGGTCATACGGCTAGTAAGTGTCTGAGTCACATTTGAATTCAGGTCTTCTGGATTCCAGGTCCAGCGCTCTAGACACTGTTCCGTGTAGCAAGAGAAAAGAAAAGAGAACTACAAGAGAGCAGTATCATGGAAGCCAAAGAGAACAGAATATCCAGAAGGAAAAGTAGTCAGTGGCAATAACCACAGACAGGTTAAGAAGAATGAAGGCTGAGAAAAGGCCATTGGACTGAACAGTTAAGAAATTATTGTTAGCTTTGGAGAAATCATTTAAAGTAGATTCAGAAACCATGTTACATGGGGTTTTAAAGGCAGTGGAGGTGTAGGCAGTGAGTATAGGTGACTTACATTCATAAGCTACACATACATAATCTACACAGCAGACTAAGGGATTTTAACTGTGGATCCAGAGATGGGTGGGTCTGTTGATAGATTTCAGGTGATCTGTATGCTTGGATGGAAAAAGAAATCTTTATTTACATTGACCTCAAGCATATTTAGAATTTCCTTTAATTATGAATGTAGGCAACACAACATTATTCTGAGGAGACAATAAGCTTCACCTGACTGCCAAGGGGGTCCATGACACAAAATAAGACTGAGAAGCACTGCTGTAGATAGACCCAAATAATCATTCAAACAACCACTCACAGTATATTCTTCTAAAACAGGATGAAGGTGTGATTATGACTAGTAGTAATTCATCCCTACTCTTAGCTTTCCCAGTATGATCTGGGGTTACACAAGAATTCTCATTGTCACCCTTATCATTTGATAGAGTGCTAGAATTTCAGGCTAATGCAATAAGACTAGAAAATTAGGTCAAGGAAATAAATATTGACAAATTAGAAGGAAAATATCTATTTTGAATGCTAGGATAGTGTGTGAAAAAATATTAAGCACTACTCTGGATCAAGGTTAACATTCATCATGCGTTGTGCTGAGCACTGGAGATGGAAATATGAAAGCAAAGATAATTATAGCCCTCAAGGAGCTTACATTCTAATGGGGTGGAGAAGGGTGGAACAACACCTGCATCAGAGAGAGGCGTTTTAGAAAGTTACTATAACGAGGAGTGGAGCCTTAGTGAATAGATTATACACCTCATCAATGGCAGAGTTGATTTGATTATGTTTCTTGGTGCAAGCACTGGGGAAGTGGGGTTTAAGGAGGAAAGGGTATGTGCACAGCCATGGGTGGTTGGCACAGAGGAGGAGGTAAGTGAAGTATGAATGGGGCTTTCCTAAAATAGTGTTTAGGGAGAGGCAGCCACTAGTTAGATCAGCAGGGTCCCAGGGTAGAAGTTCCCTTAGGATATGTTCTCTGTTAAAATATCTTTCACAGAATTATCATGTGTTTGTCCAGGCTACTGCCACTTACCATCAGATACATTATCAGCACAACAGTTGGGAGATTTGGGGAAACTGGGGAAAGTTGATAGAGTAACACAATTGTATTGTAGGTTGGTAGGTTTTCTACTTACTTACCAGGCTGTGTTAATGGTAGCGTCATCCCATCAGAATCTGTTTAAGGGGCTACATGCTTTCAAATGGCACTTGTTTATGAAGGTCCCTTTTTGTGGTGGTATGGCTACCCCCTCAATTGTTTTTCCTATATCTTTGATGTTATTAAGATTAATTATTAAGATTATTACCATTTCCACTCTTGTTTCCTGAATGACCATGTGGTGCATATGGGATGGACAGTCATTGCTCTGAGGGGAAAGGATTAACAACTTTGAGGAAAAGATGGTTGGTTCTCTGAAACTTTGGTTGGTCTTTGGAAAAGAGCATGATATTCTCATCTCACTTTCATTATCCTGTTTCCTCCTTCAGGTGAATGTGAAAAAGCGTTTGAAAGATGAGACTCATTTTGAGGTGGTGGAGTCAGGCCGCTATTACATCCTGTTACTAGGCAAAGGGATCTCCCTCATCTGGGATAGGAACATGGGAATCTCTGTTATTCTGAAACAAACATACCAGGTAAGTGGCCTTCTCTTTTCTGTCATTGCTTTATTTCCTGTTTTCCTTTGCCATCATTCATGTGGTTCTTCTTTGATTGTAGGTATGTGGTCCACCCACATTCATAGAATTGCTGAATTGGAGTTGGAAAGGAATACAGGGTCACCTAGTCTAATATCTCATCCAATAAAAATATCTCTTCTACAACATTTCTGGCAGGTGCTTGAACCCTTCTGGTGAAAGGGAAACTCACTATTTTGCTGGACAACCCATTCCATTTTGGCATGGTTCCAAATGTGATAAAGTTCTTCCTTAAAATTCAAGTAAAATCTGTTTCCTTGTAACTTCTAATAATTGGCATAGCTCTGCATTTTAGAGAAATAAATCTACTCCATTATTTACTGGGGATGCTAGGTGGTGTATTGGATAGAGTACTGGGCCTGGAGTCACAAAGATTCGTCTTCATGAGTTCAAATCTGGCCTCAGACACGTACTAGCTGTCTGACCCTGGGCAAGTCACAGCTCCATTTGCCTCAGTTTCCTCATCTGCAAAATGATCTGGAGAAAAAAATGGCAAGCCACTCCAGTATCTTTGCCAAGAAAAACCCAGATGAGGTCATGAAGGGTTGGACATGATTGAAAAACAACTGAACAACAACATTATCTACTTGATAGCCTTTGAGTATCTTAGAGTTATAGAATATTCTTTTTTCTAGGCTGAAGATAACCCTTTTCTTCTAACTCTATCTCCTATGACATGGCTTTGAACCTCTTTGGATGTGCTATAGTTTGTCAGTGTTCCTTCTAAGACGTGGAACTCAGAAGTGAATGGAGTGTGGACAGGCCAGTCCACAGAGCCTAGTTCAAGATACTTCTATTAAGTCAACTTTTGACCAAATGAAAACATAAGTATGTAATATTATTGCTATTAAACAAGCCCCCTTCCTACTCTCCTCCTTACTCCCCCACAGATCACTCACCTCTGTCTACCCCTTCAGTATACAAGGTGAACTGTCAGACTGGAATTTCATGGTCAAGGTTGGCCCAGGCCTAGCTCTGCTTCTGATATGTGGCATGAACCCACATTAAGTCATATCTCTTTAGTAAGGCAGGCTGTGTGGAGTAGTAGTACTGGATGTCAAGCCAGGAGATCTTTGTTTAAGACCCTGCCCTGTCTGTTAGGCTGTGGGACTTTAGCACATCACTTCTAAACCTTGGCTTCATCTACAGTCAGGCAGTCAACAAACATTTACTAAGTACCTATTATGTGCTAGGCACTCTGCTAAACTCTGGAGATACAAATGCAAATAAAACAGAGAATCCCTGCCCTCAAGGAGCTTACAGTTTAGTAGGGGGAGACAACACATAAATGATGGCTGCAAAACAGGGGATGAGGAGGGGGACTTGGAGGAAGGTACCTGCCATGGGGATATGATTGAGAAGTCAGAGACCAGTGTAGTTGGTGGTAAGTGGGAAGAAGGCTATGCTCAATAGAATCCCCTAGAACCCATGGCCCTGTCCTTCAGTCAGAGAATCCAATTGGAGATACTGATGAGATGTGAGTACCAAGTAGATGCAAAATGAATGTATTTCACCAGGTTATCTGTGGCTTTTCCAGCTGTAACATTCTGTGAGTAAATCCTCTTACTTTTTCTAACTTTATAATAAGGCTCACTTAAGAGAGAGAACTCTAGCTGTTGAGTCATTTCAGTCACGTCCCGTTCTTTGTGACCCTACTTGGGGTTTTCTCAGTAAAGATACTGGAATGGGTTGCCATTTCCTTTTCCAGCTCATTTTGCAGATGAGGAAACTGAGGCACACAGGGTTGAGTGACTTGCCCAGGGTCACACAGGTAGTAAATGAATGGGGCCAGATTCAAACCTAGGAAGATGAGTCTTCCTGATTCCAGGCCTAGTGCTCTACCCACTGTACCATTTAGCTGCCCCTGAGAGAACTCTAGGGGAGCGTAAGACTTAGCTCATTGGTTTCTGGATCTCTGCTTCCTCTCTCCCCAGCCATGCCTTACTTATTGTTTCACAAACCTACTCAGCTTCTCCAGAAAGCCCTCTTCCTCAGATTCAGTGTCCTTATCTTGTTAAGTCTTGTTTTGCTAGGAGAGAGTGTGTGGTCTGTGTGGGAATTTTGATGGCAACCAGAACAATGAGTTCACCAGCAGCAGCCTGCAGCTGGAGATGGGCCCAGTGGACTTTGGGAATTCTTGGAAAGTGAACCCACAGTGTGCTGACACCACTGAAGTGAGTAGTACTTGTTTTTGTTGGCTGAGCTCAGGGAAGCCTGGTTCTTTGACTTTTTCTTCCCCCCTCATTCTTGTCTTAGGGGTAGAAGGTGGGATGCTGATAGGAAGGGATTGATGTGGTGGCAGAAGGGGCAGAAACAGACCTATCACTCCAGTCTGGGCTGAGCTCAACCAATTTTCTTTACGTCATGTTCCTCAATGTCTCCCAGGTATTGCTGGATGGTACCCCTGCCACCTGTCAAAACGATATCATGAAGCAGACGATGGTAGACTCCTCATGTAGGATCCTGACTAGTGACACCTTCCGGGAGTGCAACAAATTGGTAAGTACCTGGGGGAGGTAACTTAAGGCAGAGGAGTGGAGCTATAAGGATGGAACAATGACCTGAGTACTTCAACGTGGGAAAGTGCAGATTCTGATTTCTGCCCTTGAAATATCCTGTATGCCCTGAGCCAGGTCCCCTTCTCAGTCCATGTCTTGGGTTTCTCCACATGGGAATGAAGAGAATAGTAGACATATTCTTTCTGAAATGAGCCAACACATTTGTGAGGAAAGAGAGGTATAATTAACCATAAGTTTTTGTTGTGTAACAATTGCTTAGTTCTCATTTTCTTAGCTGAATCTAGGCTTTCCTTTTGCATTCAAGGAAAAATTTCAGGATTTAAATCTCTTCCTTCAAATCTTAGAAGAAGAATGTTTTTCCCTTTGCTGTCTCTAGTCTTCTGCTCTTTCCCTTCCCAAATCTCTTCAGTTTCTAATTATCACCTCTTAACTAAGTCCCTTCTAGTCTATTCTAAACCAAATTTGCCAAGATTTAGAGTATTTCCACTTATTTCAAGAAGTGCCACAGAATTCTCAAAACAATGCTAATTATAATAACTTAATTTTCCTTTTCAGTACTATTCCTTTTATAGTATGGAGGGCTGGATGAGAGCGAGTGTCCCAGTTACTAGAGTTCTGAGCATGGAGTTAGGAAGCCCTGAGTTTGAATCTGACTCCAACACTTAATAGCTGTGTGACCCCGGGCCGTTACTTAACCTCTGTCTACCTCAGTTTCCTCATTTATAATAGCACCTACCTCCCAAGGTTCTTGTGAGGATCAAATTAATTAACACATGTAAAGTGTTTTGCTAACTTTAAATTGCTATTTAGTTGTAATTATGATATTAATCCAGTCCCCAGTTTCTTTATCCCCATCATTCTTGTCTGTCCCTGGAGAAGTCTTATGAACTATGTGATTCCAAATGGTCTTCGGGTTTACAAAAAGCTCTGGTTTCTTGATTAGAATTTGAGGTGGGAGTAGATGGAAGGGTATGAAAAGAGGCTGAGGGAAATCAGGACTCTCTGTTCTAGGGACCTAGCTGCTATATCAACCATCCATACCATCAGCTTGAAACATCTGGGTTGTCTCATGAACCAGTGGCTCTTCATTGGAAAGGCTCATACCATCATAGATTTAGAGCCTGAGGGGATCTTTTTTGAGGGGGAGGTAGGGATGGAAGTGTCTGGAACAATGGTTTCATTGGCAAAGGGAATTCCTGGTGAGGAAATTCCCTCTATTCAATGTAAGATGGCATCTGCTCTGAAATTTATAGGCTTAGAGCAGGGATTTTTAAGGTTTTGTGTATCATGGACTCTTTTGACAACCTAGAGAAGACTGTGGACCCCTTCTCAGAATATTTTTAAATGCATAAAACAAAATACATAAAATTACAAAGGAAATCAATTATATCAAATACAATCATCAAAATATTTTTCCAAAAACTAGTTCATGAACTCAGGAACCCACGTGTTAGAGAGCTGCTCAGAGCACTGAGAAGTTAAGTACAGCTGCATGATATTGTCTTTAGGAAGGGACCTTAGGGCTGTTAAAGCCAATCCCCCTTATTTTACAGATAAGGAAAATGAGACCTAAAGAAGTGTCTAAAAAAAAAGTGACGTGTCTAAGGTCACACAGGTAATGATACCAATTGCTAATATTTCTGTAGTGCTTTAGGGTTTGTGAAGTACTTTTGCACAGACTATTTCATTTGTGGTAGCAGGTAGATAGATTAGCCTGGAATAAACCCACAAGTGTGCTGTTTAACACATGGACCCCTGGATAAATGGAATGTGTACAGGACACACATTTAAGTTTAATCTGCATAATTAACATTTTCTTCATTACTTTCCTAAGTCTAGACAATCAACAAAACAATAAAATCAGTTCTTGACTTGTAGTGTTGTCTGATTTTCTAGGCATAAACATTCACACTGAAAATATAACAATTGGCATCGTTCTGTACATGCTCAGTATCACTCAATATAACCTCACATCAATAGAATCTCACATCATTCAATATAACCCATGGTGTCTAACTTGAAATCCAATATTCTTTCTAATTACCACTCTAGTGTACCAAGGGACTTTCATGACTTCACGTGGACTAGAAGTGGACCATATATCCATCCTGTGATAGAATGGAATGAATGAATACTGGATATGAAGTCAAAAGACCTAGGTTTAGGTTTAAGTTCCAATGCTTGCTACCTATGTGACTTTGGGCAAGTTTCTTGACCTCTCAGAATCTCAGTTTCCTCATCTTTATAATGGGGATAATAAAATTTGTTGTGAGGAAAGCATTTCGTAAACCATAAAGAAATATAAATATGAGCTATCAGCATTAACAATAACATTCAAGCCCTAACCTTATGGTAATTTATAGACCTATAATTCTTGACGAGTGGATCATGAAGACATTCTTGGTGTGTTTTGATGTCCTGTGTTTCCTTGATACCTTTGCCAATTTTAAAATCAGGAAGGCAAAGGAAAAGAGGAACTGCAGGGGAGAGGGGAAAGAGGCTTGTTAGTGTGGATATGTGTATGTAAACATAGATAAAGTGTGCTTGAGTATGAACAGTATGGATGGACTGATAGACAGATGTATAAGGGAAATGTTCTCCTGGTTTTTCAAGGCCAGAACATATGAAAAATTCTGCTTGCATCAACACTCCTAGAATCAGAAATGACCCAGGAATTCTTTGCATGTTTCCATTCCTCTAACCACCAGATCACATTTCCCCTCTAGTCCTAGACCTCCTGTTTTTCTGCCCTTATCACTAGTCTTTGTTCCCACCAAGGCCACAGGATAGAGCCATGGGCCGTGTTTCTCCACTGTTCCTATCCAATTGCTCGTACTTCTCAGTGCAATCATTTGACATCTTCCATAGGTGGACCCAGAGCCATACCTGGATATTTGTATATATGACACCTGTTCCTGTGAATCCATTGGGGACTGTGCCTGCTTCTGTGATGCCATTGCTGCCTATGCCCACGTGTGTGCCCAGCATGGTATAGTGGTGGACTGGAGGACTGACACATTGTGCCGTAAGTCATGAAGTCCATTGTGGCATCACGCTATAGTTCATGGTGTGATCCAGGTTGAAATTGACTTCTCAGAATTACTTATTACCATGTACCTAGTATTAAAATATGAGGGAGAGGAGAAGTGTGTGTGTGTGTGTGTGTGTGTGTGTGTGTGTGTGTGTGTGTGTAGGATTTTAGTTCCAGATTGTGGATTATGCCAGGGGAAATCAAGGGAAGTGTGGTGTAAGAATCAGTCTTCTCTTTCAGCTCAGTAGCTCAGAAGAAGTCACAAGAGCTGCCAGATTTGGGCTTTGCCAGTGACCTAGCTCACCTTTGAAGCACAAGTCTCAGGGAATCTCAGTTGGATGCCTGAGCATCTGGTCACATTAGTTGTAGCAGGGATCCTGGCACCCCTATGAATTAGTCAGTCAGTAACATTTGCCAAGTGATTACCATGTGCCAGGCATTGTACTGTACACAGGAAATACAAAGAAAGGCAAAATCATGAGTCCTGTCCTCAAGATGGGGGGGGGCTACATGTAAACAACTATGTATATACTATATATATATATATGTGTATATATATATATATATATATATGTGATGTAAATGTAAGGTCATCTCGTAGGAAAAGCATTAGTGGAGATGAGGGGGCCAAGGAGAGACCTTCTGTAGAATGCAAGATTTGCATGAGTTTTGAAGGCAGCTAAAGGAAGCTAGGATGTAGAGGTGAGGACAGAGAACACTCCAGTGCAGAAGCAGAATCAGGAGATGGAGTATTGTGTGTGAGGAACAGAGATAAGCCAGCCCAACTGAATCATGGAGTGCAGGGAAGGAAGTAAACTGTGAGAATGGAAAGATAGGGAACAAATTGTGAAGGACTTTGAGTGCCAAACAGAGGATTTTACATTTGATCTTGGAGGTAATAGGAAGCTACTAGAACTTATTGAGAGTGGGTGTATGTGTGTGTGTGTGCGCGCGTGGATGGGTGTGTGTGCATGTGCATGCATGTGTGTGTGTGTGTATGTGTGTGTGTGTGTGTGTGTGTGTGTGTGTGTGTGTGGATATAGTCAGAAAAATCACCGTGGTGGCTGAGGGGAGGATGGATTACAGTGGAGAGAGACATGAGACAGGGAGGACAATTAGGCTATTGGAGTAATCCAGGCAAGAAATGATAAGAGCTTGAATAAGGATTGTGGCTGTGTGAATGGAAGGAAGGGGATGTTTATGAGAGATATTGTAAAATTAGGAATGACTGGAATTGGTAATGGATTGGATTTGTGGGGTGAATTAGAATGAGCGGTTGATGATGAAATTGAGGTTGTGAACCTGGATGACTGGGAAGAAGGTGGTGTCTTCAACAGTAATAGAAAAGTTGAGAAAAGGGGAGGAATTAGAGGAGAAAGATAATGAGTACTGTTTTGGTCATGTTAAATTTGAAGATGCCAATGGGGCATCCAGTTTCATATGCTCAAAAGGCTTGGGGAATATCCATGATTGGTGGATTTGATCTGGATGAAGATCCGGGAAGGGAGACTGAGAAGAAGTGGTCAGATAGATAGGAGGAGAAGCAGGAGAGAGATGAATATTTAGAGAGGGGAGAATATCTCGGAGAAGTATTCCTCTCATCTCATGGAAGTCCAATGCTTTCATTCCGAAGGGTCACTGCTGCTCACTCACATGGTGGTTAGTGAGTCCAATTTTTGATAGCAGCAGCTTATTGATTCTGGCCCCTACTTTGGGATCGGCAAGACTGAAACACATGGGCAGTGGAAGAAGAGAAGAGGCATCCAGTCCTGGACGCCAGAGGGTCATTGTCTCCTATATCCCACCATGGGGCTTTCTGTCCCCAAAGAGTGCTCAGGGCAGTACTGTTTCTCTGTCTTCTCTGTTTTGGAGAGGCTCAGAATCAATCAATCAATAAACATTTATGAAGTGCCTGCTATGTTCCAAGTACTGTGTTAGTTGTTGGGGATACAAAAGGAGGCAAAAGACAGTCTCTGCCCTCAGGGAGCTTACAGTCTGATGGGAGCAAAAACATACAAACAAATATATATGAAGCAAGTTATGTAAAGGATAAATAGGAAATGATTAACAGAGAAAGGCACTGAAATTAAGAGGAGTTAGAGAAGGCTCCTGGTAAAAGATGGGATTTTAATTTGGACTTAAAGGAAGTCAGCAGATGGAGCCGAGGAAGGAGAGCATTGTAAGTATGGGAGACAGCCAGAAAAAAAGCTCAGAGCTGAAGCATAAAGCATCTTAGGAGGCCGGTGTCTCTGAATAGAAGTGTATGTGTTGGGGAGTAAGCTGTAACAAGGCTGGAGAAGTAGGAGGAGCTGAAGTTAAGAAGGGCTTTGAACGCCAAACAGAGCATTTTGTATTTTCTCCTAGAGGCAATAGGGAGTCACTGGAGTTTGTTGAGTGGAAAGCAGGGTGGGAGTATGTGACTTGATTAGACTTGCATTTTAGGAAAATCATTTTAGTGACCAGTGAATGGAGGATGTATCAGAGTGGGGAGAGCCTTGAGGTGGGTGATCCCTCCAGCAGGCCACTGCAATAATTTAGGTGTGAGGTGATGAAGGCCTGCACTAGAGAGAACTACAGTATCAGAGGACAGAAAGGGGCACTTTTGAGAGATGTTGCAAAGGTGAAAGTGAAAGACTTTGGCAACAGTCAAACTCCCCAAATATGGGGAGTGACAGAGAGTGAGGAATTGAGGGTGACTCCTTAGGTTGGGAGCTTGAGGCACTTGGAGGATGGTGTTGCCCTCTATAGTAACAGGAAAGGTAAGAGGCCAGGAGCATTTAGAGGGAAGGACAATGAGTTCTGTTTTGAACATATTGAGTTTACCGGACATCCAGTTCAAAATGTCTGAAAAGCAGATGGAGATGTGAGATTGGAGGTCAGGAGAGAGATTAGGGCAGGAAAGGTAGGTTTGAGAATCATCAGCATAGAGATAGTAATTAAATCCGTGGGAGCTGATGTGATCACCGAGCGAAGTGGTGTAGAGGGAGAAGAGACAAGGGTCCAGGACAGATCTATTAGGGACACCTGAAGTTAGAGGGTGTGATGTGGCAGAGGATCCAGCAAAGGAGACAGAGAAGGAGTGGCCATATAGGAAGGAGGAAAACCAGGAGGGAGGCAAAGAGCAGTCTCTTTCTGGTGGTAACTCACATGAAATTTTGGTTCACTTTGTGGACAACTTCTAATGCCTTTGGGGACCCATAGAGGTGAAATGTCACTGCAAAACATCTACTCCACTAGCATTAGTGATTTCCAGTTCCCTATAAAAGACCCAGGGCAGCTAGGTGGCTCAGTGAATAGAGTTCTGGGTCTGGAGTCAAGAAGACTCGTCTTCCTAAGTTCAAATTTGGCCTCAGACACTTACTAGCTGTATGATCCTGGGCAAGTCCCTTAGCCCTGTTTGCCTCAGTTTCCTCATCTGTAAAATGAGCTGGAGAAGGAAATATCCAGTATCTTTGCCAAGAAAACCCCTAAATGGGGTCATGAAGAGTCAGACATGACTGAAAAACAACTGAACAACAACAAAAATAAGAGACCCGGAGAAGTTCTCAGCTGTAATACCCAGAGTGACATCATTTACCAACATTAGAATGTTGTTACTATCATCTCCCCCTTCGTGGTTTTGCTCTAATCAACACCAGCATTCTTGAACCACCTCCATCACCTTCTCTACCTGCTCCCGCCTGTAACTATTATTCCCATAACCCTTTGGTTTCTTTAAGATTTTTCTTTTAAAATCTTTACTCTATTTGTGGATGTCTTCTCTTTTAAACAGCACAAAGTTGTGAGAAGAAGAATCAACGAGAAAATGGGTATGAGTGTGAGTGGCGCTATAATAGCTGTGCTTCTGCCTGCCCTATCACATGCCAGCACCCTGAGCTACTTTCATGTCCAGTGCAGTGTGTGGAAGGATGCCATGCACACTGCCCTCCAGGTAACTACTCCCGATTGTATCATGGAATTTCCAAGAGGATTTAATCCCTGAAAAAGTCATAGACTAGAAGAGCAGGATAGGCTTGCGTGTGGGCTAACCTCACCCGGCCTGGTTTCCTTGGGACCATTCTTTGCCAAGGAATGTAAATATGGCAGGCTGGACCCATGACCATACATTAAGTTTTTTTCAGCTGTTCTTGAACATCAGGCACTAGATTTAGAGCCAGAGAATCCAGGGTCGAGCTCTGTTTCTGTCACTGCCTTGTGACCTTGGGCAAGCCACTTAAAAATCTTCATATATCAAATGGGGGGAGAGTTTGGTAGATGGCCTTTAAGTTCCCTTCTAGCTCTAAATCTATTATCCCAGGCTCTTTTTCATAGAAATCTAGTTCTGTAGAGTTAAAAACAGATCTAACTTGTCATTTCAGTAAGACCTTAGAGTCGATTAGAAGTCTATGGTTCACTTGCTCATACCTTGCCTTTAATTCTCCCCATAGATTATGTAGCATCCTTCTTCTGAAGAGTTATAGGGATTTGTAGAAAGAGTGTTATTTGTCTTAAGGTACAAAATGGGTTAGGCTGGATTGGGTTCTTCCTATTTTGCAGAAGGGGAAACACAAGCACCAAAAAGTAAGGCAGACAAGCCCCAGTATTCTCAGATAATGAATGGAAGAGGCAAGAATAGACCCCAGAGTTTGAGTATGGGGCTTGTCCTCTTGGTTTGGAGTCATTTACATGGGGCACAATGGTAGCCACAGCTCCTAATGAAATGACTGGTGTATTGGGCAGGAAAGATCCTGGATGAACTGTCAGAGACCTGTATTGACACTGCGGACTGTCCTGTATGTGAGTTGGAGGGTCGACGCTTTTCACAAGGAAAGAGAATCTTTTTGAACCGGGATGATCCCAAACTCTGCAAACTTTGGTAAAGTAGATGTATATTAGTTAGACAAAGTAACATATATATACATACATATATATGTATATATATATACATATATATATATATACATATATATATGTATATATATATATAAAATTTTGTTAAATATTTCCCAATTACATTAAAAATTTTTAACATCTATTTTTAAAAATTTTGAGGTCCAAATTCTCTCTCTCCCTCTTGCCCCTTCCCTACCCACCGAGAATGCAAGCAATATGATGTCAATTATACATGTGAAGCCAGGCAAAACATATTTCCATGTTAGTCATGTTGCAAAAAAACATAGAAAAAGCAAGAAAAACAAAGTGACAAAAGTATGCTTTGATCTATATGCAGAATTTACCAGTTCTCTCTATGGAGGTAGGTGATCTTTTTCATCATGGAAAGTGAAAAATTTTCATCATGGAAAGTGACATTTTATCTGGGGTGCTAATAATTAGCTTTCATTTGTAGCTGGAAGGAATAGAGTGTTTTGATTAACCATATTCCAGCGTAATCAGGCAGCTAGGTGGCATCGTAAATGGAGTGCTGGGCATGTAATCAGGAAGACTTGAGTTCAACTCCGACCTCAGACCCTTACAAGTGACTTGACCATGGGCAAGTCATTTAATCCCTGTTTGACTCAATTTCCTGTTAAATGGGGATAATAAGAGCACCTCTTTCTCAGGATTGTTTTGTGGATCAAATGAGATAATAATTGTAAAGCACCAGGTACAGTGCCTGGCACATTGTAGGTCCTATATAAATGTTAATTGCTGTTATTACATAAGGTAAACTTTTGCAACTGGGTAGACACAGAGATGCTAGATGTTATCAGTAGGGGAAATTTCTGAATTTTGCTTCTCAGTAAATCTTTAAAAACCTATCCCTTCTCCATCTTCTGTGGATCGAGAAAGGTTTAGATATGGTTCTGACTGAATACAGGGGTTGACTTAATGGTGGAAGGGAAAGAATCCTGAATTTGGAGTCAGGAACACTAGGTCTGGATCCTGGTTCTGAGTCTTCCTAGCTAGATGATCATATGTCAGTAACTTCATATCTTTGAGTGTCAGTTTTCTTAACTGTAAAATGGGAATAATAGTATTAGGACTACTGATCAAGACTGTCCCACATAGAGTGCTTTATAAATCTTAAATGCTATAGTAATGTGAGCTCTTATGTCAAAAGTATGTCATTTCTGGACCATAGGAAGGATTTTATGAATATCGGACTTTTTCTGGGAATGAACATATAGAGAGGGAGGGAGTAACTCCTGTTACCTTGGGTAGAGGGATCAGCCATGGGTGCAGGAAGTGACTCATGTCACTGAAAATTCACAGATTAATTCTTATGTATAGTGACCCCTGACCCTAACCCCTCTG
This sequence comes from Vombatus ursinus, assembly GCF_900497805.2. Lineage (NCBI taxonomy): Eukaryota > Metazoa > Chordata > Mammalia > Diprotodontia > Vombatidae > Vombatus > Vombatus ursinus. The sequence goes on along the minus strand of NW_020954608.1, from coordinate 52,956,121 downwards.
CTAATATCTACCTCCCCTGGGTTCACATCCCAGAGTACAGTGCAATTTCCTAGTGGTGAGATCTGGGTTTTCTGAAGTCATTTTCATAGTAACCTAACATATATTAAGATGTCAATACATTCAACACCACTCCCTAATGCTGATCGGCCCTTCCGAGAACTTAACCCGCTGGGGTGGGGTGGGGGGGTCGTGCTGTGGCCACAGCTACCAGAGTCAGATCCTGCCCCACCATCTGTATAAACAGATCAGATGTTGCCCAGGGTGATTTTTTAAAGCAAAGAGCCAGAGGAAACAGGAAACTAGAAAGTATGTCACTCACGTAATGTTAACTCAAGGATTAAAGCAATAAATCCTATAGATTCTGAGCCCATAGAAAGTAGGAACTAACTTCCTAATGAATCTCTGCCCCACTTTCCTTCCCATGATTAAGTTGAAACTGATGGAAAATGAGGAACAGAGACGGGATTAGGGATCTCAAGAAATAAAAGCAGAAGAACATAGACGTATCCTTCACCTCCCTTGCAAGGGGCGGGGGAAGGAGAGGATTGCTAATACAAGTTTTAATTTTACTTCTAGTAAGGATTTGGGTGGCCTCTCCAAAGCAGACTGGGGAAATCATTCATGATGCTAACCTGTCCTCTGGGTTGGGTTTCCAGGGGCTTAGGAAGTTAACATTTTCTCTCTGATCCTTTGAAAAATACAGGTCCCCTTATTTCTCAGCCCACCAGGTAACTGCTTATTTGGTATTTGGGACAATCCTATGCAGCATTTGGGTGTCTAAGATGACCCAAGGTGATAACTGCATAGAATAGTAGCATCAAGAGTTTAATCATTTAGTCCAGTGGTTCCTAGCCTGTAGGCACTCTTGAGTGGCCACGGATTCATTTCAAGGGGCTGATGTGCTCATCAAGCATTGAGATTTTGATCTTTATTTAGCTGGGCAGAGTAGCAGCAGGATTTCTGAAAATGTTAGTAACAGTCTGAAGGGTTATGTGTTGAAGCCATTCTTTAATATCTGAAAGCAAGCAGCTGTGCATTCTCTCCAGTTGGGGCAGATCTTACCTTACCTTTGGGTTGTGTTCATGTGTGAACAGGTGGAGCAATGGCTGTGTACGACCAGATGGAGTTGGACCTGTGGCCTTGAAACTGGCCATTCTGCTTTCATCTCATCCTGTTTACAGGATTACAGAATTGTCCAGCTGAACAGAACTTCCGAGGACATTTAGCCCGACCCATAGTTCACCATTTTCAAGTTTAACCACTTCAATAGTGCAAAAATGTGCGCATATCCTTGTCTTTCCACACACATCCCTTTCCAGAGAACCATTCCATATAAAAAAAGATTTTTTTTTTGTTAAGGAAAAACAAGAAAAAAAATCTGATAAAGTAGGCAATGTACCACACCCATGTTCCACTTCTCCCCTCCCCACCTCTGCAAAGGAATGGATGGAGGAAGTGTCTTGTTATATTTCTTCTTGAGGCCATGCTTGTTCTGTTCATTTTAAGTTGTTTTGGAGGTTATTTTTTCCCATTTAGGTTGTTGTAGTCATTGTGTCTTTTGTTTTCTTGCCTCTGCTTTCTTCACTTTGCTTCAGCTCAGGTCTTTCCATGCTTCTCCGTATTTATCGTATTCACTGTTTCTGCAGTGCCCGTGATATTGCATAACATTCCGTGTGTTTAGGCATTCCTCAGTAGATGATCATCTGCTTTGTTTCCAGTTTTTTTTTTACCACATTTGCCATAAATACTTTGATGTATATGGAAGCCTTGAAAAATTTAGTGGGTATTATGTTTTCCCAAGGTCTTAGTCAGTTTATTTTCTTCTTTAATTCTGTTTCTGGGAAGAATCTATTTTTCACAACAAACTTTGCCATATTAAAATTTTTATAACATAAGAATTTGGTAAAAAAGAAACAAATCCAGATATCTGATGCCCACTTATATTACTAAAGATCAAGAATATATTTTCCTTTAGCCTTATTTTCTCTTTCCTACTCAACAGAGTAAACACACACTTAATATTGTACATCTGTACAATATGTTATAGCTTAGAAAAGACTTTCTTTTGCACTTGTTCCTCATGAGAGGAACCACGTGGGCAACACAATTTTTATTATCCTTATTTTATAGATGAAGAAACTGAGGCTCAGGAAGTTTTTGTGAATTGCCTGGGGCCATCTGGATAGTAAGCATAGAGCCTGGACTTCTGTCTTCCCCTCAGATGTTCTTTCTGTTACTTTGCCTCTGTGGTGCAAATCCTGTTGAGTTAAGGCTCTTTCTCTGAGTTTGTAGGGTTTTGCCTTAAAATGAGAAGAATTGATCTAGTTTTCCTAATCCTTTTAATTCCTATACTTGGTAGTGAATGCTTCTCCAGATGAGCACTTTGGTGGTAAATCAACACTCAGCTAGAAAGAGGGAAAGGTAAAGGAAAGGACATCCCCACAAAACTAACCTCTGCACCTAAGATTTATTGAAGGTATTTTTTACAGGCAGTTTAGACTTCAGGAAGACTGGTACAAAATGGCAGAATGCTCCAAAATCTCTAAAAGGTCCAGGGTGCGTAGCAACTCCAAAGATGGCTTCCTAGCTTTCTCCTTTTGTACAGAAAAAGTCCCATTTTAATATATGTTTTAGTTTTCTTTGATTTCCAGGGAGTTCCAGGGCAGGATAACGACTCATGGGGAAAGAATAGTTAACTCAGCTCCCAGATCCATGATTTGAGATCTTTGAGAATTATAATTGGTTGATGGAGGAAAGGAGGGAGAAAAGGTGAATGTGAGTCTGACTGCTCCTTCCCCTATACCCCATTGCTGACTTTGGACCTGTTCTTACAGAGAAAGGGCTTACTATTATTCTTTGGCTTTAGCTCTGGGAAACTTTGGCTCACAAAAGGCCTCATGGTAGTACATAGAACAAAGGTGCCACTAAGTTTGTTCATGGCCCTAACTTCTGATTTGACTCTTTACTTTCTTGAGCCAGACTCTAGTCTCTAAAGCATGCCCTGGGTACAATTATCCTTATTTTATAGATGAAGAAACTAAGGCTCAGGCAGGTTATGTAAATTGACTCAGGCCATCTGGGTAGTAAGCAGCAGAGCCAGGATTTTTGCCTCTGTTTCTATTAATATTCATCCAGATTTTTTTCCTGTGTTTCCTATGTTGAAGTGTCTTGCATCTATGAGAAGGGTCCAGAATGCAATTGCGGGGGGCTAGATAGGTACTAATACAACAAAGGAATTTGTCTGTGAAATGGGACTAATACCTGTGCTGCCAATCATGCAGGGTTGTTATGGAAAACAAAACAAAACAGTACTTTGTAAATCTTAAAATTCTATGTAGATAAGAATTATTATTTTTATTATTATAACTATAAATTATACTTATGAAATCTTATTACAACAAATACCACATTAATTTTCTCTATAAGGAAGATTTCCAAGCTTTAGCCAATGTGTGTGTGTATGTATGTGTGTGTGTGTGTGTGTGTGTGTGTGTGTGTGTGTTATTTGATGAAAACCACTACAACAAAATGATTTAGGTAATTCTTTGGAAATGGTAGTAATGGGCTTTGGTTTATAACTGCATGCTTTTATTTAAGATGACACATGAGGAAAATAAATTAACTTTGAGTCACCATGTGTTATTGAGTCCATAGACCAAATATAAAAATTTCTTTCTTTATACATGGAACGGATTAAGACTTTCCCTTCCCTCCTATAATTTAAGGATTTTCTTTACTGTAATGATACAAGTCGTATGGTGTTTAGTTGTTCAGTCGTGTCTAACTCTTTGTGACCCTGTGGACCACAGCACGCTAATACCATCCATGGGGTTTACTTGGCAAAGACACTAGAATGGTTTGCCATTTCCTTCTGCAGCAGATTAAGGCAAACAGAGGTTAAGTGACTTGCCCAGGGTCACATAGCTATTAAGTATCTGAGGTCAGATTTGAACTCAGGTCTATCTGCTGAACCACCTAGCTGTCTCACAAGTTATATAAGGGTGATTAATTGTGTGTAGTTTGTCCTTCATTCTCAAAGAGGACCATGACATCAGGAAGATGATGCCATGACTTGCAAATAAATTGGATTTAAGTGAGGGAGGGCTGTGCAAAGTCACCAGCCTCACTTTGTCCTCTGGAGCCATCTGGGTTCAGTGGCCGGATATAGATCAGGACAATTGGAGATGGCCCACAATGTGGTAGGAGACATCAGCCTTTTTAAGCCAAGGTCTTTCCAAGTTGTCATTTTGACTGAGGCAATACCCATTCAGTGATTAGGGCTGTTTAAGAAATGAGTCAAGTGATGGCTCCTTCAATCCAAAAACAAAAATCAGACTGAGAGGGTGAAGACACTCAGGATTTCTGACAAAAAGAGAAACAATCACTATTTACTTTCACCCTGAGTCATCAGGGCCCAAATAATAACCATTAAGTGATGCTTGGGTAGGGACCTATCATTGGCCAATCCATGGTAACCAGAGTGAATTGGGTTTAAGGCATGGTCTTTGAGAAAGAAATCTAGCCATAAACCCCAAGATATCTAGGTAGGTTTCAGTTTTCAAAATTTACCTTCCTTTGGGCGGATCACCCTCGGGTAAAGCCTTGATACCCCATGTGGAGAGAGAAGAGCAGAGCAGAGCAGAGGAGAGGAGAGGAGCTAAGTTGCCCAACTGAAACTGGCCAATTGGGTCCTCAGTGGCCAGCTCAGACTACTCACAGGTTGTGGTTTGTCCTTCATTCTCAAAGAGGACCATGACATAAGGAAGATGATGCCCTGACTTGCAAATGAATTGGGTTTAAGTGAGGGAGGGCAGTGCAAAGTCACCAGCCTCACTTTCTTTTCTGGAGCCATCTGGCTTAATTAGGAAGGATGGAAAGAAGGAAACAAGCATTTATTAAGCACCTACTATGTGTCAGACACTGGGCTAAGCCATGTACAAATATTATCTTATTTGATTCTCCTAACAACTCTGGGAGGTAGGTGGTATTATTATCAACGAATGAGAAAACTGAGGCAGGCAGTAGTTAAATGATTTGCCTAAGGTTACACAGCTACTAAATGTCTGAGGCTAGATTTGATTTTAGGTGTTCCTGACTCCAGGCCCAGCGTTTTATCCACTGTGCCACCTAGATGCCTCTATCAGTTAGGTAATTGGTATGTATTAATGGGGGTGGTGAGGCATGGTATACATGATGTGGAAGTTCAGAGCATATAAGGGTTTGCCATGACAGAAACATGGGATCAGAGATTTAGAATTGAAAGGGACGTCAGGAGCCATTGAATGCAAGTGCCTCAGTTTACCATATGGAAAGGGAGGATGAGAGAGGTTAAGTGGTATGTCCTGGGTCACACAGCTAATAAGTGTCTGAGGCAGGATTCCAACTCAGGTCTTCTTGATTCTAGGTCCAATGCTCTTTCCATTTCACCAGTTAGCTGCCTCTAATTTAAGGGGTGCATGTTACTAAAAGTGTGTTCACGCATGGAATAGGCTTACAATGATGACAAATCGAGCTTGAGATCATTCATAGATTCTCTAGCATTTCCAACCACTTCCGGCTCTCCCCTACAGCCACTGTGATGGTGTGAACTTGACCTGTGAAGCCTGCCAGAAGCCAGGAGATCTGCAGTTACCCTCATCATTTACAACTGCTGCCCCGACCACAGCATACCAGGAGAATACCCCCGAGCCTCCCCTGCACGGTTTCTCCTGCAGCAAGATGTTGGACTTGGCCTTTCTGCTGGATGGCTCCTCCAAGCTGTCAGAGGCTGAGTTTGAGGTGCTGAAGGCTTTTGTAGTAGGTGTGATGGAGCGTTTACGCATCTCTCAGAGGCACATCCGGGTGGCCGTCGTGGAGTACCACGATGGCACCCACTCCTACATTTCACTGAAAGACCGGAAGCAGCCCTCAGAGCTCCGTCGGATCGCCAGCTCTGTGAAGTATGCTGGCAGCAAGGTGGCTTCCACCAGTGAGGCCCTGAAGTATACTGTCTTCCATATCTTTAGCAAAGCTGAGCGCCCTGAAGCATACCGGATTGCCTTGCTTCTGACAGCCAGTGAGGAGCCCCCTCCCACATCCAGGGGTATAGTCCGCTATGTCCAAGCCCTGAAGAAGAAGAAGATCATTGTGATCCCAGTGGGCTTAGGGCCCCATGCTAGCATTAAGCAGATTCGTCTCATAGAGAAGCAGGCACCTGAAAACAAGGCCTATTTGCTTAGCAGTGTGAACGAGTTGGAGCAAAGGCGGGATGAGATCCTGGACTACCTCTGTGACCTGGTACCTGATGTTCCTGTTTCCACCATCGCCTCCCAGCTGGTACAGGTTACTGCCAGTCCAGAGCTCTTGGTACCCCCAACCTCTCTACCTAGTAGACACATGATTCTGGATGTAGTGTTTGTGCTAGAAGGCTCAGACAAAATTGGTGAAGCCAACTTCAATAAGAGTAAGGAGTTCATGAAGCAGGTGATTCAAAGGATGGATGTGAGTCAAGGTAGCATCCATGTTTCCATCATACAATATTCCTATACAGTGACTGTGGAGTTCTCCTTCAATGAGACTCAGTCTAAGAGATACGTCCTGGACAAGATCCAGCAGATACGCTATCGGGGTGGCAACAGGACCAACACTGGGAAAGCCCTTGAATACCTTTCTGAGAATACTTTCTCTTCCAGCCAAGGCACTCGGAAGCAAGCGCCTCATTTAGTATACATGGTGGTGGGCAATCCTGCCACTGATGAGATCAAACGTTTGCCCCAGGACATTCAGGTGATCCCCATTGGTGTGGGCCCCCATGCTAACATTCATGAACTGGAGATGCTCAGCCGGCCCAATGTTCCAATCCTGATAAATGACTTTGACAGACTTCCTTGGGAGGCTCCTGATTTGATTCTGCAGAGATGTTGTTCTGACGATGGACTGAGGCTGCCCACACTACCGCCAGCTCTGGGTAATACCTTTCTACCTTTGTAGGGGAAGACCTAAAAGCTGGGTTTAATTGATGCTCCAAGATTTAGAGCCAGGAACATCATTAATATTGGTGAGAGGGCTGGGGAGTTGGAGGCAGGTTCTGGGTTCTAATCCTGATTCTATCACTGACGAGTGCTATGACTTTGGGAAAGGCCCTTTTCCCCATTCATTGCTCAATTTCCATGACTCAAATCTTCTACTTCTCAAGCAGGGAGACTCATCCCTGAGCCTTCTTAATCTTCCAGAGGTGTCTTAAAAGATGCATGAGATCACCTCAAATGTTTGACCCTCTTTGGGGGATGTTCCTGGAGAAAAACGAAGGATTATCCTTTCATTTTTATTTCATGGAGTAATGTTTTTTTCTTGCACCAAAGTCCCACTCTGATCTCTCACTGTGGATTCTTGAAGTCTGCTAGGGATGCACAGTCTCTGGCTGTTCAGACACAGGACTTTCTAGTCATGTGTGATTCTAGCCTGTACTTTCCAATAAATCCTCCACCGACACACTGGAGTCTTTCCTCTTATTCTTTTAATATCTTAGTTGTGCCAATCTACCAATCAGGTTACTTATCTGGTGCCTTTCAGAAATCATCCGAAAATCATCTGCTGTGGCAATGCAGCTTTCTTGTTTAAGTGGTAGATGTGCTTGAATATAATAAAACTTGTTTAAGTTGACTCACTGAAGTTGCCAGAATTATTGGCTTCATATTAATTGCTCGTTATGCCATACTCTTTTTTAATGCTTATAGTAGACTCATGGACTTTTTTTGGGAAGTAATCAGAGTTAAGTGACTTGCCCAGGGTCACACAACTAGTAAAGTGTCCAAGGCTGGATCTGAACTCAGGTCATCTTGACTCCAGGGCTGGTGTTCTATCCATTGCACCACTTAGCTGCTCCCCAGACTCATGGACTTTTAAGTCATTTCCATGTATGGACTAGGTTACAGTGGAAAGAATACTGGCTCTTAAGTCAGAGGACCTGGGTTCCAATCCTGCTTCTGACATTTAAGACTTTTGTGGCTTGGGGCAAATCACTTAACTTCTCTAGACCTCAGTTTCATTTTCTGTAAAACTAGGGGGTTGACACAGGAGTGGGGTTTGTGAACATCTGTGAAGTTTGGATTCAGTCAAAGGGCTGCACTTAAGGATCTAGAGGGTGACATGTGGCCTTGAGGCTGCAGGTTCCCCACCCCTGGTCTAGATCTATCATCTCATGACCTTTTCTTGGGTCATTTCTTCTTAGTAGAAAGTAATGTGCTACCCTCATCTTATCAAAAAGCAGCTTCTCTATGCCTCGGTGTCATCCTATATATTATTATTATTACCATCACACATTAATTAGTATAATAATGTATTTCTTATTGACTTGGCCCTAAAAAACCTAGAGCTCAGAATTTGTAAACATATTGCTCCAAGAATGTCTCAAGCTATCTGTTTCACCTTGTCTGCCTACCCCCATTTTGTCCCTACCCTTACCTACATGCTTCTGTTTTAATCTATACGAGAATTGTAGCTGTCTGTTCTTCAAGGAAATATTATCCAACACTAGTGGCAGTAGGAATATAATATGTCATCAGAAGTCTTCTCCATGACCTAAAGGCTGGAACATTCCTGATTCTCAAGATTATATCTTTTTTCTCACTTTCAAACCCAGTCTGGATTCAATGTTAAAGAATAGAAATCTATGAATGCAATGTATGCTACAGTGCAGGCAGACCATATGGGCAACCAGTACGTGTCAGGCAGTTGAGGACCACTACCTCCATTCTAAGCTCCACATCACATTCATCTTATTTGCAGATTGCACTCAGCCCTTGGACATGGTGCTCCTCTTGGATGGCTCCTCAAATGTCCCAGCTTCTCATTTTGAAGAAATGAAGAATTTTGCCAAGGCCATTATTAAGAAGGCCAATCTGGGTGAGTGGGGATGAGATGAAGGAGGATGATAGGGAGATGCTAGTACTTGGATGTACTGGTCCCACCTGTTTTGAGGGATGATACAGTCTGTTCTATGTTTTCTTTTAGGGCCTCGTGTCACTAAAATATCAGTGGTCCAGTATGGAAGTATCACCACCATTGACATCCCATGGGATGTGCCTCAGGATAAAGAATACATCCTGAGCCTTGTGGATCCCATGCATCTTGAAGGGGGCCCCAGCCTAATAGGTAATGCGGTAGGATCAAAAGAGTCAGGAGACCTGGGTTTGATTGCCAAATGAAATATATCCACGGAATATAGGGATGAAGATTTCTTGGACAATCTTGGAAGCAGAATGTGCAGTGGTCTCAGAGCCAAGCAGACTGGACAGTGAAATTATGGTTTTTCTGTGACTGAAAGGTAGATAGGAAAAGGATATAGAAATAAAAGGTGGTGAGAGATAGTGATGCTGGAGGGCTACCTATGTCTTATATGTATATATACATGCATGTATATATATAAATGTGCATATTTGTACATGTATGTGTATATATAATATACATGCACACATACATATGTATATATGTGTGTGTGTATATATATATGTGTATATATATATATTTATATACACACACATATATGGAGAGAGAGAGAGAGAAGGAATCCATGATCCCGGAATACTATTCTCAATTGTTTTACTAGGACCTTCTACCTATACAAGACATGGGCAAACTCCCAGCATCACTACCTCTCTCTCTCTATAGACATATAAATATATATGCATACATATATGTATATATGTACATGCATACACCCATGTATATAGGTATATATGTATATAGGTATATATACACATACATATATACATGTATGCAAGAGAAAACCTTGAGAGTTGCTCTAGATATAATACAAATAAAGGCCAGAATGAGGAATGGGCCACTGCAGAACCCTAAAGAGGCTGGATCTCTGAAGAAAGAGATTGAGTTGATGCTGCCTCACTTTTCTCTTATGGAAGGTGGCACTGGGAACTTCTTTCATATTTCCACTGTGGTCTCAGGTTTAGCTCCGTATGTTGCCGATGCTCATGGAGAAGCCCAGTTCTGCCCCTGCGGCTGTGGCTGCCCTCCCTAACTAACCGCAGGTATTGCTTACTTTTCTCACTAACAGATCAGAAAACAGTCTAGAATCGACTTAATAAATAAATCCTTAATAAAAAGATTTGTTCTATGAAGTTTGGATTCAGTCATAGGGCTGTACTTGAGGACCTAGAGGGCCACATGTGGCCTTGAGGTTGCAGGTTCTCCACCCCTGGGTCTATAGTTAGGGGCTGGGACACCTAAGCCCTATTGCTGAGACTAAGGCGGGACTTTGGACAAGTAACTCACTCCTCTTACACCCCCATGACCCAAACATTAAATTTGACTAAAATGATTGAAAGGGAAGGCAGTTACTTATCTGAAGAAACTGGAGGCTTTTACCCTGGAGAAGAGAAAACTTAGGGGGAGACATTATGCTATACTGGAAGCCCTTTACATATTTAAAGGGCTGTCCCATGGAAGAGGTGTTAGACTTGTTTGACCCCAGAGGGTAGAGCAATAGGTAGAAGTAATTGATAGAGGTTAGAGTGAGGCAGATTTTAGCACAACATAAGGAAAAGTTTCTTAGTAGAGTTTTCCCGAGTGGAATGGGTTGCTTTAGGAGGGAGTGATTTTCCTGGCACTCACTAGAGGTACTTTATCAGTGCCAAACAACCCCAGGATTCATGTTTCAAGTACAATTTGGACTAGATAATTTCTGAAGTCCATTTCTACTCAGACATTCTATGAGTCTGTGAAGTCCTAGATACCATATGGTCACACCAGAACCAAATAAATTGAATTCAGATACCATCAGTGGACATAGATTTTTACTGGAGCCATGGTCTCCTACAAGAACATGGGAGGGGACACAGCACGTAGCAGGTGCTTATTGAATAATTTATGAATACAATTAAAATTTAATTGAATTTGTATCAGCTCTTCAGAGGCTGTGAGGCATTTATGAAAAAGGAAGAAATGAGATGTGGAGATTGGAGAGAAGAAGAAAAATGATGGGATCATCTAGATATTTCCATTTGTAAAGTAGCCCTCTGGACCTAAAATGTACATAAATTATTAGCATAAATTTCTAAAATACTAGAGTTCGGTTCCTGGTATGTATTAGGTGCTTAATCGATGCTGGCTGATTAATTGGTTGAAACAAGTTCAGAAGACACCATTTCTCATACTCGGTACAAAAGCATTAGGACTATGGTATTTGTAATATTGCTATCAATATTGACTCTGTACGGCCTGCTGTTTTGTTCTCAGGGAACGCTCTGAATTTTGCTGTCAGGTATGTCACGTCAGAAGTCCATGGTGCGAGGCCAGATGCCTCCAAGGTGATAGTCATCTTGGTAACGGCTGTCTCTGTGGATGCTGTGGATGTAGCAGCTGATGCAGCCAGAGCCAGCCGTAAGTGTCCCTCTTTTGTTCCCTTCCCACTAGGAAAGGTGGTATTTTTTTTCAGTTTCTGATGCAGTAGTGAGCCATGAAAATCCTTAAAGTGAGACTAAGAAACTCCCTTTGATGGATCTTTGGTCTGATTGGTGTAGGGTCTTCAGTGATGCAACCCATCCCTAGCTTCTTATTCTGTGTGATATCTTTGATCCTCCTGTAAATCTGCTACAGGGGCCTGCCCAACATGCTGGGGCTTTTACAGATCTCTTGTCATCATATGGATACCACTAATGCAATATTCAGACTCAACCTGTGTTTTACCTTGTTTTCACTAAGTGGCTGCCTGACCTTCTTTTCTGATCGTATATATATCCAATGACTTTCTTTCGTCCTTCTTCTCCTGGGTCATTCTTCGTTGCTAAGATTCTGTAGCCTCCTCACATCCACCATGCACCTCTCCGTTGCTCCTTTAGGAGACCCTCCAACTTTAATTCTTTAGATACAGTGGTATTCTGTGACTCATAGCTATACAACATTGTTGGAAGAGTAATGATGGTAAAAAGATGGGCCTTTGTTTTACAGAGGAACTTGGCATCATTAAAAGCACTTTGCCATTTCCCAAGGGAGCTGAGTTTGCTCTCTTTCTTTCATTCAGTTCTGGGTCCAGTCCATTGTCCGTGCAAGACGTACACACGTACATATACATACATATATGCATGCATACACATATTCACATATATGCCAATGTCTAGCCAATATATCCATTCAAGATACATTATATCTATCTATGCATACATATACACAAATACACACATTATGTATATATGCATATATATGTATGTGTGTATATATGTATGTATCTAGTTCTATGGGTTATCCATCTAACTGCAAATCTTAACCTGGGGAATCAGCATTATTTATCCTCCTCTTAGTTTTTCCTGACCTCTTTAGTGAGCATGGAGATCGTTTCAGGTTTTGAAATGTGTTAGTTGATTTTAGAGCTCAGGATTAGTATTGTATTCTGAGCATCAGAGGACACCATTAGCTCCTAGAGTTGTCCAACAATAAGATCTGGTTGAGTATGTTATTCAGCATACATGAAGTAATGTTTCAGTCTTTTTTTCAGTCATATCTGACTCTCTGGGACTCCTTTTGGGGTTTTCTTGGGAAAGATACTGGAATGGTTTGCCATTTCCTTCTCCAGCTCATTTTAGACATAAGGAAACTGAGGCAAACAGGGTTAAGTGACTTGTCCAGGATCACACAGCTAGTTAGCTTATGAGATCAGATTTGAACTCAGGAAGATGAGGCTTCCTGACTCCAGGCCTGGTGTACTATCCATTGGCACCAGCTGTCTGCCATTTCTATACTTGGAGTTTTATGAAGCACTTTGCTTATTAGGTAGTAAGAACCTATCAAAATTGGACCTTAATGCCAAGTTTTCTAAATTTAAGACAAGGGTTCTTTCTACTTTACTATGCAACCTCTCACATAGGAGGTGCTTAAAAATGCACATGAAATTCAGTTGACCTTACATTTCTAAGGGCTAGAATGTTACTAGTGGGAGAGCAGAACAAAACCAAAGCTAACTTCTAATACTTGTACCTTCATAGGAATTGTTACAATTAGAGAATTGCAGAATGAAGATTTTTCTACTCCACCCCTGAGAAACAAAAGGGAGGTCCCTGTAGAGAGCAGATTCAAAAACAAACAAACAAAAACCCCAGAACAGTCCCTTTGGGACTTGACTATCCAGAGCAGGTTGCTTTCTGACCTTTCTTATCTCTCTTTCTTCTACATTTTCCCCTCCCACTCGCTACAGGAGTGTCAGTCTTCCCCATTGCAGTGGGCCGCCAGTATGATAAATCCCAGGTGAGGGCATTGGCAGGGACCGCTTCCTCTTCCAACATCATGGAACTCCAGCGAATTGAAGATCTCTCCACTATGGTCACTTTGGACAGCACATTTATGTACAGGCTATGCTCTGGTAAGTCCGTTTTGACTCCTTCAGCATCATAAGGATTATAAAAATTAGAGTTGGATAGGACTTTAGAGATTGCTTAGTCTACCCCCATTATCTGACTGGAAACTGAAACCCAGAGAAAAGGGCCCCAGAGGCCACTGAATCCTATCCCCTCAAACCATAGATGAGGAAGCTAAGGCCCAGGGAAATTTTACAAGGTCACACAGGTAGTAAATTGAGAGGGGAAATTTGAACCCAGGCTCTCTTGACTTCCAAGGCAATGCTCTTTCCAATATATTACACAAACCTTCTATATCCTGAGGATCCATTCTAGAGACCTGAGATGCTCATATATTTTACCTGCTTTTCCTATCTAAAGTGATTTAATGGGACTGGCCACTCTGTTTTTCTCCAAAGGATAGCTCTGCAAAGGTTAAACTCTACCAAGAATCTCTTAGTATAGCCTTTAGTATACAATACTTCTTTCAACCAATAATAAACATTTATGCTAAAAAAAACCCATGCCGAGTTTCAGAGAGGGAACTTGAACAGAGAAGGGGAAATAAAGAAATACAGGGAGACAAATGACCAGTCAACAGATGCTGAGACCTTTTCCTAGAGAACAGTCTACTTACGCCTAAATAATTCTGCCATTTAGCCTCATGACAGAATGGTTCTAGAATCAACTTCAATCTCATTTACTTTCACATAAAGTTCACTAGATGTAAGATTAGAGAGTTCTTTTCTAAATCTCCTCTAAAATTTTCCTGGCTTTAATGTAACACAATGAACAACAATAGTTTGGGGCTATTAACTACTGCCTTATGCTGTTCCCCAAGAATCAGCTAATTAGTCTAATTAAGAGATGGGCATGGGGTGGGGGAGGGAGTCTATTCAAGTCCCTGATAACTCACATTTGTACCCAATTGGGTCCAGGTCAGAGGGTCTTCTCAGGTAACTAAATACGATAAAGCAAGTGTTTTTAAACTGGGTTCTATGATCTTGGTTTAAATTTTTTTTTTTGGTGAGGCAATTGGGGTTAAGTGACTTGCCCAAGGTCACACAGCTAGTATGTGTCAAGTGTTTGGTCTGAGGCTGGATTTGAACTCAGGTCCTCCTGACTTCAGGGCTGGTGTTCTATCCACTGTGTCACCTAGCTGCCCCTTTAATTTTTTTTTATAAACTATATTTCTATATAATTGGTTTCCTTTATAATCCTCTGTACTTTCTTTTCTTTTATTATTTGTTTTAAAACATTATTCTTAGGAGGGTTCACTAGACTGTCAGAGGGGTCCATGATGTTTAAAAAAAAAACACAGGTTAAGATCTTCTGTCCATATAGAGAATTATTATCTGGTGGTGGGCTGAGATCTTCCTTTGTTTTTGTTTCAGGTTTCTCCAAAGTCTGTTTGGATGAAGATGGGCATCAAAAGAGGGTAAGTGCTTTGTGGCTGACTTTGAGGGAAATATTGTGATTTTGTATTGAGAGACATTGTTTGCACTGGGAAGCTTTTCAGCTAGGTCCTAACTCAAATCTTTGTCTTATTCTTTCACACCAATGTTTTGCTCCTCAGGCCTATGATCCTGTGACTTGGTCACTGTCTCTTTCCTGCTTTCCCAGATATCACTTCCTTGGCTTTTTTGGTCCTGTACTCAGATCTCAGTTTTCTGGTTGGTGGTTAGCCAGATCTGCTAGCCAGGGTCCAAGTCAACAATCGTCAGAGGCAGCTCTAATACCAACATTCTCTTAGCTCAGCTTTGATGTTGGGATGAAATGAGGCACTCACAAATCATTGAATATTTAACAAAAGGCCCTTAATACAGCAAAGATATGCAACATGTATGCAGTCACACTTAACTTCTGTGGACACAACCCCTGTCATCTTCATATGGAGGACAGAGTATGGCCAGGGTGGGGTGTGGTGACTTGTGTGATCCTAGGGTTGCCTGTGGTTGAGATTTTTTGTGCGTGTAGGTGACCGGGAAACTGCCTTGGAGAATATGAGCCAGTCAGATCCTGGGGACAGCTTTGTCTCCTTTTAGGAAAAGATAATGTCTAAGGATTAGGGAAGGAAGAGCAGACTGGACTTCGCTTGTGGATTGGGGGAAACACTGGTAAATATCAGTCCTATCAAAACAGCCCTCTCTTTTTACCCTTGTCTGAATATGGCTCTCTTTTCCCACACAGCCCGGGGACAGGTGGATGTTGGCTGACAAATGCCACACTATAACCTGTCTAGCAGATGGCCAGACTTTGATGGAGAGTCACCGGGTCAATTGTGAAAATGGACCCAGACCCACATGCCCTAACAGCCAACCTGCTGTGAAGGTAGAGGAGACCTGTGGTTGCCGCTGGACCTGCCCCTGTGAGTCTGTGTTTTATGGTTTATCGTCCGCTTTGGGTCATTTAAAACAGCAACTCTTTTAGCACAACTTTGCAAATAGGTTAAAAAATCTATTGCTAGCCCAGAAAAATTTTCTCCTTCTCACCTACATTCATCAGTGCTACCATTCCATCATTAATATTCACCCATCCTAGGGTCTGAAGGGTTTGTTTATGGCAAGACTCACTGAACACTCTCGTCCTCTCTTTTCCTTTGGAAAGACATGGTTTGGTGAGTGGAAAGAGTACTGGGTGTGGAGTTTGGGGACCTGGGTTTGAATCTAAGCTCTGCCATTGTATGACTATGGGTAGGTCACTTCAGTTTTCTAGGTCTTAGTTTCCTCATCTGTAAAATCAAAGAACTGGACTTGATGAACTCCAAGTACTTTCCTTGGAGTTTGTAATCCTGTGATCTAAGTCAACATAACAGCTCTATGGTCCCTTTCCAGATTATGTCCAATGATGTTTTGGGGGAAAACATTGTTCTAAAGCCAAGGTAGAGCATGGTTGTTGGCAATGTAGCCTCACCGTGCCTCATTAATAGGGGCACAAAAGACCCTGAATTTGAGGATACAGTAATGGATGCTGCATAATCAGGAAAATGACCAACCACATGCCTAGGTGATACTACATAGCTGGATTGATACTGGCAAGAGAATGAACTGGAGAAAGAGAAGAGAGGATAGTTCTCAGAGGAAGGAAGCATTCCTCCCTCCCCCCAGTTTGGAATTCACTGCTACTTTGCCTTCTCTTCATAGAATCCCTCTATTCCTTCAAGATGGAACACAAGCACAACCTTCTACATGAAGCCATAATTGATTCCTCCCAACCCCCAACTGCTAACATCGTCTCTCCCAAACTACTTTGTATTGAACTAATTTGTATTTGTACTCTTTTAAAATTTACTCTATATACATATATATGTACTAGTCTCCCCTATTAGGATGTAAGCTTCTTTAAAATGGGGAATATTTTAATCTTTGTACTTATATCTACAGCACCTGGCTTATTCCCTGGCAAATAATAGGACCTTAATAAATGCTTGTAGATAGACAGATAAATAAATAGAGAGATAGATACTTATCTGCTTCTTATTTATTAGTGGTCCAGGACATTTATTTTTAGTGTACAAATGGCAAAATATCATGTGCTAACTTGAAAGATTCCCTTTTCTTACTGATAAAGGTATTTTTTGTAGTAGGTTGTTGGGAGGTGACATAATTTTGTATTCTAGAGGTAGAAAGAGCCTTAAGAATTCTGCCTGGTAAAGGCCTGAATACACATGTTACTTCAAACTGCTGTGTTTCTTTCATAGTTCTTAAAAATTCACATATCCTTCGTTGGATAATAAGTTTTTCACTAACCCACTAGGCTGGCATTCATATCTCAGGCCCTTGAAGGAACTTGTAAGTTGTGTCTAGAGTCATGAAATCATTGATCTATTATCTGAAGTATTTGGGTATAAGCTACATTATAAATGAAGATAAGTCAGCAGCATCCAGATATGTAATGTGAGGGTAAATCCTTGGGAATACGTTTGCTAAGATACTAGAGTGGTTTGCCATTTCCTTCCCTAGCTCATTTTACAGGTGAGGAAACTGAGGCAAACAGGGCCACACAACTAGTCAATGTCTGAGGCTAGACATGAACTCATGAAGATCAGTCTTCCTGTTGTAGCAAATTACAGGAACAAAATTTGCTTTTTTAGTGTCCGAAGGACTTAAATCATCGGGGTTATTTTTTTTTCTCTTTTAAGATTTCTCTCCTTCCTTCTTCCACCTGCTAGCCCCGCCCCCATCTTGGGTAGTCAAATGTACTGCTCTCCTGGCCACATTCCATCTATTGCATTAATTCACTCAGCAAAACTCAGGATTTTGGGGCAGAGTGAATTCATTTCCTCCTTTACTCTCCCCATGTTCCCTTTGCTTATTCTCTCCAATCTTCTTCCTGCTTCATCCCTCCATATTACCTCAAGGTTACAACCTTTATCTTGGACAAATTGTAGGTGAGGAAATCATAAAATTGGTGTGTGTGTGTGTGTGTTTGTGTGTATTCTTTCAGAATCCCTCTAAATTGAGCCCTAATTTCTTCAAACACAGGGTGTATGTATAGGGGCACTCCCCACTTGTTTTCTAAAGTTTTTTTTTTTTGTGTGTGTGACAATCAGGGTTAAGTGACTTGCCCAGGGTCACATAGCTAGTAAGTATCAAGTATCTGAGGCTGGATTTGAACTCAGGTCCTCCTGACTCCAAGGCCGGTGCTCTATGTACTACGCCACATAACTGCCCCAAATTAAGGAGTAGTCTTTTGCTTATGTTTTGTTTTGTTTTTAGGCAATTTGGGTTAAGTGACTTGCCCAGGATCACACAGCTAGTAAGGGTCAAATTTTTGGACTGAGGCCAGATTTGAACTCAGGTCCTCCTAACTTCAGGGCCGGTGCTCTATCCACTGCACCACCTAGCTGCCCCTTTGTTTTCTAAAGTTTGGGCATTTGTTAGAAGCCCAGGCCCATGTAAAAATGGAGGGAGAGGGATATGGACTCTCAGTCCTAAAACATGTTTTAAGATCAGGGACAGGAAGCCAGAGGCATGATGATTAGGGCAGAGCAGAGGGGAAAGTTAGGGTTAGACAGCTGAACATATGTTCACTCAGATACATACACAAGCACAAACAGAGTGGAATGGGATGCCATAGGAAATGGTAGATTCTCCCTTATTAGCAAGTCTTCAAGCAAAGTCATTATTTCGACCTGTCAGGTAGGTTAAAGAGGAGATTCTCATTCAGGAATGGATTGGACCGGATAGCCTCCAAGATCCCTGATAACTCTTAGGATTCTGTAATTCTATAACTGCAATATTTCTATGGTAGTGGTTTGAACATTTTGCTTAAGAACACTGGATTTGGAGTCAGAGGTCCTATCTTCAACTTCAGGATTACAATGACAAAGAAAAGTCTGGCAAGCTGGAAGACAGAAATTTGATACCAAGGAACATCAGTCAGGATCATGGTGGACTTCTCAAATAAGACAAGGAATGATTAGATAAATTATATTATGACATTAAATTAATAAGCAAAGACCATGAACCTAGAATTATCCATCCAGGAAAACAGTGTAATCTCTCTTCCAATGACATTATCATCGAAACTTGATGGAGCAGGAATGCTAGCATGAAGCCATTACCAAGAATTCCCCAAGTGTCTTTTTTTTTTTTTTACATTGGAAGAAGTTCTTAGCATTGAGTAGCCATGTATGCAAGATGCAAGGAAGCCACAGAGAGAGAAAGAGGAGAAGGAAGATTCCTCTCATTTCTGGACATGTTGGTCCTCTATGCCTCTCCTGCTAATCCAGCATGGAATTGGGAGGAGTGGGCATTGCTCTAAAATTATTTAAAAGAAAATGAGCAAAATAAGGAAAGTTCTAGTACAGTTAAAAATACTGGGGAGCAATAAAATAGCTAAATTATAGGATATAATGTAGATGAGAAGTAATATAAGATATCCTAAAAGATATCCTCATACAGACAAATGACAGATCAAAAAATGTAAATGAGAATTAACACTGGTAAGACACTTACAAGAACAAATAAAAGAAGAACTAGGAATTTTTAAAATTATGGGAAAATTTGAAGCTGGCACTTGAAGATGGTACAAATATTTGGAGGAAATAATGAAAAAAATTACCATTGAAGAGAACATAATAGAAAACCTGAAAAAATGAACAGAAGTAAAAACAATGTGTTTCCTACAAGGGAAAGACAAAATTGCAAACCATGTAAAAGAAGGGAAAAAACAACCTCAGGAAATAAATACTAAGAGAGTTGGAAAATATGCAGGTAGTGGATAGGTCAAAATGCAGCAATCCCAAGGTTACTGACATCCAGGAAAATTAAAAAAAAAAAAAAGGAACATGAGCACTCTATTTCAGGGGAAAAAAACCTTCCAGAATTGTGAAAAGCAAGTGACAATTCTATCTATCTATCTATCTATCTATCTATCTATCTATCTATCTATCTATCTATCTATCTA
>NW_020954608.1:52784818-52936378 GCF_900497805.2 Vombatus ursinus | reverse complement strand
CTATCTATCTATCTATCTATCTATCTATCTATCTATCTATCTATCTACCTATCTATCTATCTAGGTAGTATGTGTTAATACATTATATATACACATGTAATATATAATTATACATACCTATATAAATAGGTGTATTAATATATTATATATGCATATCTTGAAAGAGAGACAGAAACAGAGCCAGAGAGAATGTGTCACAAATTCCTAGCAAGGAAACTCTTACCAATGCAGATGGCTAACCTTTCTGTGACTTAAAGCCTTAGAAAGTGGCGTGAGGCACAGAGAAGTTAAGTCACTTGCTAATGGTGTCACAGCCAGTATGTATGAGAGCAGAGACTTGAATCCAAGATTTTCCTGACTAAAAGAATCCACAGGATATGGACATGGGAAAACAAATACCCAATTTAACTCTTCTAGGTATACTATAGCTAAACTTTAATGTTAATAGTGTCACAGGAAAATACGGCAAGTTGGGAGAAGACAGAAATGACAAACTAAAAATTCCCCAAATTTCTGAGATTTTGGAGGAAATCTCAGAAAGAACTTTTTTTTTTTTGCATTTAGTAGTGACATGCACAAGACATAGAAAAGGCCCCTGAAACTTTTTTTGGGGGGGAACCTAGAAAAGATTACAGATGCCCTTTCCTATCCAGACCCATTACTTCCCATTTCCCCTTTTACGATTAAAGGATTGAGAGAGGGTAAAGAGAAAGAATGGAAAGAAGTTTAACCCTCCTGTAGCCATCATAGACTTCAAATGGAAGCCTGTTCCTTTAAATGCTTACTTGCATTTCTAACCTATTTGAAATTGTTATTAAAGTTTATGGCATTTATTATTTTATTAGTTATTTATTAGTTTATTAAAGTTAAAGTTTAAAGTTTACAATGATTTGTGTCTAAGCCTATAAGTATATAGTTTGGATTGAGAGAGGGTAAATTCACCTGAAAGAGAGAGAGAGATTTTCCTCAATGTGGGCTGAGGCAGGGGGAATGACTGGTGTAGGGTAGTGGCTGGGGGTGGGTTGTGTTGAACTGGTTAGAAAGAGAGTTTCTGCAGTTTTGCAGTTTCTGAGATAATCATACCCTGTACTTTGAACCTGGACAGAGATTTAATGAGCAAACAAACCAGTAGCAGCAAGAGGTGGAAGTTGTCGTGTCTGTAGAGGTGACACAGCACATAAATAACACCTCATATAGATACATTAGAATACTATATTAAATTTAAGTGCTGACAATATATAAAGCATTATTAAATCCTAGGGATAAAAAAAATGAGTTATCAATCTGTATTAGTGGAGTTTCCACACCAGTGAATCCCCTACACAGATGAAATCATAGATGCAAATAAAGAAAAAAATCCAAACCAAAAACTATGACCAAAAGTTATAGGTCCATGTGGAAATTAAAAAAAAATTATTAAATTATGCCTGGGTAAAAGAGTAAATTACATAAAAAAATGACAACAAAGTTGCTGCATATTAAAATCTATGGTTTGCGGCTAAAGCAGTCAGTACTCAGAGGCAAATTTGTGGCACTTCCTATGTTGATGAGAAAAAGCAACATACTAGATGGTGCAGTGGATAGAGCACCAGCCCTGGAGTTAGGAGGACCTGAATTCAAATCTGGCCTCAGACACATAACCTTCACTAGCTGTGTGACTCTGGGCAAGCCACTTAACCCCAATTGCCTCACCAAAAAAAAAAAAAAAGTCGTGATTGACTTACATAAGGACGATTTCAAATGATCTTTGACAAAAATAAAGGAAGAACTGAAGAAAAGGCGGAGTATCTCCTTCTTATGGTTCGGTCAAACAAAAATAGTAAAAATGTGTTTATTTCCCAATACTTTGTAAGTCAATTTGCAAGCTTGCTGTACCAGCAGCTAGAATAATAATAGGTTACCTCCTAGAGTTAAAATCATACTTCCCTAATGCCTCAGTGGATCTGTAACCTCATCAGTGTGGCTATCTCTCCTCTCCCAACCATGCAGATCATTGTGTTATAGCTACATCAAAAAGAAAATAAATTGAAGTCAAAACTCATTGAGTGTTAGAAAGATGTAGAAAGGGGTACAGACAAAGCAAACACATTTTGTTAATTTTTTCAGATTTGTTTGGTTAAATATGTAGTATTAAATTATTTTTCACTTTTGTGTTTAGTTAAGATGTTAATGGTCCAAATTTGGGTTTTGGTTGTAGTTTTTTCCAGGTTTGGATTGGTTGTTGGTTAATTGGTATTTGTTGTGCACATTTAATATTTAATACTTGAATAATCAAATGGTGTTAACTTCCCATTGATTTGGGGGTTCCCTCCAATACCTGACCATCCTATGCAGCTCTTGTCCATTTTCTTCCATAAATTGGCCTTGGGTCCACCCAATGTGATGGAGGCCCTCCTCACTTTGTCCTGATATTGCAAAGTTACTGGTGGAGCTCTCTGGTTGTCCACTGGCATCTCTCATTCTTCCCATGTAACCAGGCTATTTTTTTTTTATTATTTTACTATTATGCTTTTCCTTGACAAAATCTTTCATTCCCTTTCTTCTTTGAAGTTCCTCATCGGTTACCCTAGGAGATCTAAGTGGTGTGGTGTATCCTGTGCCCTGACTGGAGTCAGGAAGACTTCTCTTCTTGAATTCAAATCTAGCCTCAGGTACTTACTTGCTGTGTGACCCTGAGCAAGTCACTGTACCTTGTTTGCCTCAGTTTCCTCATCTGCAAAATGAACTGAAGAGGGAAATGGCAAACCACTCTAATATCTTTGCTAAGCAAAGTCCAAATGGAGTCACAAAGAGTCAGACATGACTGAAAAACGACTCAACAACAATGGTTACCCACCATGCACCTCTCCATTGCCTATCATAACATTAATTTTTAGCTCTTTGTCGGCTATCATGTTCTATGTCTTGCTGTCATGCTGCTACATTGGTAGAAGGTTGGTATTAGAAAGATGGGCCTTTGTCTATGGGAAGTGTGGGGGTTATTAAACGAAATTTCCCAAAGATCGTCTAGCTCACTCCCCTCCTATTCCTCATTGATCACTTGTTCTGTCTATGCCAGCTGTACACATTGCTGGACAAATCCAAATGCATGTCATAGTCTTTGCAATAGAGTTTAAAATAACAGTAATAATTTCTATTATCAAAAACTAATTTTTAAAAAAGCCTGTGTTCCAGTCTGCATTTAGCTGATAGCATCCTATGAAAATGATGTTTTACAAAGGGTGATGTTACAGTGATGGGGATCCTACTATTCTATATCTTTTTTTTCTTTGTCTTTTCAGTTACCAGTGTAGACATGGTCTTGGTGTGTCGTGTGAAAGCCTAAGTTTTTTCATTTTGAGTGCCTTATAGCTATACTTGCTTCAGTGTAAGAATTTTCACAGAATCATTTTCTCCAGCTCCATGATAACTAGAACTTACAAATGGTACTTTAATAGGAATTTTGAGAATTTATTGATTAGTGCAAATGAAGGTGAAGGAAAGAGTGCTGAGACCCGACCATTTGTTTTGGCTCCAGAAACAGGCCCTGTTGCAAGGTCTCTTAAGGTATTAAGTCAAAATTACTACTGGTACAATGAGTCATCTGGCAGCCAGTATAATACATTTGTCATTTGGTGAGCTCTCTTCAGAATGAGCTCATGCTTACTTATAATGTCAATGATCCATGATACCTCTGGAACCTGACTTTGTTTCTTAAGCCCAGGCATCCCTGTAGAGTGAATTGTTCACTTTGCACATTTTAATTTGGAGGAGGTGGGTAATGAAATATATTTCTCTTTAGCAGTATACTCAGCTTTCTAACTTGGCTTTAAAAAAGTCTTTAAGGGCCATCAAAACCCTTTAATCGGGCTTAAGATGTCACTAATTAACTGTGGGACCTTATCTTCTCTGGGCCTCAGTTTCCTCATCCGTATAATGAAGAATTTGGACTAAATGATCTCTGACGTTCTATTTACCTATATCGCATGTTGTAGGAACATGAGTGATTTGATGACACACTCCATATAGATAGCACACAGGGCCTTAGAACTTGAGGTCATCAAATTTAGGGTTGGAAGGGATTTTTAGATCTCAACCAGTCCAACCTGTAGGCTGCTAGGTAGTTCAGTGAGTGGGCAGAGTACTGGGCCTGGAGTCAGGAAGATTCATCTTCCTGAGTTCAAATCCAGCCTCAGACACTTATTAGGTATGTGACCTTGGGCAAGTCACTTAACCCTGTTTGCCTCAGTTTCTTCACCTGTAAAACAAGCTGGAGAAGGAAATGGCAAACCACTCCAGTTTTTTTCCAAGAAAACCCCAAATGGGGTCATGAAGAATTGAAAATGACTGAAAAATGACTAAATGACAACAGTCCAACCTACTCTTTATAGATGAAAAACTGAGACTCAGAGATATAAATAATTTGTTCAAGGTCACGTAAGTAGTAATTAGCAGAACCAAGACCCAAACAGAAGTCCTCTGACTCCAAGTCCAGACTTATTCTTCTTTTCATACCAGGCACATGTGAGGTACTGCAATAATTCTGTTAATCTCATTACTTTTCTTCCCTCTCATTCTGCCTAGGCCTATGCATGGGAAGCTCAACCCAGCACATTGTGACCTTTGATGGCCAGGACTTCAAGCTGACAGGCAGCTGTTCCTATGTCCTGTTTGATAGCAAAGAGCAAGATCTGGAGATCAACCTTCACAATGGGCTCTGTAACCCCGGGGTGAAGGCCACCTGCATGAAGTCCATAGAAGTGAAACACAAGGGCCTGTCTGTCCAGCTCCACAGTGACATGGAGGTGAGGGATGGAAGGAGGCCAGGGGGTCAGGGCAGCGGAAGAGGCTCTGGGGACCCCACCTGAACCTGACTGAATGGGTTGTGCTGACGAGGTGTTTACTGGGGCCTCTCTAGCCTGCATGCTTGGCAAAATGTTTTTCTCTCATGCTTTGCTCCCCTCTCCAAAGCAAAGGCTTTTAGTGAACTGCATAACATGAAGAGTAGTAACAAGACAGCCCCCCAGAAGCCTGGGGTACACTTTCCCCTAAGTACCTACAATATCAGTGAGAAACATAGGAACATACAGAGTAAACTACTTTGCTGTTGTTCCCTCAAAATATTCATCCCTTGGGGGATAGACAGGCGCGTTGTGTTCAGTTTTTTCAGCTGTGTCCACCTCTTTGTGACCCCATTTCAGGTTTTCTTGGCAGAGTTACTGGAATGGTTTGCCATTTCCTTCTCCAGTTTGTTTTACAGATGAGGAAACTGAGGCAAACAGGGTTAGGTGACTTGTCCAGGGTCACACATCTAGTAAGTGGCTGAGGCCAGACTTGAACTCATCGATTGAAAGATGAGTCTCTCTAACTCCAGGCCCAGCATTCTACCCACTGCGCCACCTAGCTGCTGAGTAAACTACTAGAGACAGATGTGAGGAACACATGTGGCTACTATAACTAATACTTCCAGTACTGCTGAATCTCAGTGTCCTTTCTCTTCTCTGGCTGTCCTCATGCTCCTCCCCCTCCAGCTTCCATCCATGCTTCTTGGGTTGAACCATTTTATTTCTTATTGTGTCCAAATAAACAATAAGTGAAGCTGTGGATAGAGCATGGGACTTGGAATCAGGAAGGCCTGAGTTCAAATTCTGCCTCAGATACTTTACTAGCTGAGTGACCTAGAGAAATTCAATCAATCAATCAATATTTATTAAACACGTATTATGTGCCAGGTCACTTAACTTCTGACTGCCTCAATTTCTTCATCAGTAAAATAAAGGTAATAATAGTAACTAACTCGTAGGGTTGTTGTAAGGATTAAATGAATTAGCACATGTGAAATGCTTTTCATACTTTACAGCTCTATAGACATGCTAGCTATTGTTATCACTATTATTAGAAGAGCAATATTTGGTGATGCCAGATAGGATTGAGGCATTTTTCCTGGGTTACCCTACACTTGGCAAAAATTTTTAGGAATGAAGTAAAGTGCTAGGGCCTGATGCCCCTGGAAATTCTCTGTGGTCACCAAGAATTGTAAGAATTTTTCCCAACTTTCTCTGAGGGAGCTTATCTCCACTCTGTTTAAAAACAAGCATATGGGTGGAAAACCCTTGCTTCACATTCACTCAATATTTCAGTCCATTTCTTTTCAGGTAGCATGTTTCATATGCCTCTTCCTTCTTTTCCAAATGTCTTCTAAGTCTGGTTTTCCCACAAGTTGTTGCTGGTAAATATTAGGATTTTAAATTAAGTGCAACAAGGACGAAAGACCCAGGTTCTTTTGTGGCGTCAAGGTCTGACAGGATCCTTACTGGTTGATACATTTTAGAGAGGGACCATTGTTTAATGGAAAGCACATTGAACTTGGAATTGGGAACGTGTACTCAAATCCAAGCTCTGTTTCCTCAGTTTGCAAGCATTGGGCAAGTCACTTCATCTTTCTGCGCCTCACTATTCCCATCTATGAAATGGAGATAAAAAAGACTTGCAGGGGCAGCTAGGTGGCGCAGTGGTTAGAGCTCTGGCTCTGGAGTCAGGAGGACCTGAGTTCAAATCCAGCATCAGACACATAACGCTTACTAGCTGTGTGCTCCTTGGCAAGTCACTTAACTCCATTGCCTAGCCAAAAACAAACAAACAAACAAACAAAAAAAGACTTACATTATCTCCTCCAAAGAGTTGTGAGGAAAGTGCTTTGCAAACCTGAAAACACTGCATAAATGTGATTGTTGTCCTCTCTTCCTTACCTGTACAGGTGACTGTGAATGGGAGATTGGTTTCAGTTCCCTATGTGGATGAAAATATGGAAGTCAATAACTATGGGGCCATCATGCATGAGATCAGGTTCACACACTTGAACCACATCTTCACATTCACACCACAGAACAACGAATTTCAGCTGCAACTCAGCCCCAAGACCCTTGCCTCCAAAACCTATGGACTCTGTGGTGAGAGACTTTGTTTATTTGTTGTTTTAATCTGTGACCTTTTAACCTATGGCCTTTCTCCATTTGCTTTCCTGGACTTCTAGGCCCTTACAGACCTGGAGACAGTAGGAACATCTATTCTGAACAAAATGGAGATGGAGAATGCAGGGGTCCCCAGTCAGCGGCTGGGTTTACGTGAAGCTGGTACAATCCTTTCTCATTCTTTTCTTTTAGGGATTTGTGATGAGAATGGGGCCAATGACTTCATGCTGAGGGATGGCACAGTCACCACAGACCTCAGCAGGCTCATCCAGGAGTGGACGGTCCAGCAGCCTGGCACCACGTGTGAACCCATCCCAGAGCAACAGTGTCTGGACTCCGGAGGCTCCCAGTGCCAGGTCCTCATGTCCTCTGTGTTTGCCGAGTGCCATCAAGTCCTTGCTCCAGCTACGTTTTATGCCATTTGCCAACAGAACAGCTGTCAGCAGGAACAAGTGTGTGAAGTAATTTCCTCCTATGCCCATCTCTGCCGGACGCATGGAGTCTGTGTCAATTGGAGGACGACAGACTTCTGTGGTGAGTCAAAGTTCCGCTTTGTCAACTTGGGAAAATCACTTCACCTTTCTGTACCTCAGTTTCCTCATATCTGCATGCTGAGAACAGCTTGCTCTGAACAAACTCATGCTTATATAATAACAAAGCTAACATTTATATAGTGCTTACTATGTGCCGGGGGCTGTGCTAAGCGCTTTACGATTATTATCTCATTTGACCCTCACAACAACCCGGGGAGGTAGATGCTATTATTCTCATTCTGTACATGAGGAAACTGAAGCAAACAAATGTTAAATGACTTGCCCAGGGTCACATAGCTGTAAGTGTCTGAGACCAGATTTGAACTCAGGTCTTCCTGACCTCAAGTTCAGTGATCTATGTACCTCCATGGTATGTAAGATGATTTCTTAATAGCCACTCTGAGGTTTAGGTAATGCAAATATTGTTATACTTATTTTATAGATGAGAATACTGAGGCTCAGAGAGATAATGACAGCTTGTGGCTAGTAAGTGGTAAAATTCAAATCCAGGTCTTTTTAAATCAAGTATTCTTCATTACACAAAATTGCCTCCTTGCATGACTGGCACTTATTTATTTATTTATTTATTTTTAAGGCATTTGGGGTTAAGTGACTTGCCCAGGGTCACACAGCTAGTAAGTGTCAAGTGTTTGGTCTGAGGCCGGATTTGAACTCAGGTCCTCCTGACTTCAGGGCCAGTGCTCTATCCACTGTGCCACCTAGCTGCCCCTCTGGTACTTATTTTTAACTAAATATTTTAACTAAAGATTCATTATTTTATGTGAATTATATAATATCAAACACATGCATATTCAACATAAGTAAACATGGTGTCTTGCATGACCTCAAGACTGTTATGAGGATGAACTGAGATCACAGATATCCCAGTTCTACTTAAATGTAAAATATTATTTTATTATTGTTGTTGTTTTCAGGAATTAGACTTATCTGTTCTGAGCATATATTTATACATTGGCCTAGTACAGTTGAACTATGTTTTGTTATGTTAAATTGCAATTATCTAGAAGTACAATTCCAGGTAACAATTAATGAACCTGCCTTATTTTATCAAGTCCAATCCTGAACACCTTTATTCTTTTTTTCTTTGCTTATTTTAACCTCATGAAGTTTTTTTTTAATTGTATATATGTGGAATTGTTTCTGTGCTCCTCTTTCCACTTAAATGACTTTTTAAATTTCTTATTTCTGTGTGCAATATTAAGATGGTCTGTCCTTGCTCTCTATATATGAAGACCTTTCACAAGCGAAATTTATAGAAAATCAATTATTGAGTGGGATAGTAAGAAGACAATTTAGATTCTAGTAGACCAGTCCCCTCCACTTTGTATAGGTTCTTTACTTTTAGAAGTTGTATTGTCTAAGGAGTTCTGCTTTCTAGGTTTGCTGACTTTGTGTAAATTCTTTAATCACTCTGTGTCTCAGTTTCCTGTTTTGTCAAAAGTTAATCATAATTCCAGTCAACAAGTCACCTAGTCACCAGTCATTTTGAGGAAGATAAAATAAGAGATAAGATTAAAAATGGGAAAGCATCTTTGACGAGAGTTTTAGAAAGTACACTAGGCTGAGTCAGGAGACTTAGGTTCTAGGTCTGGCTACATTAACTAGCTATATGACCTTGGACAAATTAGTTCATTTCTTTAGACTTCAATTTCCTCTTCTATAAAGTGATGAGCTTAGACTAGAGCATTGTTTCCCAAACTAAGCCATTCATCTCTGATGTTTGGCAAAATAAGCAAAACTACTAGGGGACTTCTGTTAAACTTCTGCTAGTCCTCTCTCAAAAAAAAAATTAAATTTGAAATTAGTTATGTTTCAAAAATATCCTGCATGTAGTATTTTTTGATTATGAAAATGGCATTTAATTTCTTTATTTTGCTTCAAAATTTGCTTCATTCTTCCTTTTGTTCTTAGGATTCTCTATACCAGGCCCCATGGATCAGCATTTATAGATTTCATCAATGTATTTGAAGCCTAACATTATTCTGTGGTCAAATTAGTTGGGAATCAATGGACAGGATGATCTTTAAGGCTCCTTCTAGATGTCTTTGATGCTATATTGATGTTAATGGTATCAACTCAATCTACTGGCACATTCAGAATGCAAATACTGGTTGCGGGGTGATTTGATAGTATCTCCTTACTTATGTATGGCTGTCTTGAGTATTTACTGTGTAGGCAGAGAAACCCTTTAAAATTAACCTGTCTTCCAACCTTCTCTGGAAGTTAATTCCCAGCACACAGTGATCTGGTGAAGAGTTGAGCGTGTGACCTAATGGGGAAAGTAGATAGCATTTTTTGCTTCTTCCAAGCTTGATCTTTGTAACTAAAGATTCATTATTTTATGTGAATTGTAGAATATTAATCACATTCATATTCAGCAGAGATAAACATTTTCTTAAGAAAAATATATGTGCCACTGAGATTATCTATTATTCTGCATTTTCCATGTATTTTTACTTACTAGCTTTGTGACTCAGGGCAAGTACCTTTCTGAGCCTCAGTTTCTTCATCTGTAACATAGGGACAAACAATGCTGGTGTTATTGTGATGGAAATGCTTAGTAAACCCCAAAGTGCTATGTAAACATGATTTATTATTATTAATAAGAGAATCATTCTTATTGATATTTCATGTGGATAATTGAGTTGATGTCTTATTGAGAGTTTTAATGCCTTTCCATAGCTATGAAGTGCCCACCCTCCATGGTGTATCATCACTGCCAGCAGGTCTGCCCTCAGAGTTGTGATGGTAACTCAAGCACATGTGTGGACCATCCCTCAGAAGGCTGCTTCTGTCCTCCTGAGCAGGTGATGCTAGAGGGGAGCTGTGTCCCTAAGGAAGCCTGTACCCAGTGCATCACTGAAGATGGGGTCCATCATGAGGTAAGAGCTTATGGTCTTAATTAGGCTTTCTCACCTGTCTCCTGGACTCAGTAGGAAGAATCTTATGTTGCTGATGGATCTTTCCCATCTCTGACAGCCTTAAAACCATTCCACTTTCCCTTCCCCCACCTTCTGAGAGAGAATGAGGACTGGAGCGGTACTGCAGAACCAGCCAGTGCACCAATTAAAAAACAAAAAGGAAGTCAGCAAACTATGGGGCTGTGATCTAGATTTGGAGTCCTGGAAAAATTTTAGAATATATCCTTAAAGGGATGATTAGTGAACTCCTAGACATAAAGCAGTGATTACAGAGTCAGCATGATTCTGTTGAAAACTGGTCGTGTCAAACTAATCTCATTTTCTTTTTGTACTAGACTGGAATACTAAGGGACTCCTGTCAATATAGTTTACCTAGATTTTTAGCAAATCATTTAACAAAGTCTTTCATACTCTCCATATGGACAAGATGGAAATGGGCTAAATGGTTATATACTTAGATGGATTCAGAACTGTTTAAAAGGTTAGATCCAAAGAAAAGTCACCAATGGATGAATGTCAGCTCCAAAGGAGCTCTGTAATGCAAGGATTCGGGGATCTGGGCTATTTAACATTCTTATCATTGAGTCATATAAAAGTAGAGATGGCATGCCTGTCAGATGGGCAGATGACAAAAAGAAACTGGCAAGAGGGGTCCACATAATGGATGACAGTGAGAATTCATGATATTGACAGGCTAAAACACTGGACTAAATATAATAAGATAATGGAGCATTTTGGTGTGGAGGAGGGATGGTGCTAGATGACAGTTTGCCTGCAAAAGATCTAGAGATTTTAGTGGATTTCAGATTTAGCATGAGTTAACATAATGTCATGAGAGTCAACAAAGCTGATGCAATCATAGGTCACATTAAGAGAGTTAGAGCCTCCAGGACTACCGAGGTGATAATAATGAATGCTTCACCATGGTTGGACTGTATCTTGAGTTCCATGTTCAGTTTTGATCATCACATATTAAGAAGGGTATTGATAAGAGAGTGTTTGAAGGAGAATGACCAGATCGATTAATGATTTTAAATATAACAATTTACCTAATAAGGCAAAATAAATGATATTCTAGATTCTAATCTATTATAGCAAAAGCATGAAAAACAAATTATGTCACACTACACATATAAACACTCTCGCATCGATTCCTTCAGTGTCTGTGGTGGAGAATAGAATCTTGGGAAGACAGGAAATTAACATGAGATCAGCCTTGAGTAGGGTAGTAGTGGAGGTTCTTCCTGCACTGTGGTAGAAATTTTGGAGAATTTTAAGGAGAGAAGAAAAGAGAGGTGGCAGTCACTATGGTTTTACTAAATGTCTTGCCATATCTCACTTCTTATGCATAGAAAAACTTCTGGAAAAACTGAATTTATTCATTGTATGCTCAAATTTCTTAGCACTCACTTTTCGTCTACTTGAAATCTAACTTCTGACTCCGTCGTTAGACTGAAGCTACCTACTCCCATTCCAAGATTACAAATGCTAAATTGTTAAATCTGGTGGCCTTTTCTCAGGTCTCCTCATTCTTGACAGTTTTTGACACTGTTCTGCTTAGAATCTTTAGCTTCCTTTAAGGTTCAACTGAAGTGCCAGCTTCTTTTCCTGATCCTTCTAGTTATTAATGTTCTCTTCTTTCTTAAATTATCTTGTATTTATTTACCTGTATGCATGTTGTATCACCCCAGAAGAATGTAAGCTCCCTGAGGGCAGGCACTGTTTTTCTTTCATTTTCACTTTATCTTTCTATTTCCAGCACTTAACCCACTGCCTTGCACATAATGAGTGTTTAAGAAATGTTTGTTAAATTGAGTTTGAATATATTAGCTGTTTCTTTCAGCTCTGTGTCATCTGAAAAATTGCCAAGCATGCCATTTTTTTAAGCTTTGATAGAAATGTTGAACAACTGTGGACATCAGGGACAGATCCTCAGAGTGCTTCACTGAAGACCTCCTTTACTCATTAATTCCTGTTCTTTGGGTCTGGTTATTCATCTAGTTCCAAATCTAGAAGGGCGAAGGCCCTTAGGACCATCTCATAGGAAGATTGGTTCAAGAACTGGTGATTATTAGCCTGGAAAAGATTAAGAAGACACAATAGCTGGAATATAGAAGAGAAATTAGACTTTTCTGCTTAGCTCAGGAGGTCAGAACTAAGAGTGATGGTTGAAAACTGCAAAAAGGTGAATTTAGGCTTAAGACAAAGAAAAACTTCCTCACAATTAAAGCCTTCTAAAGGTGGAATGGATTGCCTGGGGAGGTTATGCAAACTCTTTTTATCCCTGTCCCCCTTATGTGAGGTTTTCCAGGAAAGACAGACTGGCTCCATATTGAATATATTATAGAGGGGAGTTTTTTCAATTACTGGTTGGACTAGGTGACCGCGAAGGTCTTTTCAAACTTCGAAATCCTATCATTCAACCTGAACTGAGGTTTCTTCTTCCATAAAATGGAAATGATAGAACTGGCCCCATTTTTCATACTGATCATAATAAAGATATTTCCTATCAATGTAGGCTTACTGATTTTATTTTTCTATCAGAGCTGATAAATTTTAAAATATTAAATAAATTTTAATAAATAAATAAATTTTAAAATATTTATTATGTATGTAGGTCTGTATGCATTGATGTATGTGCATGTATACATATGTATGTGTATCCCTTATCAATCTATCATCTATCAATTATCTAATCTATCCCCTATCAATGATATGATCTATCATCTATCAATATCAATCAATCTATCTATCTATCTGTCTGCCTGCCTGTCTGTCTGTCTGCCTGTCTACACAGTCATCTATCTATTGATCCCTACAGAATGTAAGCTTCTTGAGAGATGAGATTATCATTTTTGGGGTATCTATATTCTAAGCACCTAGGTATAGTGGGCACTTAATAAATGCTTGTTGATTGATCCTATGAACTTGAGATCAGGGCTAAGTTTCCTAAGCAAGGGGCCTTTCTGTGTTTAGTACATGAGTGCCATCTGCTGGCTCATTTGAGGGATGGAAGCTGTCAGCCTCTGGCAAGGTTTTACCCCAACATGGGAAAAAGACCCTGTATCCAGGGTCATCTCCAGTCGTTCTGATTTATATCTTGCCACTGGAACCAGATGGATCCAGAGGAGAAAGTGAGGCTGCTGACTTTGCCCAGCCTTCTCTTACTTAAATCCAATTCACTTGCAAGTCATGGCATCACCTTCCTGTTGCCATGGCTGTCTTCAAGAAAGAAGGACAAACAATTTCAACATGAAACCTTGGAGAGTTTGCCCATCAGGATTAGAGTCAGAAGGCACTTCAGAGCACATGTACACCACACCATCTCCAGGCAAGAACTACCTAAATTAGTCCAGGAAGATAGAAATCTATCTGTGTGTTTTTTTAAATCTCATTATCTTTACCTTTCCTAACTTAGATCTTTCATTTTCCCCCCAAAATACTCTAGCTTGTTTTCTTCTTACAGCTGAGGTAGATTTCAGAGGTGAGGAGGGAGGGTAAAAAGAGGACTCAGAAAGTGGCCTGAGCTGGCCTATCTTGGGAATCTAACCTTTTGTGGCCTGGCTACCAGTACTGCCCAGCACATTGGAGCTCTAGGTGGAAAGAGAGGGAGGGAGGGAGGGAGGGAGGAGGAGGAGGAGGAGAGAGAGAGAGAGAGAGAGAGAGCGTGAGAGCGTACAACATTGTAGGCATGGGACAGTCATTGCAAAGGTTTAAAAACTGGAAATAGAGTATTATATCAAGAGATATGCTGGAGCTAGCTAATACAGGCTTGGGAGAGCCAATTACCAAATTTTCAGTGTGGATATCTATGTCTCAGAAATTGGTGAACAGTACATTAAAGGCTTCATTTATTGTTTTGTTGATTGTGAAAACTTAAGAAAATGATGGTGAAGATATTATTAATGAAGATTAAGTTTAAAAGTCTGTCGTTTTTTCAGAGGGCTGGTTGTTAAACATTTAGAAGCACACCCCGATTGTATGTGATGAATAACAAGTAGAACAATATGTCTGGATCACAGAATGTGCAAATAGAGAATAATGTGACTATGGAGTAAGACAGGAAGGCCTCTGATTGTAATGAGCTATAAATGGCAAAGAGAGGCGTTTGGTTTGATTCTAGAGGTAATAGGAAGCCGCTGGAGTTTTTTCTTTTTTTTTTTTGAGTGTATGTGGTGGGCCGTCAGGGTCAGACCTGTACTTTAGGGATCTCACTGCTTCTCACTTCTCACGCAGTACATGGAAACGTGGGTGCCTTTTGGCCAGCCCTGTCAGATCTGCATGTGTCTCAGCAGCCGGAAGATCAACTGCACCTCCCAGCCTTGCCATACAGCCAGATGTGAGTCTGCTAGTCTACTACCTCTTTATACCCTGCATGCTATGACACTACGGTATGCCGGAAAGAGGACTAGACTCAGGGGTCACAAGATGGAGTCCCGGTTCTGCCACTGACTAGCTGTGTGACATTGGGCAACCTCTCTGAGCCTTTTAAAAGGAGATCATTAAACTTGGCTCTGCCTAACTCGCAGGGCCTTTGGGAAGAAAGTGCTTTGTAAACCTTAAAGGGCTATGTAGAAATGTGAAATATTCTTACTGAGCAGACGCCTTCAAGAGACTTTGAATTCCTCACCCAAGCTGTATTTATTTTGTGTATGCTTATATTTTGCACTTCCTTGCCCATTTCAACCAGTAGAATGAAAATTCCTTGAAGGCAGGTATTGGTTTACAATGATTGTTTCCACAGCCCAATGGCTAACTTATTGCTACCTTAACCTAATTCTGAGGACACCACTCTCTTCATATACAACAAACACTCATCTTATATACACAGAGCCATAGGAAAGCTGAACACAAGAAGAGATTTACTTTGTCATTGGTTCTATTGCATGATTTCTCTAGGACTTGGCCCCATGGCTCCATATTTCTTTTAAGGGCTAATTATACATTGAATTTATCAAAAAGTCCATGGAAAAAGACTTGTTTGCTTCCTTTGATCCCCTGTTCCAACATATAGCTTCTCTAAATTAGGCCAGGCTTTTCTTTTTTTTTCTTCCTTTATTTCTTCCTTCCTTCCTTCCTTCCTTTCTTTCTTTCTTTCCTTTCTTTCTTTCTTTCTTTCTTTCTTTCTTTCTTTCTTTCTTTCTTTCTTTCTTTCTTTCTTTCTTTCTTTCTTTCTTTCTTTCTTTCTTTCTT
This sequence comes from Vombatus ursinus, assembly GCF_900497805.2. Classification (NCBI taxonomy): domain Eukaryota; kingdom Metazoa; phylum Chordata; class Mammalia; order Diprotodontia; family Vombatidae; genus Vombatus; species Vombatus ursinus. The sequence continues at coordinate 52,920,760 of NW_020954608.1, read as the reverse complement.
CCTTCCTTTCTTCCTTTTTCTTTCTTTCTTTCTCTTTCTTTCTTTCTTTCTTTCTTTCTTTCTTTCTTTCTTTTTCTTTCTTTCTCCCTTTCTCCTTCCTTCCTTCCTTCCTTCCTTTCTCTCTCTCTCTTTCTTTCTTTCTGTTTTTTAACATGCTTTCTTTACCTCCTTACCTGTAGCCACCACCTGTGGTCCCTGTGAAGTAGCCCGTTTGCATCAGAATCCAGACCAGTGCTGCCCAGAGTATGAGTGTGGTATGTATCTAATTTATGATGTCTCATAAATTCACTGAGGTTATGTTTTTAAGCCTAATAAATTATATGACAGGGTGTTGAAATAACTGACAAGTGTAATTTCAAAGCCCCTGACTCTATGCTTTGAGAAATTACAGGGAAAGGCAAAGGAGCTAGAAGACTGGAAGTGGGTAAATGTTATTCTGATTTTTAAAAAAGGGAGAAAAAACTGATTATAGAAATTATAGGCTGGTAAGTCTGATATCTAGAAAGCATAGTCCAGTAAGCCTGACCCCTAGCAAACCTCTAGAACTAATTATTAAGCAGATGGTTGGTGAACATTTAGAAAAGAATGTGGTGGTCACCACAAACCATTATGGGTTCACTAAGAACAGATTATACCAAACTGACCTCATTTCCTTTTTTGATAGCTATACTAAGTTGTTAGATGAAGGAAATGCTATAGATGTAACATGCGTAGTATTAGCAATGCATTTAACAAAAAGTCCCTCACGATATCCTTATGGATATAACAGTGGAATATGAATTATATAATTACACAATTAAAGGAATTTACTGATCTTTTAACAACTATACCCAAAGATTGTTGATTAATGGTTTGTTTTTAACCTGAATCTTTAATTCAATTGCTTAGAAGTCTGCCCTGGGCAGACTTCTATTCAACACTGTTATCACTTACTTCAATGAAGGCATCCTCACCAATTTTATGGATGAAGCAAAGCTGGGAGTAATAGCTAATGTGATTGATGTCAGAATAAAAGGAAATTATTAAACTTGGCTCTGCCTATTTCACAAGGGCCTTATGAGCAAAGTGCTTTTAAACCTTAAAATACTATGTAAATATGAACTATTCTTATTGAACAGGTGCCTTCAAGAGATTTTTTTTCAAATCCTCCACCTATTAATGCTACCTCCCCACATCCATCTATACCTTCTCATACTATGTAGCTCTTGAGCATTTCTTCCCATATATCTTTCATAGGGGGTCCACCTAGCATTCTTCTTTTAGGTTCCTTAAAATTTTTATTTCATGAACTTGAAAATTATGAATAAATGTGAACATTTCCATATATAAAGAAGGCCACAAAATGTTTAGCTGTTAGAGTCCCAAACTACACATTTAAAGAGGGAAAAGGAGGAGGGAGGGAAGGACGGGGTGGGGTGAAGAGAAAGAGAGAGAGAGAGAGAGTACTTCTATCTATTTCTATCTTTTGTGTACACATTCAGTTCAGGCTTGGCAGTCCATTGCAAGGCTTTTCATCACCATACATTAAACAGATAGGAAACAGTCACAGAACACCTACCTATTCATCCTTTGATGTGGACAAAGGGACCTTCTATTATGCCTGTTCAGGAGCAGGCTCACCAAACTTCCAAGTGAGTTGGTACTAGGAAAAGTACCTTGTTCTGAAGACTGGTCCCTCCTTGGCCAGTTACGTACTCCTTCCCCCATTACACAAAGAAAGGTAAAATTTAAGCCAGCCCTTATTTAAATGATTAGAAAATCCAAATTGGTAGTTTAAATTAAATACATTTTTCTGTTTAGAATATTTTTTTAAAATTTTAATTAATTTATTTTTAGTTCTCAACAATCTAAATTAAATAATTTTTAAACTAAATACTATACTATGCTTTGTATATACACATATTTGAATTTCTCTGTAATTATTCTTCATTTTTTTGAGTGCTAGTCTATCCTGTCTTCTGGCATTAAATTATAAGCTTCCTAGGGACTTAGGATTTAGGTATTTTTGTTTCCTTCAATATTAGGCACTGAATACCTGATGCTAAGTCACTTATTAGTTCAATTAGAGCATCTTAAGGACTGCCTATTGCTGTTAACTAGCTCTTTTCTTTTTCTCTTTTCTTTAGTTTGTGACCCAGAGAGCTGTGATCTGCCCTCTGTGCCTCACTGTGAAGATGGTCTTCAGCCGGTGCTGACCAACCCAGGGGAATGCAGACCAAACTATGTCTGTGGTAAGGCATTTGGGTTAGTCTTTTTTGGTGAGGGTCCTGGGTTGTGAGATACAGCTTGCCTGAGCCAGTAATTAGGGAAATTCCTGACTGAGAGGAGGGTACATTTATGCTATTAAAGGCTAACCCTTTTCTGGAGTGGAAGAAGTAAGATTCAAGATTGAAGGAAAGCAAATCTGTTCTGAAGGCCAGGCTAGATCAGATATCTGAGTAACTGTGCATCGTTAGATATTCAAGGGATTGAGATGAATGTAGGAGTCAGTTGTCTATGAATAAGTTTGAAACCAAGGGAATATTCTGAAGGTTGGGAAGCCAAATGTACCAATTGTCCAAACTCAAACTGCTTCCCAGAAGCTTGGGTCATTTTATTCTGGAAATTTGTGTGCCCGTACTTTAGCTAACTCTGATGCTCTGTGTAGTCCTAGGAACCTCCCTCACACTCCACTGTCTCCTAATGATCCAACCACTCCTATTCAGTGAAGGGCTATACAGAGAAAATCTGTGGGGGCTTCACTCCTGGGTAGAGTGTTAGGGAGGTTCCCGTACTTGAGGGTGGGAGGCCAATTGGAAACCTATTGCAACAGGCAATGAGGGCCAGAAGGAGGTTGATGACTGTGTGAATGGAGAGAAGGTTAGATAGATAGACAGATGGATAGATAGATATATGAATAGGTAGAAGGACAGACAATAAATGGACAGACAGATAGATAAATAGATAGATGGATGATAGATAGAGAGATGACAGAATATTTAATGAGCATTTACTATGAACCAGGATCTATGCTAAATGATGGAGACACAATCAGAAGCATGCAAGATAGTCCCTGTCCTCAAAGAACTTATATTCTAATGGGGGAAAACAACACATAAAGAAAGAAGAGTTGGAATAAGAGGGTCACATGCATAGTGGCATGATGTGGAGATATCTAGAAACTAGTGTGGGGACCTGGTTCCAGGCAAGATAATTCTGGCCGAGATAAGGCAAAAGATCACCTACAATAGAAATGTACGGGAGATTCTGTGGAGGTAGAAATGACAAAATTTGGTCATTGATTAGCTATGTGGGGTGAGTGAGAGTGAGGCATCAAGATGACACTGAGGTTGTGCACTTGAATGACTGGCAGGTTGGTGTTTTGCTGGACAATAACAGGGAGTTTCAGAAGAAGGGAGGATTTGGGGAAAGCTAATGAGATCTGGGATACAGATTATAACTCATGTCTTCCCATATTGTGCTCTTACTACTCATTGGCCACTGCCCCAGATCCCAGAGCCACCTAGGACATACTGAGGCAGGTGAGGGGCTCTCACTGCAGCCGCTGGGTGATCCAGAAAGCATAGTTGTGTATTCTAGGGAAAGGGAAGGAGTTGTTTTCCCAACAGTACATGCACAGCTGCTGGTGTGAGTGACAGGTCATGGTTAGGTTAAAACTGTCCTAAGGTGCTCATGCCAGGACAGAAAGGTAGAAACTGGGAGCTCACACAGACTTGGGAGGAGGTGGAGTGAGAGAATGTAGTTGTGTTGGAGATAATCCAGGAGACTGGCTATTGAACGTAGAGTAGGATGTGATCCAACTTCCCACCCTCCATTTTGTGAATCACCTATGTCTTGGAGTCATGTTATAGCCCGTATGGGGCTGGACCCCCACTGGAATAAGAAATGCAATCCATGTTGGCTTTGTTTTCTCCTGCCCCCTAGGAAATGAATATTCTTTCATCTTAGAGAAAAAGGCTTTTTTTTTTTTTTTGTTGTTGTTGTTGTTAAAATCTCCTTTCTATTCTTATTCCTGGAAGTATCTGTACCCAAACCCTTGCGCAAGGTGGTTGTCCCTGTAGATAGAAGTCTTTGTAGATGGCTGGCTAGAACATGTTCTTTTAGAGGTTAACAGGACCATAGGATGATAATTTAGAGCTGTACGTGATTGTAGAGGCCATCTTGTCCAACCTCTTCATTTTATAAATGAAGAAATTGAGACTAGGGATATTAAGTAATTTGCCCAAGGTCACCCTCTAAGCATCAGAGGCAGGATTTGAATTCAAATCCTCTGACTCAAGAATCCTTGTTCTTTCCACTGTATCACATTGCCTTCTAAAGGAAAGTGAGACAAAAAGAAGTAAGAATTTTCTAGGGGACATATATTAGCTACTTCACAGTCACATGGTGGACTGCTCTGCTCTCATGCAGGGGTCTGAAGGGAGAGATAAATTCTTCTCTCTCCTCTAAAAAAATTACTTGCTCCCCCCTTTAACTTCTTTCTCTAGCTCCCAGGTAAACCTACTGTCATGAAAGAAATTTAACAAAGAGGTAAACTGAGGCAATTCTCCAAGCAAGATATCATTTGTTAACAGAGGCATGCAACCGATAATAAAGAATGGGTCTAATGACCCTGCCTCTGGCCAAGAGATCCTAAATTGAAGATGCAATATTTTTTTTATAAGCATAGAACAAAAAACAGAACAAAAATCATGTAATTGGCCAGCCTTATAGAGGTGAGAAATTATTGTTTACATCAAAGAAAGCAGGCACAGCCCCAGGTGGAATGCTGACCACCTCTCTCTATTTCTAAGAAATGCCTTTGTGAATTTTATGAGGCCTAGTTGCATGATGAGGTTTCTGATAAGGGCAGGCTTACTGGCCACTGGGGAATTAGATAAGACCACTTTAATTGTTATAGATGAGACAAGGTCAGGTAGTCCTAGCTTCTCAGGGTTACCCTACAAACCTTGCAGGAAATGCTGAGACAATGTTTTATGGGAGTATCAAGAACAGAGTTTTTCTTTAACGAGCAGCAATTGTACCCTTGCTATCTCTCTTCAGAGAGGCGGAGGCTGAGCTTTAGCACATATGAGCTGCTTTGTCCAGAGACAGAGAAGAGGCCCAGGCTTATTACATAGAATACAGAATGTGATGACAGAATAAAATCAAATATAAAACACAGAATCAAGAATTAATTCCCTCACTGCTCTGAGAATTTGCAACGACTTGATTTCTGTGGACTGAAAGTATCATTTATTTTATTTTAATTTTAATTTATTTTATTTTTAATTTATGGAATAAAATAAGCATTTCCATTACATAGTGTAATAAAAAAGATGTTTGTACATGAAACTGCAAATCTATTATGTGCAATTTGCTATTCCTTTTAAATATATAATAAAGTTATCACGTAAATTTCTTTTTTTTCTGGTTTTTTTTCCTCCCCCCCCCCATGGCTATCATTAGACACAAATGTGTATGTACATAAAATCATCCTATACTTACTTCTATTTATCAGTTCTTAATCTGGATGCATCTGAAAGTATCATTTAGACGTAGAGTGAGAAGAAAATGAAATCTATCAGGGAATAGAAATCCCCAACCCAGAAGAATCCATACTCTGCTAATTCAGATATCGACTTTACTGAAGAATCTGTGTTTGGGTGGTGGGAGAAGGGGATCTTTTGTTTTGAAGGTAGACACAGGGCATGGCATACAGGGATGGTATTAGTAGAGTGGTTTTGAATTTGATGGGCCAGGGGATGGGAGGTATAAAAGGAGGGAGAGGGAGTAAAAGAGGGGAAAAATGATCAGTAACATGAAGGTGGAAATATAGGTCTATGAATAACATCAAAATCACTTAGTGCAACCTTCTAAGGAGATTCAAATAACTGATCATCTTGAAAAAAATTCTAATTATTCTATATTATTCTAATAATTAATCATATTATTGAGTCCTTCCAGAGTCATAGAGATAATTCATGTGATATTACTGAACCTCAGTAATGTCCGAAAGGACAGATGTTATTGGGGTTAAGGAAGAAGGTGATTTTATGCTTTCAATTTTGACTAAAATCCTCACTTCCCTGAAGTTTAGCTTCTTTTAGGTCCTGTTTAATTTCTTTCAGACTCTGAGTTGGAGAGGCCCATGATCATTTACATCACCCATTTAATATTCTGGGCACACTCTCTGCTCAGACTTTACGTTATCATCACATTGCCAACTATCCTTGGGTGAAATTTTCAGTAGACGGTGAGCGCGGTGGCATTCCTTCTGTGTTTGTCCATCTTTTCAGCCTGCAAGGAGGAGGAGTGTAAAAATGAGTCTATCCCTACATGCCCTCCACACCGGACGTTGAGTCCCCGGAAGACAAAATGCTGTGTTGAGTACGAATGTGCTTGCAGCTGTTTCAATTCCACTGTGAGCTGCCCCCTGGGTTACCTGTCTTCCTCCATCACTAATGATTGTGGTTGTGTCAGTACCACCTGCATCCCTGACAAGGTAAGGTGTCTGCAGCTTCTGTGTTCCTAATATTCAGCATCTGTCTTCCTCAATCTGATTCCTTGGTCTCTACATTGAGGATAATCATATAATCAGGACCTTTGGGTTCTGTCCCTACCTTAAATAGAAATTCAGTTGAATGCAACAGATTTTTTTTTTCTGAGCACTTACTATATCCTTAGCACTTACAGGTTCTTGTGGGAGACATAGAATAAATAAATTGAAGAAAAGGTCCTTGTCCTTAAGGAAATTAAAGCCTAGTTGAAGAGGCAAGTGCACGAACCAATTAGGAAACAATTCATTTCTTCATTCATCTGGTAGTTACTGAATGGTTACCATCTTCAAAGCACCTTCCGATGGGAGATTCAGAGAAGTAGAGTTTAGGTATTATCCTTATTGCACTAGCTTATGAACTGCTTAATAATCTAGGGCAATATAGTCAATAAATAATAAAATACTACACTTTTCTGGTCCCTCTTGATGCTAGCGCCTTCCCTCTGAGATTTTCTCCAATTTATTCTGTTTATATCTTTGTACATCATTGTTTGTGTGTCTCCCCACTGGATTGTAAGCTCATTGGAGGCAGGCATTGTTTTTGCTCTTTGTTATATCCCCAGTGTTTAACATAACACAGTGCCTGGCACATAGTGACAATAAATACTTGCTACCTTGACTTGACTAAACTGAATTGAATCATCCAATAAACTATATCATGCTGACATTAAGTGATGAGAAGTCAGGAAGGAGAAAAATTGTGTTGGCTGGAATTAAGAAAAAGGTTTCATGGTGAAGGGAAGACTGGAAGGAAACTGAAATAGGAGGAACTGGGAGTCACAGACTCTTGGACCAGAGATCTCAGCAATCCGAATTTTCAGGGAAGGACCCCTGACAAGTGATTGAGGGAGTCTATGGCCTATCTTTTCTTGGGGCTCCTTAGGAGGGAAAGCATAAAATTCCAGAGTTGGAAGGGATCTGAGAGCTCATGAAATCTGTCTTATTTTTCCAGTAAAATAAGCATTTAGTTGCCTGGGATATATGACTCTTCTGGAGGCAAAATGATGAATTCTCTGGAATGTTCTAACCCAAGGAATATGGGAATATGTTTTGAAGAAGCAGGAGCCAGATTTAGCAAGGTCTCTTAAGAGAAGAGCAGGATTTGAGGAACTAGAGGGTTAGATTTGGGAGGGACCTTAGATACCATCTAGACCAGGGATGGGGAACCTTAGATTGCATATTTTTTAAAAATCACAAAAGAATATTCAGAACTTGTAGAACCAAAGGACAAAGTAGAAATAGAATCTCTGGTCACATCCTGAAAGAAACCTCAAATTATACACACACACCCAGGAATATCATAGCCAAAAATTCAGAGCTTCTGTCAGGGATGGGGAACCTGTAGCCTTGAGGCTACATGTGGCCTTCTAGGTCCTTGGGTGCAGCTTTTTGACAAAGTCCAACTTTTACAGAACCAATCCTTTTATTAAGGGATTTGTTCTGTGAAGTTTGGATTCGGTCAGAGGGCTGTGCTTGAGGACCTAGAGGGCTACGTGTGGCCTCGAGGCTGCAGGTTCCCCATCCCTGTCCTATTTGCTATGACACATAGGCTTTCTAAGTGTGAGAAGATTGCTCATACTTTTTTGTATCTCTCATATATTTAGCACAGTATCACATATACCTAGTAAGTTGTTGTTCACTTGTTTCAGTCATGTCTGACTCTTTGTGACCCCATTGGAGTTGTTTTTTTTTTTTTGGCAAAGATACTAGAGTGGTTTGCCATTTCCTTCTCTAGCTCATTTTATAGATGAGGAAACTGAGACAAACAGTGACTTGCTCAGGGTCACACAGATATTAAGTGTCTGAGGCTGGATTTGAATTAAGGAAGAGAAGTCTTCCTGACTCTAAGCCGGGTGATGTACCCACTGCACCACCTAACTGCCCACATATAGTAAGGTAAGGCTCAATGACAATTTGATGGATTACTGAATGATAGATTCTCTGAATTTTAGTTTTGGAATGGATCTCAGTGCCCATCTAGTTCAACCTATACCTGATCTAGACTATAACATATCTGAAAATTAGTTATTCGGCCTTTGCTTAAATCCTCCAGTGAGGTAAATGCTCACTTCCTTAGGCAGCCCATTTTACTTATGATTTGTTCTAATTGTTAGGAAGTTTTCCTGACATCAAGTTGAAATTTGCCTCTTTGGAATTTTCACACGTTGCTCCTGGTTTTGTCCTCTGGGGCCCAACAGGACCCATATGACTGTGTATGTGTTATCTGAGGACCAGCCTAGTCAAGTTCAGAGAGCATCATAGCACAATGTTGGTTGCTGAGTGATAAAAATACTTAAAAAGAATGATCATGTTCCCCTGAGTCGCATCTTTCCCACACTAAACATTCTCAGTTCCTTCCACTGATCTTTCCATGACAGAGATTCAAGATTCTTACTTTCTAATTTACTGACATCCTTCTTAAACTATGATGCCTAGAATTCAGCACAATACTCTAGATGGGGTCTGACCACATCCAAATGAATAAATGAATTTTTTTAACTTGTTCACATGCATATGTCATCTCTCCAATTAGATCCTAAGCTCCTTGAGGGCAGGAACTTTGATGTGGTTGGATTTCACTAGAAAGGGTACCAACCAGTGTATGTAACCCACAGAGTCTGCTCCTCTGTAGGGTTACTTATGTGTCCTTTTTGGGGTTAGAGTTGGGAGATGCAGAAAGAGCAGTTGTCTTTGGAAACTCAAATTAATGGTGTGGCATGAGGGTGGGGAACCTGCGGCCTTGAGGCCACGTATGGTCCTCTAGGTCCTCAAGTGTGGGCCTTTGACTGAATCTAAACTTCACAGAACAAATCCCCTTAATAAAAGGATCTGTTCTGTAAAACTTGGACTCAGTCCAAAGGCTGCACCCAAGGACCTGGAAGGCCACATGTGGCTTCCAAGCTGCAGGTTCCCCACTCCTGCTGTAAATCCACAAGTGTGGCCCTTTGACTGAATCCAAACTTCACTGAAGTTCTGTTTGGATTCACTCAAAGGGCCACACTTGAGGGCCTAGAGGGCCACATGTGGCCTCAAGGCCGCAGATTCCCCACCCCTGGTCTGGCATTTTTGAAATTTAGCTAGCATGATTGGTTAAAGCTGCTCCATCTTGCCTCTAGCTCATTCTAGGTATAAACAAGTTGAACCCTTATGCCTCCAGGTTTGTGTGCACCATGGCACTGTCTACCCTGTGGGGCAGTTCTGGGAGGAAGGCTGCAAAACCTGCACCTGCACTGAGATGGAGGATGCCGTCGTGGGCTTGCATGTGGCCGAGTGCTCTGAGAAACCCTGTGAGGAGAGCTGCCAGCTGGTAAGTAGGGCACCAGGTGGGCATCCCTGGGCTGGGGCAGTAAACCTTTATAAAGAGAAGACTCTAGTAAGGGAGTGAAAAAGTCCCTGAATTGAAAACTGTGCATATTTTCTCTGTTCAGCATCCTTTTAACAACCGTTAGTCCTTAGCAATTACTAGAAGTACAACATGATGTGCTGGGCAGAAGGAGAGGGACAAAGAAGGAATGTGGGGCAAGGGTTTAAGGCTGGAATATGGATAGTAGCTGGGTAAAAAAGCAGCTAGCTAGGAAAAGAAATGTTGGGCCATCCTCCCATTATATTCAGCATTAGTTAAATCCCTCTTCAAATTTTGAACCAGTTATGGGAGTCCAGATGAACTAAAGCACTACTCTGATGACTCATAAAGCTTTGGATGTAACCCTAAGTTCTCGAAGGCTACCTTAGGGGAGCATAAGCTCTGGCAGATCTTGACAAGCCGGAGAGGCTTCCCGTGCAGGCTAAACAATAGACTGTGTTTTCTGAAGACTAGACTAGACAGGTTCAAAGAGAATCATCATCAATTAGTCAATAAGTATTTATTAAGGGCCTGCTGCGTGCCTGATACTATGCTATAAGAGAGATGTTATGACAGTAAAACCAACAGGTGTTGGCAACAGATTGGATATGGAGAGCAAGAGAGAGTGATGAGTCCAGGATGACATAAGGTTTTGAGTCTGAAGGACTGGGAGGTTGGTGCTACCTTCAACAGTAATAGGAATGTTAGGAAGAAGAGAGAGTTTGGGAGGAAAGATAATGAGTTTGATTTTGAACATGTTGAATTTAAGATGTCTAAGGGACATCCAGATCACGGTGTCCAACAGGCAGTAAAATGTTGTTTGCCGGGTGAAAACAATTTTTGGCCGTGGCAGCTCATGGAAACTGCTTACTAAGGCATGGAAGAGTTGTGTTCTATGTCAGTGGTGGTGGAATCTACGCCCTCTGAAATCACAGATCTGCCAAAATACTGAAGTTTAAACATGAGCCTCTCTGAGTTCAGAATGAAATGAAAAGGAGGTAGAAGAAAGAAATGGGAAGGATGGAAAAAATCTGGGAATACCCCCTTTTCCCTTTCTATTTCAACCACTTTTCCCTCATACGTCCTACTCATTATTCCATTCCCTCCACCTCCTCACTCACTAACACCTTGAGATCAGTGACTGTTAAATTTTTGTCTTTTCTCTAACACCTGGCATGGTACCCAGCACATAGTAGATACTTAATGTTCTTGTTGAGTGATTGATGAAAATACTAGGTGATCTTCTGGTGCTAAGGCTATTGAGTCAATATTGGAGAGACTCTGCTCTGAGTCAAATCTAAATGTTATCTGAAAATACCAGATCCAAGGAAGAGAAGCTAGTAGGGAAATGATAGTTTGGGCTCTGTGCATTACTTAAAGTACATTATTATGTGAGATTTTATAATAATGCTAGGTGTAGAGGTGTGGGTAACAGGAACAATATTCACATTATGTTGGTTTTATAAATGATAATAATAATGATAACAGTGAGGAGACTGGTGATAACAGCATTGGGTCAATGGGGTCTTGGTTTGGGGATGAGAAAAAGGGGCCATAATTAGACCAGACAAAGGTGAATTCTTGCAATTAGCCCAACAAAGCACTCTTTGTGCTTTGTTCAATGCCTTGGAGAGCATCTGTATTAAGTTTTTTCGCTAAATTCTATAAGGTGAAGATGATCTATTTGACCCAATCCTTGTTTGTAAAATGAAGAGATTATACTAGCTGAGCACCAACATTCCTTCTAGCTCTAACACTCCATGTGATTTGATGCCATAGCTCCAAAAGGTTACGGTGTCCTCCCTTTGGTAAATCACGGTCCCTCTCTCTGCCTCCTGTTCCCACGTGACAAGAGTGAGGTTGATCGTCAGTCCCAAGGAGATGCTGTGCAGTTCAATAAGGCCTCCTGAGCATAGTAACTCCTCCAGAGAGTGGTACATTAATATGAAGGATAATGGGCAATTACTCAGATAGTCCCAAGGCTAGGGGAGTGTTGAGAGAATAGAATGTATCCTGCATGTACGTGCTTCTGAACATTTGTGGCTGCTCGCTCCCTAGTGAGGACTTTGCTCTGAGACCAGGCACAGCTCTGGGTCCTTCCTTCTTGGCTTCTAACATACACAAAGACGTCATTGCTTAAGTAATTGAGACAATATGGTGCAACCAAAAAAGAGCGTGGCAGCCGAGGATCTGGCTTCAAATTCTCTTCCTTACCTTATGACCTCTGTGACCTTGGGCAGTTCACTTAACCCTCCCTCTGCCCTGGGCCTCGGTTTCCTTATTGGTAAATGAGAGGTTAGATTTGCTCCCTTTTAACTCTAGCTCTATGATCTTTATCATTTTGTACTTTCAGAGGCAGATATCAGAGTACATCCCCTCAGCAAAATTGAACAACCTGGATATTGAACAACTAACAAGCATTTATTAGTCACCTATTATGTGCCTGGCATTACAAAGACAAAAACAAAATAATCCCTATGCTCTAGGGGCTTACATTCTATTAGGGGCAGGGGTCATGATAAGCAGATACACAATATATACAAAGGAAATCCAAGATAATTTCAGAGCAGAGGCCCTAGAACCTGGGAGGATCAGAAAAGATTTCATATAGAAGGTATCACCTGAGTTGAGCTTTGAAAGAGGTTAGGGCTTCTAAAAGTCAGAGCTGATGGGAGTAAAGGGAGATGGAACATCCTATGTTGAAGGACATCAGATAGGCAATGTGTGGTTGCATGATAGAGTTCATAAAGAGGAGTAAGGTGTAGGAAGGGTAGGCCAGGCCAATGCCTGTGATGCTAGGTCACTGGTCAGGCTGGCTCACTTTGGAAAGATTTGTTATCCCATAGGCAAATGGACAAATGCTTGGTTACCCCTAGCTCATGCTTAGGTGGGATGTTCTGGAGGCTGTGGTATCTCTACCACATGTAGATTGCAGTAGAATAATTGGGAACAGAATCCAGGGATCTTGGGACCCCAGGCATTTGACATTTATGAGAGGGGATATTCTAAATGTGGCACTAATAAGGACAGGTCACTTAGTTCTCAGTGAAGAATGAACTCTGCAGAATTCTAAACAACCTGGATCTCTGAAGGAAGAGATTGAGTTGATTTTTTTCTCACCTTTCTCTAAGCCATGCCCTTGTGAAAGGTGGCACTGAGAACTTCCTTAATATTTTAACCCTGGTCTCAGGTTCAGCTCCTCATGTTGCGCAAAATAATTAAAGGAGAATACTGTTGCCTGGCTTAAGAGACTAGGGTATTTAATTCTTTGGAAGAGAAAACAGGGGGAGACATGATACTCTTTTAAGCTTTTCAAATATGAAGACCTATCATGGAGAATACTTGCTGTGTGGTTGGCCTCATAAAGAAGAGCTAGGAGAAATGGGTAGAAGTTCTAGGAAGGAGTATTTCCAAATAATTAGAATTGTTTGTTCCAAAGTGAAATAAAGTAGTGAGTTTACTGTCTTTGGAATTCTTCAAATAGAAGACCAGAAACTTTTTGTTGAGTGTATTTAATACAAGCTTCATGTTTCAAGTGCAGGTTGGCCTAAATGACTTTTGAGTTACCTTCCAGCTCTGAGATTTGGTAACCTCCTCCCCAGTGAAATCATCCTATCTGAATGTGAAACTCTAGCAATTCCCCTTCAGTTAGTAGCCCCCTACTTAATGCTTTCATGTGGTGAAAGTAATTACCCATAGCTCTGTATATTCATTAACTTTTTTTTGGTTCAGTTGTCTGTACGTTTATGTCAACCAACCAACTCATTTAAGAACCTAATGTAAAAAATGGCCAGTGCTAAATATTGAAGGAGGATACAGAGGAGTATAGGACAAGCTCCCTGCCCTCAGAGAAGTTACAGTTTATTGCATGAAAGGGCACAAAAAGATTAGCCTGAAACCTAAGGGATTATGTGATAGATATCAAGTGATTGGTGTTGTGGGAACTAAAAGGAGAAGGATAATGTCATGGGTTGATGCAATCAGAAAAGACTTCAGGAAGTAGGTTGTATTTGAGGTGAGATTAAAGAATGTGTTAGATATGAATAACAAAAAGGAGGGTCTGACATTCTAAGTGTTGGTGAATAGGGAGAGGTAAGAGGCACTAGTGGATATGGTGTGTTTGAGGAAAAGCAAGGCAGATAAGTGACTAGTGATTTTGGCACCTGGGACAACTGAGGACTAGTAGCTTAGGACTAGTCACACTAATTGGAATAAGCAGCACTACAACTAAATTGTCCTTAAATTAACTTTGTAATTCATGATGTGAAGATAATATATGAATAAATTAAGACAAATTCAGTTGAATTTGAGATGCAGTTACTATTGTGACTTAGAGGTAGCGTCTTAGAGTTGAAATGGAATTTGGGGGTTGCATAGTCCAAGGTAGGTGGTTCATAAATATTTCTGGACCATTCTGATAACAATGATGGTGATGATTATTGTCAAGCCAGGGTTTTCTTTGAAATCCTCTTGCCTTCCACAGAACTAAGCATAAGTCAAAAGCACTTATATTGCATATATTTTGAAAATTTTTATACCATCGCATGTTGTTTTGCCAGATAGAATGTAAGCTTCTTGAAGGCAGGGATTATTTCACTGTTGTCTTTGTCTCTTCGACACCTGGTACAGTGCTTGGTAACATGGCAGGCATTTAATGGACTTGTTGATTGATGAGAATACCATGTTGCTACTTTTGTTCCTCTTACTAGCACCTCCCTTTTCCTTCTCTTTCCAGGGATTCACCTATGTCTCTCAGGAAGGTGAATGCTGTGGGAGATGCCTACCATCAGCTTGCGAGGTGGAGGGCGGCTCGTTCCGGGGAGACTCAGACATTCATTGGCAGAATGTAAGTCTTGAGGTCAACATGAGCATGAATTTGAAAACACGGGGATGGGATTGGGGACAGGTATACTTTCTTTCTCCTCCTCCTCTTTATACCTGGTACAAGTACCATTGTTCTTCCTGAAAGAAGAAAACAGTCATTTGCCTTATGTCCTCTCCCAATAGTTTGCCAATAGATAGAGTTGGAAGTCAGACACTAATGGGGTGAAGAAGATACAAGTTTTGAGGGAAGTGCTGCTGAACTACAGTTGTAGGAGGAATGCCAATATGGTCTAGATCGTGGGTTCTTAACCCGAGATCTGTGAACTTAAAAAAAATTTTTTTGACGATTGTATCAAAAAAGTTGGTTTCCTTTGTAACCATATCAATTTTATTTTCTGCATTTAAAAACATTATTCTGAGAAGGGATCTATAGGCTTCAACAGGCTTCCAAAGGGATCCACGACATGCAAAAAAGTGAAGAACCTTTCGTCTAGATATTCCAGTCTGGATTATATCCTCCAATCCTTACCCCCCCCCCCCCCACTACACAATACTTAGCCCCTCTATCTCTGGAAGTTACGATACTGATAATAATAGTACCTCTTACTCTGGACCTGAGTGTATTTAAAATGAGTTTAGTTGAGTAATGACTGAGTAATGACAGAGTTATAATGACTGATTTCTAGCACTGACCTTCAAAAAGATGCATGTAGATTCTAAACCTCACCAAACCCATTTTTATTTAGATCAGGCCTACATAACCTGTGGCCCACCAAAGAATTTCAGGTGGCCCATGAAAAATGTAGGGGATACTATACATTTTTCATGGGCCACCCAAAATCCTTTGGTGGGCCACAGATTACGTAGGCCTAATTTACATCATGTCTGTGACTGCAACCTCAGGATGGCCCTAATCTAGGAAATCCTATCATAACATTAGGAGAGGCTCAGGGAACCAGAAATAGTGCTGGGTCAAGTAGGGAAGGAGCCCCCATTTTCATGACAGGGGTGGCCCAGGTCCTTTGAGTGTGCAGGTGAGTGACCGCTGCCTTCAGAGCACTGGGATTCCCTGTGGTATTAAAATCAGAAGAAATTGTGGATGGTCACTGTTCAGTTTCACTAAGTGGGGAAGAGTGGGTTTGGGGGCTTAGGAAAACCCTGCCTCCATACCTTTATCCTGCCTCTTCCTTGGGTGGGTGGTATGGTGTTAATTGACATTAGTTTTTTTATGACCAGTCTTTTCTGACTATAACCATCCCCTACACCAGAGCTTCTTAAACTTTTCCCACTCATGACTCCTTTTTGCAGTTAGTTGGAGTTGTGTGGTCTGAGGGCATGTGCAGTGCAAAGTGCGCCTGCTGTGTGTTCAGAACCAAGGCTGCAGTGAAGTTGCTCAGTGCAACATGGGCAAGTGCTGCCAGAAATACCTTGCATTCATTACGCATTTGATTGTTAATTAATTTTTAGTCCTTGAGTGTTCAGAAACCTTTTCCTGTTGCCAATTTTTTTGCAATCCCATATGGGATTGTGACCCACAGTTTAGGAAGGGCTGCTCTACACTGAGTCTTCCCAAATAACAAAGAAAATATTAAACAAAACCAAATGGATAGGCAAAACTTGGTATCTTTCTACTAGAGAATGGCTAACAAATTGTAGTATATGAAAGTAATCAGATATTACTGGAGACTAGGTGACTTAGCAGGCAGCAAGGTGGTGCAGTGGATAGAGTGCCAGGCCTGGAGTCAGGAGGACTTGAGTTTAAATCTGAACTCTGATACTTCCTAGCTGTGTGACCCTGGGCAAATCACTTAACCCTGTTTGCCTCAGTTTCCTCATCTATAAAATGAGTTGGAGAAGGAAATGCAAAACCACTTCAATTTCTTTGCCAAGAAAACCCCAAAAGGTGTCACAAAGAGTCAGACGTGATTGAACAACAACAACAATACTAAGACCTGAGTTCAAATGTGACCTCAGACACTTACTAGTTGTATGACCCTGGACAAGTCACTTTACTGTGTGACTCAGTTTCCTCAACTGTAAAATGGGGATAATAGGGTTGTTACAAGGATCCAGTGAGAACATTAGTAAAACACTTAGCACAGTACCTGGCATATAGTAGGTACTATATACACACTTCCCCTTTTCCTATTGTGCAATGAGAAATGATGAATACGAGGGATTCTGGGAATCATGGGCAGAATTGCACGAACTGATGCATAGTGAAGTGAATAGAACCTGAAGAACAATATAATTAATGAAAACAATGATGTGAATTGAGAGACTTAACTTGAATGATGGAATAATTATAATCACTAATCTTGGTTCTGGAGGTCAGTTGATAAAGCAGACCTTCCCTGTTTCAGTAGAAAGGTAGAGGACTATGGGTATGGAATGTTGTAAGTTTGTATTCATTGTGTTGGTTGGTTTTGCTCTTTGTTATAAAGGAGGATGCTCACTGTGTGGCAAGGGGTTTATTGAAAATGACAGTGATGTATGAACTAAAGCCATCAGTAACATTTATTAAAGACCCAAACTGGAAAAGAAATTATATTTGACCAAATATCCAACATGCTTTATGTGTGGTCCCACAATTATTTATTGAGAGGAAGGAAAAGTGTTTCATCCCCTGTTTTCTGGGACCAAGACTGGTCTTTGCAATGAATCTGAGTTCAGCTGCATTTTAGTATAGTTTTCATTTACTTCAGAGGTGTCAAATCTGAACCAGCAGCAGCAACACTCCAGTCCAACTGGATCAAAATGTAATTGGGAACTATTTAACAAAATTAAAAAAAAATACAATTCAACACAGATAATGTTAATATGTGGTTTTTGAAGTCAATAAGCTGCCTGTAGTTTAGTGGCCTTCAATTCTATTTGAGTTTGACCCCACTGGCTTACATTAACATTTACATAACCCTATATGATTATAAAAGAAAGTGTTTCCACATCCATTTTTTTTGATCCTGACAATGCAGAACAAATATTATTCTATCTCCAAAGTTACAAATGATCACTTACTTAACAAATCATGATATCACAAAATTTAAGAGTTGGAAAGGGCTTCAAGTGGCCTCTATTTAATCCAACCCATATGTGAAAGGAATTCCCTGTCTTACATTCCTGACCAGTGGTGATCCCAGCCTCTGCTCAAAGACTTCCAAGGAGGGAGGATGGGACCTCTTGAGAAACTCACTACCTCTGGAGATAGCTCATTCCATTTTTGGACAGCTTTAATCATTGGGATTTTTTCTTGACCTCAAGGCTAAACCTGTTTGTTGTTTTTGCCTTCTGGGGCCAAACAGAATAAGACTAATCTCTCTTCCATATGACAGCCCTTCAAACATTTGAAGACAACTCTTGTGTTCTCCCTCAGTCTTCCCTTATCTAGGCTAAACATGCCCAGTGCCTTCCACCAACCTTCATAAGCCATGGACCCAAAGCCCTTCACCATTCTGTAATCTCTCCACTTTATCAATTTCCTTCTTAAAGCATGGTGCTCAGTGGTGACCATACTATTCCAGATGAAGTTTGATAAGGACAGAGCATGGTGGAACTATCACTTTCTTATTCTTGAAAGTTAAATTAGCTTTTTTTTTTGGCTACTGTTTCACACTCATGTTGAACTTGAACTTGCAGCCTACTAAAACCCCAAGTTCTTTTTCAGAACAACTGCTCTCTATCCATGCTCCCCCTGTCATATACTTGTGGAGTTGATTTTTTTTTTTGTGCCCAAATACAAGACTTTACATTTATTCCTATTCATCTTATTAGATTCAGCCCCAATGACCTAGCTTGTCAAGATCCTTTTGGACCCTGATTCTATCACCCACTGTATTAGGTCTCCGTCTTAGCCTTTTGTTGTTTGCAAAGCTGATGAGTGTACCATCTATCCCTGTATCCAAGTCATTGATAACAATGTGAAACAGCTCAGGGCCAAGCACAGGTGGCTGAGGTACCATATTGGACACTTCCCACCATGTTGATATTGAACTCTCAACAACTACTCTTTGAGTCCAGTCATACATTTAGCTCTGAAACCATCTAATTGTGTTGTAACCTAATCCATGTCTTTCCATCTTCCCAACAAGAATAGTATGAGATACTTTATGAAAAGTTTTGATAAAATCTTGGTAAATTATAGTCGCAGCATTTCCTTCTCTACTAGTTTAATAGTATGATTAAAAATGGAAATGATGGGGCAGCTAGGTGGCGCAGTAAATAGAGCACTGACCCTGAAGTCAGGAGGACCTGAGTTCAAATCTGGTCTCAGACCAAACACTTGACATTTACTAGCTGTGTGACCCTGGGCAAGTCACTTAACCCCAATTGCCTGAAAATAAAAAAAAAAATTAAAAAAAATGGAAATGAAGTTTTCATGCTGTGACATATTCTTGATGAAGTCATGCTGACTCTTTGTAGTCACCATTTCCTTATAAAGATGTTCACTAAGTATCTTTTTAGTGATCTATTCTATTATTTTACCCAGAAATCAAAGTCAAATTCAAGCTCGTTGTTTTGTTTTCCTTTTCTTGAAAATTGGGACAACACTGTGCCCTTCAATCTTGTGCTACCACTCCCATTTTCCACGATCTTTCAAATGTTACTTATAGTGCTCAGCAATCAGCTGTCAATTCTTTCCAGACCTGAGAATGTAGTTTATCTGGGTCAGCTGATGTGATTTCATTAAGGGAGCTAGTTTCTCTCACTATCTCATTACTTATGTTGGATATCAACTCCCTGTTTCTCATTAGTATCAATTTTCAAGGAGGAAGGAAAGACATTTAAAAACTAAAAAAAAAAAAAAAAGTCACAAGCAGTATTCTTATCAAAAACAGGTGATCACTTGGGCATCAATAGCTACCAATCCATAGGTTTGTCTCATAAAAATTAGTGATATGGGATAAGGACTATACCTTATACCATAATTTTCATGGATATAAGGAAAGTCTGCATGAAGAAACTTCATCTAACGATGCAAATCAATGACGTCTCTGAAATTTATGTTCTGAGAGGGTTGCTACCCTGGAACACTGAGATCTTACGTGATCTTGCCCAGGATGACAGCCAGGCGTGTCAGTTTGAACCCAAGTCTTCTAGGCTCTGTGGCTGACTATCCATTAGAACACACACACTCGTGAAAATTATGGAATAATATAAACTCATTTTTATTTAGCACTTTGAGGTTTACAAAGTACTTTCCTCCTAAGAATCCTATGAGATGCAAGGTACAGATATCATTATCACCATTTTGTAGGTGAGAAAACTGCACCCTAGAGACTTACTGATGCAGCCTACTCTGTTCCTCCACAGGTTGGCTCACAATGGCACTCCCCTGAGAACCCTTGCCTCATCAACGAGTGTGTGCGAGTGAAGGAGCAAGTCTTTGTCCAGCAGAGGAATGTCTCCTGCCCTCAGCTAGTTGTCCCCACCTGCCCTCTGGGCTTCCAGCTGAGCTGCAGTCAGGCCACGGAGTGCTGCCCATCCTGTCGTTGTGGTCAGTTTGGATGAGCGCTGGAGTCTCTGCCTGTGTGTGTGTGTGTGTGTGTGTGTGTGTGTGTGTGTATTCGAGATGGTGCTCTGGCTTCTCCTTCCTCTGCTGGATGACACATTCTTTGCCCTTCTAGCACTCCAGGACTGAATATAGCCCATTATTTTTCTCTGCTAACTCTCATGATAGTTCACAAAATGATGAGACCATAGGTTCAGAGCTGGAAGGAGACTGAGAGGTCCTCCAGTTCAAACTCTTCATTTTGTAAATGGGGAAACTGAAGTCTTGAGAAGGTCAATCACTCATCCAAGTTCATACCAGTAATAAGTGACAGAGCCTAAATCTCCCACTTTTTCCAGGTACTGTAAGAACTGGGATGATGGTAGGAAGACCTTCCACATTTTCTGAAATTGTTTGACATTGTCACAGCGCCTGAAATTCCACCATTGGGATTTCATTTGTATAGGTTAACAAACCTCTTATTTTAAAATGCAAGCATCCCTGAGAAGAGATATAAGCTATTCACATCTCAGTGTGACTTAGTTTATTCAGGCACTTTCTTCATATTTTGCTGATTCTGCCTTTCTCCAGGGCAGCTAGGTGGTGCAGTGAACAGAGTGCCAGACCTGGAGTCAGGAAGACCTGAGTTCAAATCTGGCCTTAGACGCTTACTAGTTGTGTGACTCTGGGCAAGTGTAATCGAAAGGGGATTATGGACTGCAGTACTTTTACTTTAGGTTCAGATCTTAAGACACAAAGATGGCTCGATGCTAACTTAACAAGTAATTGAGTTTATTTGATAATGCTTAAGGCGATAGAGAAGTAGGAATTAAAATAATATACATATGCATACAATCTAGTGAATCAATATAGAACAAAGAAAGGATAGAAATAGACAAAGAAAGAAGATACTCACCAAATCAGGTGAGCTCCATCCCTGACGCCGAGGAGACTTCAAGAGAAACAGCTACCAGGGTCCTGATTGGGAAAGCCAACGGAGGTGGGCGTCCCCTGAAACAAAGACCTCTGAAGGTCCCTTTCCCAAGTGGCCCTTTTTATGTCTATGTAAATCGCAGGAAAACAACCTTAGAACAAAAAGGGAACTTGGCCAGAGCTCCAGATGCCTATATTTTATGTGTGTGTCCAAGGATAAGCCAGATCCTTGGACACACTTATTTCTTGAGATAAGAGTTGTTCTGCCCAAGTAACATAGTTTGTTAATTCTTTGGTGTTCCGTTTCCTTGGTGCTCCTGGTCACACATACTAACTTTAAATTACATTCCTTATGTCAGGTCAGGAGGCAGTCATGTGAGGGACTGGGGAGGATCTCCTCAGTTTCCCTTACAGCAAGTCACTTAACTCTGTCTCAGTTTTCTTATCTTAAAATGAACTGAAGAAGGAAATGGCAAACTACTCTGGTATCTTTGCCAAAAAAACCCCCAAATAGGGTCATGAAGAGTCAGATGTGACTGATTTGACTGAACAGCAGCACCCCTGTATATCCCCCAAAGGATGAATATTTTGAATGTTTTTGGTGGGGGCAAAAAGATAATTTTGGGACATTACCAGAAGGGGTAGCTAGACCTGAGTCTAGCTAGGTAGGATGAAGGTACTTGGAAAGTAGAAGAAAATGAGGTGGGAGAATCATGGAAAGGGGCAGTGGAAGAGGGCTGAAGACAAATGTCAAATCTTTTGCTCCGCAGATCTCCTGCTTTATCCCACTAATTTGTCTTGAGAGGGAGGAGGTGCCTTGCAGAATTTTGGCTAGTGAGCACTAATGCCCATCTTCTTTCTCTCTCCCTCCTGCAGAACCTGTTCAGGGTTGCGTGGTCAATGACACCATCATTAGGGTAAGATGCTGCCTGCTCTGGGGTATATGTAATAGGGTCATGTTCTTGCAATGGGCTTTCATAACTGCTAGAATGAGGGTTTAAGTGAGGCTAGAAAATCTCATATCACAAAGTCACATATGATTAGAATCAGAAGGAGGATGGATCCTGGGAACCTATTCCTCAGGTCTTCTCTTGAGGGTCTCAGTCTGGGCAATTGCTTCCTCTCCTTTGGGATCACATCTTAGTATTTCTGAATTAGTTCCAGGACTATATTTTTTTAATTCTCTTGACCCTTAACCCCATTGTTCCTACATTCCTCTTTCCCTTGTCATCTTGTTTTAAGCCCTTTATTTCAGGGACTAGGGGTGTTTAACTTTGCTTGCAATTAATCATCTGGAATCAGTCGTTATGTACATCTCACACTCCCTCTCTGCCAAAGTTTCTCCAGGTACACGGTGAGCTGCTTTTCTGACTCTATCCTCAGGACAGCCTTGACCTCCTGCCACCTGTAGCTGTCTCTGTCGGGATTGGGGCTAACAGGAGCTCTCCCTTTTACCATCCTCATTCTTTTGGGAAGGGGATAAGGGCAGGGAGTTGGGAGAATGAGCAGGGGGTTGAGATAATGTAGGGAAGAGATGGAGTTAACTTATGTTGGTCTCACTCATACCTGGTCATGAGAAAGAGAGAGTGGGAGAACATGCAAGCCTCATGTCTGATTTGTTTCATTCCAGCCAGGGGGCAGCCTGATGGTGGATCAGTGTACCACCTGCCACTGCAGCGTGGAGAGCAATATCATCCTCAAGTATAGGCTGGTGTGTGGAAAGGTTGTTTGCAAGCCCTGTCCCCAGGTGAGAGAGGGAAGGCCAGGGGACTCTGTGTGTGTGTGTGTGTGTGTGCGCGTGCGCATGCATGCTCATTACATGCATGTGGGAGGTCTGGGGTTGGGTAGGGACTGATGGTCCATGGTCATTCTCCAATACAGACCCCAGTTCTCAAATACAGTTTGTGTTTGAGAAAGCTATCTACTCTGGGTAGAAGATAGAACAGGGACACTTCGTGTGTGCCCACAATGTGCTCAGTGTACACATATTTGCATACACGTTTCTTTCTCAGTCATCTTCAAATATAGAATCAATGTGTGGAAAGGCAGCCTGTTCCCAAGTGAGAAGGGGGTAGGTTAGGGACTCCATGAAAGTGAAAATGGGGGCACCTTCTCTAAGGAATCAGGGCATGAGATGGTCAAATTCTATGAGGCCTTAAGTTTTTACTACTGTGGCCATGAGTTCTAATTCAGTTGTATTCTTTTCCTGCTGTGATGAGATTGCTGTGACTTAGACAATAATTCATTAGTAAGCTACAAACAATCAATAAGCACTTAATAAGCACTTACTATATTCCAGGCACTGTGCTAAGTGTTGGGGCTACAAAGAGTGGTGAAATAGACCCTGCCCAAATGGAACTTACATTCCACTGGAGAAAATGACACGTATGCATATGTTTACATGCAGAATATATACAAAATGAAGACAAGGTAGTTTGAGTAAGGGAGCTCTAAAAGCTGGGAAGACTAGGAAAAATAACTTGAGCTGAGTCTTAAAGGAACTCAGAGATTTTCATAAGTATAGGTGAGGAGGGATTGCATTCCAGTCATGGGGGACAGCTAGCCAGTGCAAGGACATGGAGATGGAAAATGGAATACCATATCAAGGTAGGAGGTAGGAGGTAGGTCTGGAATATAAACTGTGAAGCAAAGATTAAAAGGTAAGTAGACTGAAAAGGCAGGAGGGGCCAGGTTATGAATCCTAAAAGCAAGAGAGTCACTAGAGTTGGTCCAGCAGGGGACAGGGTGACATGTTCAGATTTTTTTCCTAAAGAAAGTCATATTGGCAAAGGATTGGATTGAATATATGGGGTATGTGAAGGTAAGGAATTGAGGATAATCCTGAAATGGAGAGCTTGGATGACTGGGAGGGTGGTGGTGCCTCTGACAGTAAGAGGAAAATTGGGAAAGGGAAGAGTTTGGGCAGGGGTGGGGGGTGGGGAGACAAGGAGTTCCGTGTTGGACACACTGAGTTTGAGATACCCCCAGATAATCCATTTGGAAATGTCCAATAGGCAGTTGGCAATGTGGGACTGTATTAGAGGGGAGATACTAGGTGACTTCCTATACAAAAGGGTTTTGTGAGAGGATTAAGCTGATTATGCTGTGCAGGCTGGATGTAGATGGTGTAGATGGAGAGAAGACAGTTATTTTGGTTGTGCGAACTTTTACAAAAATATTTTGTGCTTAGGTTTGGGGGTGCTGCTCGGCAGGAGGGGAAGCGGCTGCCCCTAAGAGGAAAGAGAAAAAAAAACTGCTGATGATTTAGTGGTTCCTGTTTGAGCACATTATGTACTGCCCTATTTCATGTAGAGCAGCATATGGAACGCATACCCCCTATCAGGAATAACCCTGGAAACCCAGCTTGGTTTAAAAAAAAATTCCTCAATCATATTGTGCACCTGTGAGTTCACTTTAACAGAGCAGGAGAAAGGCAGGAGTGCCTGTTTTCTTTATGCAAGACTGAAAATATATTCTTTTGTGCTTTTCTCTCTCCCCCCTTCTTCATCTCCTCATTCTCTCTCTTTCTCCTTTTTCTTTCTCACCCTTTTCTTCCCTTTCTTTCTACTCTTCACTTTGTCTAAATTCATTTCTATCTTTTTCTGCTCACCTTTTTGCCCTTCCTTTTGACTTTCTCACCCTCTGGCAGGGACTTGAATTCCCTTCACCTTCCTCCTCCAAACTCACCAGCTGTCACCTCCATTCTTGTGGCCTCTTGATTCCCTCCTGCCTCACTTCCAGATCTCAGTCCTTATCCTCCTGAAGAAGTGTTCATTACCTAATCTCCTCCCCAGAGTCACCAAGCAATGCCCTTAGTCTGAGAACCCGTGAAAGTCAGCCCTGTTTGAACTCAACTCTGTTCCTTGCCTCCCTTATTCCTTTCTTAAAGCACTTATGTTAATCCTCTCAATCCACCTACATTTTACCTTCTTATACATCATATATATATATTATATATTTTATTTATATTTCTTTTTGAAACCATCCTTTCCTCTCCATTTTCTCTATCCTCTAACACAACCATACCCCAAAAGGCTATCCTACCTTACTCAAAATTTTTAATTTGAGCCAAATTCTACACACACACACACACACACACACACATTTATCTATATGTATATTAATAGGGTCTTCAAAACCATGAAGTCTTCAGGACCACAAGGAATTAATCTCTAATAGTATAATTCTGCAGCACCTGGTTAAGCCATAGGATGGAGATATTCATTCAATGTGTCTCAGTCAGTCTCCTCATCTGTAAAATGAAGGGGTGGGACCAGGTATCTTCAAGGTCTCCTTCAGCAACAAATACATGATTAATCAATCAATCATCAACAAACATTTTTAAGTGCTATTTATCATTTATCTTATCTTATCTCTCTTTCTGTGTCATATATCCATCCATCTATTTTTTTTTTACCAGGGACTGGGGAGGGAGCAGAAAGAGAAAACTTCAGCAGTTAAAACTCAAATTATACAAGGAGATGGGCTTACTCAGAAGATGGCTAGCAAGCTAGCTAGATACTGGATAGACAGAGAAATAGATGATCATAAATGTTGAGCTAGGAGGGGCTTTAGAAGTGAATTAGTGCAACACACCTATGTTATGTATGAGGGAATTGAAACTCAGGGAGTTTGAGTGACGTGCCAAAGATCACTAGAGAGGTATAGCCATATTATTACCTGATTAGGTGGCCCCAAATTTTACATTAGAGATTAATTCACTGGAGTCTTGAAGGCTTTTTGGCCTTGAGGTTTTTATTGAAATACCTATGCCTTGGGAGGAATAAACCTTTGAATGATTGCTACCTACCTGTGTGACCTTGGGCAAGTCACTTAACTTTCAAGTTATGGCTCTTAGAAGTGAGTCTACTTAACTTCAGTTTCCTTATTAGAAAAATGAGAGGGTTGAACTATAAGACCTTCTCAGCTTTGGATCTATGATCCTGTGATCATTTAACACCTTAGATGGGCTATTTTAATAGACTAGGAAGGCCCTGACTAGGTGGAAGGAGGGAAGAAGCATGAAAAGGGGAAAGGGAGTGCCAAAGTCAAATTTAGTCAAATTCATAATTTTGTCTGTCTGGTGCTTATCCTTCCTGCCCCCACAAATCTAAAATATGTGCCCTTTATGACTGGATTTGTATTTGTACAAGGCCTCATCAGTGTTTTACCCTGGCTTGGGGTTCAGTTAAACATTTGGGGGGCCATCATCCCTTTACCAAATAGTTTGGGTTTATTTCACTCTCTAGCAGGCTCTTCTTGTGTTCTGAGGTTCTTTTGGAACACTTTGCATTCCTTCCATGTTGCCAGCCTGCTTATGACTGAGACTCATTCATTCATTCATTCAGTTGGCATTCAACACAATTCCTGCTATGTGCTCACTACTGTGAATAAATCAATTAATGAAGAAACTATGAAGTCCCTGCTATGTGACAGGCACCATTCTGGGTTTTGGGGATGCAAATACAACAGTGAGACAGTCTTTGCCCTCAGGGAGCTTACATTCTTATAGGGGGAAATAACATCTAGGATTGTGGTTTGGGGAGTCATAGGATCATGAATGCATCTATCACACTCTTTTTTTATCATACCCTTCCTAGTAGTAGTGTTTCCCATATCAAGAGGTAGTGGGCTGATGGATGGCTTGGATCTAGGGGGAGAGAGGAATAGGAATGGGGATAGAACTTGTGACTCCATTGGTACAGGGAAATCCTGGATGAAGAAACTTCCTCTACCTATGCAAGGTTAGCGCTTTCACTGTAACTCAGAGTCTTAAGATAATGACCTAGAGCATTGCGAGGTAGAGTGATATACCCAGGGTGACAGAACCAACAAGACACAATTCTTGCTCCAGAGACCTTCCAGTCCAGTAGGAGCAACTCTATTCTTGGGATATTTAAAGGAGGATGACTGTAGCTGCCCTACTCTTGTGTGCAGGGTTACAGGGAGGAGAAAGTAGAGGGCTCTTGCTGTGGGAGGTGTCTGCCCGTTGCCTGTGCCATCCAGCTGAGAAGAGGAACAATCATGACTCTAAAGGTAAGTGCAGACTAAACGTGGGAATTCTGTGTCATATCTTCATCTAGTTTCTCTTTTGGGGCCCTTCTTTTTTCAGATAGTCGAACAGGACTTAGTTCAATAAAAGAATCACAGAATTTGAAAGTTGGAAGGCATCTCAGCCATCTAGCCCAATCGATAAATAAAGGCATTCCCACTATAGCATATTCAACAAATGGCTGTCCAGCCTCTTCTTGAAGACCTCCAGGGAGAGGGGATCTATCACCCCTCTAGTTGGACCATTCCACTATTGGTCAGCTCTAATTAGTAGAAGTTCTTCTTGGCATTGAGTTTAAAATTTTTCTCAGCAATTTCTGCCCATTCCTTCTGGTTCTGCCCTCTAGGTGTAAAATGGAACACAGCTGCCATCTTTCTTTCTTTCTCCCCCCATCCCTTCCAGCCAACACCCAAACATTCTCTTCTCCAGGGTCAACATGCCCAGTTTCTTCAACTCATTCTCATATGACGTGGTCTCAAGGCCCTTCATCATCTCAGTTCATCGTCTTAGACGCACTCCAACTTATCAATGTCCTTCTTAAACTGTGGCTCCCCAAATTAAACATAACACTTCAGATAAAGGCTGATGATGGCAGAGTAAAGTACAATCAGGGATGTTCATGAGAACCAATTGTTAAATTTTCAGTGTGAGCATTTACACCTTGGAAATGGGCAAGCACTACAAATCAGAGCTTGATTTCTTTCTTTGTTGATTGTGCAGAGGTAAGGAAGTGATAGAAGAAATGTTAATAATGAAGATTAAGCTTCAAAGTATATTGTGTGTACATTTTCCCTTGAAGAGCTGGTTTTCAAACATTTACCAGTACACCTCCAAGTTAATACTTATTGCTTTCTCTAAGCTCTTTCTCTTCTTTCACTAAAAATGCTCTCTAAGGAAAGTTGAAAGGGCGGGTAGGTGGCACAGTGGGTAGGGCACTGGCACTGGAGTCAGGAGGACCTGAGTTCAAATCTGACCTCAGACATTTGACACTTACTAGCTGTGTGACCCTGGGAAAGTCACTTAACTCTGATTGCCTCCCAAAACCAAACACAAAAGAAAAGTTGAATAAGTAACCCAATAATAAGAATCTTCAAGTATCTGAGGGGGTGTAATGCAGAAGAGAGATATCAAACTTGTGCTGCTTAACCCTGAAGAACAGTACTAGAATTATGGGTAGGAGGTGAAAAAAGACCAGCTTAGGCTTGATATGAGGAAAAACTTCCCAATAATTACGGCTACCTAAGAGTGAAATGGACTCCCTTATAAGGTAATGAGTTCCCCATCTCTGGAGGTCTTCAAGTGGAGGATAGAGATCATTCTTGAAGTTGCTGAGGGAGTTCCTGATCTCTGAGGTCCCTTCCTACTCTAAGATGGTCTGTGTAAAATTGAACTGAAAGGAACAAACTCAGTCCTTTCAGAAGAAAGAACCGGCTAATGTGACAAGGGCATGTTTTCTAGTTTTTACTCCATCACTGATTACCTACCCCACTCTCTAGGTTGCATTTAACCACAGTTAAGTGGGGAAGTACAATTCCCATGTTTCTCTACCTTTGCACAGCCCTTTGCATAGCAAATTAATTTACTATGAATATAGTAATATAGGTCTTGAATATAGGTCTGCTGGCTTCCATGCTTGGGTTCATTCTCATTCACTTACATCATTATTTTTGTAAACTTCTCCACTGGCTTATTTCTTGAAGTCGATATACGGTTGTAACCAGGGTTATGGGTTGGGCTGCCTTCTTCTCCCTGCGAGTGAGCATCCTTACATTTTCCCTCTACTCACTTCCCCTCACTCTTTTTCAGGCCAATGAGACTATCCAGGATGGCTGTGATAGTCATTACTGCAGAATCAGTGAGAAAGGAGAGTTCATTTGGGAATGGAGAGTCACTGGGTGCCCACCCTTCAACCTACAGAAGTGTTTGGCTGATGGGGTAAGGAATAACTCAGAATAGGTGTTCTGTCTTTGACATATAGAATGTAAGCTGCTTGAGGGCAGAAATTATTTTGTTTCCTGCTTTGTTTCCCCAGCACCTAGTGCAGAGTATGGTGCATAGTGGGCACTTAACAAATGCTTTTTGAAGAATTGATACATGTTGATATAGATAATAATAAAAATAATATTTCAGGGATCTGACATTACTTTGGTGGACATACTCTCTCCATGATCATAGAGTATAGTCTCTCTGTAACTCAGTAGATGGTCTTTAAGAGTTGTTATGGCCAAAAAATTCATGACCATGCGGCCAAACTGGCGATGAGCCTTTCCTAATAATACTAATAACAACAATATCTTCTGGGTATGCATAGGCAGTGAAAATGTTATTGTCATTTTATATACCATAGGATCATAGATTCAGAGTTGGAAAAAGGAACTAAGACACCATTATTTAGTCCACACTGCCTTATCTTTTTAGCAGATAGGTAACCTGAGGTCCAGAGAAATTACTTGACTTGTGTTTAACAACACAAAATTAAACAAAGTTGGCTTTGCACTCAACACAGACAATTGGTGAAATGTGTTCTATTTAAGAAAATCATCCCTGGACATTCCTGCCCCATCTTTTGAACCATAGTCAACACAGCTCAGGTGGGATTTCCTAGAAGTGCCAATGGCCTAATTTTATAAGGAACAAATGTGTGGCATTAAGGCTATTTGGGGGACAAACCCTGCCCCTTTTAAGTAGCATACAATAGTGGAAGGATCAGTGGGCTTACTTAGAGGTTTGAATCCTGGTTCTAACACTTATTAACTACCTGGGCCTGGGCAACTCATCTCAATCCTTCTAAGAGTTTCAGGGTGTAATGGAAAGATTATTGGACAAGGAATCCCTGCTCTAACCCTTAAAAACTGTGTGACCCTGAGCAAGTCACTAATTTCTCTGGACCTCAAGTTACCTGTCTATTAAAAAATAAGGCAGGGGACTAAATAATGGTGTCTTAGTTCCCTTTTTCAACTCTGAATCTATGATCCTATGATATATAAAACTGACAATAACATTTTCACTGCCTACTTTAGGGGGTTGTGAGGAAAGGATTTTTGTAAACCTGAAAGTAACATATAATATACAAATGTGAGGGTATATAATATTCACATATATACAGTAACAAATGTGAGTTATTTTTATACTATCATAATTACTTTGGGTGAGAGCCATATGGCAGCTATAAGGGAAAAACCTTGTAAGGCTTGGAGTAATACATAAATGTGAGATTATTGTTATTATAAATAACTAAGACTTTATTCATATGTATGTGTATGCATGTTTACCAATGTAAAAAGCTTCTCTGAGGGATGCTCTGTCCATGCTCCTTAAGTTGGGAGGTGATGGCTAAAAATGTTTTAGTCTGTGTTAGGAATAATTATCTTGATGGTCAAAGTGAAATCAGGACAATCCAGATTGGCGAAACCAAATCCTATGAGGTTATCTATGTCCCTCACTCTTGTTGATGAAAAAGGATTCAGAAGAGTGATCACAGAGAAAATGACCGGGTCTATGGATCTCTGCTATTGTGTTCTTGTACAAATAAAATTCTTTTTAAACTTCAGTTGGTTATTTGGATGACATGTGCTCTCTGTGCCTTGTACTATCTTTCCAGGGTAAAGTTGTGAAAATTCAAGACACCTGCTGTGATACATGTGAGTATGACTATTCCCAATGCCATAGTTTTCAAAACATTTCAAAATGAAGCAGAGCAGGGGAGGGGTTGCTCGTTTGAAATAGGTGTTCACAAAATCATGGATTTAGACCTAGAAGGACCTTAAAGGTAACTTACAGGTCAATTACAGATGAAAAGGTCAGTCACTCCCTCACGTTCACATGAAGGTCACATGAAGTCATAAATGGAAGGACTTGAATTTGAACCTGGATCCTGACTCCAAAGCCGGTGTTCTTTCAATCCCATCTTTCATGTTTCTAGTGAAACCCGATTTTTCTAGATCAGATCCCACCTTTTCCAAGAAGCCTTTCCTGATGTCACTTGCTCCCTTCTACTCTCATAGCATTTATTTATATCATGCATTTACTCATTATTGTGTTTTTGCTGTTGTTCAGTTGTGTCTGACTTTTCATGACCCCTTTTGGAGTTTTCTTGGCAAAGATTCTGGAGTGGTTTGCTTTTTCCTCCTCCAGCTCATTTTACAGATGAGGAAACCGAGGCAAACAAGGTTAAGCGACTTGCCCAGGATCACACAGCTAGTAAGTGTCTGAGGTTGGATTTGAACTCATGAAGTTGAGTCTTCCTCACTCCAGGCCCAGTGCTCTGTGCACTGTGGTGCCACCTAGCTGCCCATGAGTCCTATAGCTTTGGTTAATTACTTTTCTCTCCATTGGTACTGCCTACTCACTGAATGGGAGGCTATTGTGTTTAAACTGATTCTCAGTATCTCATAGCAGCTTTAGAAATAGGTTTTAGCGCTGCTGATTATTGGCTTTGTGACCTTGGGCAAGTTACTTAACTTTTCTGACCCCTAGTTTCCTCATCTGCAAAATGGGGACAGTAATCTGCTCTGTCTACTTCTCAGGGTTATTAAAAGGATCAAATAAGCATGAAAGTGCTTTGTAAATTATGAAGAGTCATATGATTCTGAATTAATATTATAAATTAAAGATGGCAAACTCAGGGACAGTCCCAGTGAGTGCTGTAACCAAACACCACGTTGGGGAAGTAAATTCTTAAAACTATTATTTCCCTCCCTCCTTCCCACCTCCTATCTGAATTCACATTAAGAAAAGGAAGTCAGTAAACCATAAAAGACCTTTGAATCTCCAAGGATGAGCCCTATAATTTATTTAGTTAAAAGGGGAAATTATTTACAACGAAAACAAGAGACTTATATTGAGTTTTGTGTTTATGCTATTTTATGATCAAATCTAAAAGAAAAAAAAAACATGGGAGACCATAGCCACAGAAAACAAGAGATAATTATATTGCTCTGAATGTAAACCTAGATTTTCTGCATCACCTTCTTCAGAGTCTTGTAGGATGGCACTATGGAAAGAGCTCTAGAGTAGTAGTCAGAGAAACGAGGTTCAAATATCACCTCTGACACTACCTATGTGACCTTAGACAACTTACTTAATCTCACTGGGCCTCACTTTCTTCATATGAAAAATGAGGGTTTTGAACCAGATGACCTGTAAGGTCAGCTCGTAATAGCTATTTGGGGGCAACCATAGCACACACTTGACTCACTTAACTTATAGTCCACTAAACACTGCCCCTCATATTTTTTGCATGACCAAATATTTAATTATGTCTCCTTCATTCTATACTTCTGTACAGAATGAATTTTTGAATTTTTGATTTTCTGATTTTGTTGAAACCAAGGGTGAGACATTTTATATCTACTAGAGACATTTATGTCTATTAAATTTCAAGTTCTTAGATTCTTAGGTGAATATGTCATGATTAGGTATGAAATCCTGAATTTTCCAAAGGCAAGTAGAATGTCATAGTTGGCTATAACTGTCACAGACATAAGAAAAGGCAGACCACCAACCCTGGAAAGCTCCGAGGGTTCCTTAGGAACTCTTGTATGCCATGTTGCCTAGCGCAGGGCTGGGAACAGAGAAGGCATTTAACAAATGTTTACAAAATTAAATTACTTCAGAGACCCTGAATATAGTAGAATATAAAGTCCATACTTTTACATTTATATCCTCAGAATCTAGCACCGACTTAATATAGTACCCACTTAATAAATAAATAATGTGTATTGATTGAATAAATGATTTAAAATGAACAAATGAATGAAAAAGCATTGATCAAATGCCTACTAATCTCAGACATTGTTGTAAAGCCTGTGGATGTAAAAACAAGCCAGTCAATACCGTTTCTGTGCCCAAGGAGCTTACATTCAAACAGGAGAAAAGACAATGCATAAAGGTGAGCTGGAATTGGAGAGGGGAGGTGGGCGCCCTGATTTGGCAAAGGCTGGGAAGTGACTTGTTTCTGGACAGGATAAACCAAAGCTTGCCTTTAAGAGTCTACGATCCCAGGGGTAGAGTCCAAGCTCAGTTATGGGTAGGTTGGATTTCTCATTTATATCTCTTGCCTACCAGCTTCTGGATGCAACTGAAAGTGTGATGGGAAAGGAAGGACTTAGTCATTAGGGTTATTATAGTCTACGATTGCAGAAAACAAAGACTAACCCCCCTTTCCCTAAGAAAGAAAGGAAGAAAATTTACTTGTCCTCTCTTTGCCCAGGGCATCTAGATATTCACTGGATAAGGTGTAGGACCTGGAGTCAGGAAGACCTGAGTTCAAATCTAGCCTCAGACACTTACTGGCTGTGTGACCCTGGGCAAGTTATCTAACCCTGTTTGCCTCAGTTTCCTCTTCTGTAAAATGAGCTGGAGAAGAAAATGGCTAACTGTTCCAGCATCTTTGTCAAGAAAAAAACCCAAAAGGGGTCACAAACAGTCAGACACAACTGAAAATGACGAGACAACAAGACTTGACCTTGGCTTAAAGGATCTTCTAAGCCTGGCTCAGATAGTCATCATCAGGGGAACAACCCTTGTGGGGATGTGACCTGGCAATGCAGGCCCTGTCTCTTCAGACCTGGGGAAGAAAGTTCTCAGCACTGAAGTCCTCAGCACTGCCAGGGTTTCACATTGGAAAGGAATACACTTTTATCAATGGACTTGAAGATTCACTACCTTTTACTTTGTCCCTAAGGACCTCTGACATAGTTGAAATCTCCTGTATGTGTTGTCTTCCCTGATTAGAAGATTGTTTAGCTTTTCTATTTGTATCCCCAGAACTTAGCACAGTGCTCTGCACACAGTAAGTGTTTAATAAATGTCTATTCATTCATTCATCCATCCATTCATGTGATGAGAGACATTTAGTTGGCCCATTCCAGTGAAGGAGATTGTAAATGAAGAGTATACAAAGCTCCTCAGAAGCAGCCTGGCGTATTGCCGAGGATTTAACTTTCTATCTCTGTCTCTGTCCTCTAGGCATCGAGCGTGAATGCAAAGATATCACTGCTAGATTACAGTATGTGGAGATTGGAACCTGCAGGTCGAAGGTGGAAGTCAATATCCACTATTGTGAGGTAAAGCAAGGGTGTGGGGGCTGTAATGTTCAGAGACCCAACTGGAATCCCCCATCCCATCATGGGGGTGAGGATGGGAGTAGGGAGAGAATGTCCTCATTTGACCACTGCTGTTGAGAACAAGGCCTACAATTCTTGAAGGATGTGGAAAATGGACATGAGAAGCTGGGCAGATGAGGCCAATGAAGGAAAAAAATAAGGAAATAGGATTATTTGGGTCCCTGAGAAAGGGTAGAATGAAGGCTTCATAACTGCCTTGAAAATAATGGAAGGAGGGTGGGGGCACACCCTTCTCCATGTCCCTTGAAGATAAAACAAGGTTAATATTGCCCTAAGAGTGATTTAAGTGAGGCATATGGTCAGACCTATTAAACATGGAAATGGGTGGATGAACAGGGTTGTGGCCTTTCCCCAGAGATCTTTAGAAATAGGATAGATGTCTTCTATTTTCCTGGGAAAGGTATTGTTTTACTTGAAAGCAAGAGGATGGGCCACATAACCCATCCTGTCTGTGGATGCTATAATCATCATCCTGACCCCGTCTTGTTTCTTATTTTAAATATTCCTTATTTTAGGGTAAATGTCCCAGCAAGGCCATCTACTCCTTTGATTTCCAGAATGTACAAGACCAGTGCTCATGCTGCTCCCCAACTCAGACAGAGCCTGTGAGGGTTCCCCTAGAGTGCACCAATGGCTCTGTGATATACCATGATGTTCTCAATGCCTTGAAGTGTCAATGTTCCCCCCGGAAATGCTCCACATGAAGCTCTCCAGCAGTGGAGGAGGGGACCTGCATTTGCTTGCTGCTGGAGAAACCAAGACTTTGGTTTCTCTTTACCTCCTTGGGACTGCTTCTCAGCTTTTCTGTACAGTGGTCCCCTTTTCCCCATAGCCCCACAATAAAATCACATACCTTGTTTTGCAAAGAGTTCAATGACTTTTTTGTTACATTGGGGGATTGCTTTGACTGGGGAAGCATTTGAGTTGGGGAAATGGACAAGGAAACAAAACCTGAACCATGACATGTCTATAGTTGTATGTGCACTTTGTGGGTACATGTGTGGCTCATGAGGTTATGCAGTAGCAAAAGAAACCCATATTTGTTCATATGCTGCCTTCTTTAAGCCTATAGGAATATGGCAAGGTATTACACTGATTACTCAGCGAGAGAGTATAATATGTTCGACAAGTAGTAGGGCTATACTTAAGGTACCAGCCACATGATTTCGTCCAAGTCTCTCTGTTTTGTGTAGTTATCCTGACAAACTGCATAGCTCTGGGTGCTGGGGTAGGTTGGGGGTAAAGCAAGATTTAAAATCCAGCGGTTAGAATCTGAATCTGGATTTGAAGATAATAAATTAGGGTGAAGAATTATTGGAAAATCTATGGCTCTGCTTTTACGCCACATCTGGGTTTTTCCTTCTCTGTTAGGTACTCCCTCCTCACACGTGCTCGTAGGATACAATCACTCGGTTCACTGTGGCCGTGTGACTTATTAGACATAGGAAAAAATACATGGAAACTTTTTTAACATTGGCATCTACATGGAAGCCTCCATCCAACCTCACCTAGAAACTTTCTCCTGTTTGCCCTCCCGGTTCTTTTTTTCCAGGTTACTTGAGGAACAGTCTCAAAGCACTCTGCCTCCATGAATCATGAGAAAGATCAAGGGAAGACGCTGCTTGTCTTGGACCCTACCTCAGGGTTGGGACTGTAAACCCAGGGGTGCTTGACTCTGGGCTTATGGCTCCGGGTCATGGACTAGGCCAGGAAAAGCAAGGCAAGGGCAGTATGGAGAACAGGCAGACAGCGCCACCATACCTCCTACACTCTCTCACTTTTGTCTTCACCCCATGAGTTGTCAATTGACCATCGCCGGTCCAATCTAGCTTCCACGTTCTGATCACAGGTGCACAGAGGCACAGGTGGCTCCCACCAGTAACTCAGAATACCACGCTCAAATCCTGCTTCTGATGACTCATGCGGCAAGTGACAATCCTTCAGGTTAGCTGGGGTGTGTTTTTCTGCTCCTTATGTCCCTAGTGACTGACAGGCAGTGACTCTTCAGGGCAAAAAAAGAAGAAAGGAATAGCTCTATACACCTATGTGTTCATGACCAGGTCAGACACTTTTCAGTGTCTCCCCAATCTCTTTTTCTCTTGTTAGGAGTTTCTGGCAACTCACCCCCAGCTCCTAACAGAAGTAAAGACACTTTTACACATAGCAATAGTAGTAAATAATAGTAAATAAATAAATAGTAGTAAAACACTACCACATAGCAATGAGGTTAGGTTAAATATTAATATTATTATAAATATTAATATAAATATTAATGTTTCTTGTTTGTATTGGTAGCAAAAGGTAAAACCTAATGGTATTCAGGTATTTGCCTCTGTGGTAACTTGCATTTGGGGGTACTTGTTCCTCTGAAGCCAAGCTGAAATAATAAGACTAAGAAATAACAACAACAGTAATGATAATAGCTAATGTTTACTACATACCAGGCACTGTGCTAAGTGCTTTACAAATATGGTATTTGATCTTCACAACAATTCTGGGAGATAAGTATTATTATCCCCATTTTTACAGGTGAAGAAACTGAGGCTAATAGAGGTTAGATGACTTTCCCAAGGTCACATATAGGTGTAAGTTTCTGAGGCAGGATTTGAATTCAGGAAGATGAGTCTGCTTGACTCCTGGCCACCACTCTATCCAATTAGTCTAATCCTTTCCCACTTGACAACCCTTCAAATATTTAATGATAGCTGTCATGCTCCTAGGAGCAGCTAGGTAGCTCAGTAGATAAAGAGTGGGGCATGGAGACAGGAAGATTCCACTTCCTGAGTTCAAATCCAGCCTCAGATCCTTACTAGCTGTGTGACCTTGTCATTTAACTCTGTTTGCCTCAGTTTCCTCATCTGTAAAAGGAGCTAGAGAAGGAAATGGAAAGGACAGCTAGGTGGTGCAGTGGATACAGTACTGGTCCTGGAGTCAGGAGGACCCGAATTCAAATACGGCCTCAGACACATA
This sequence comes from Vombatus ursinus, assembly GCF_900497805.2. NCBI lineage: Eukaryota > Metazoa > Chordata > Mammalia > Diprotodontia > Vombatidae > Vombatus > Vombatus ursinus. The sequence goes on along the minus strand of NW_020954608.1, from coordinate 52,883,485 downwards.
ACACTCACTAGCTGTGTGACTCTGGGCAAATCTCTTAACCCCAAATGCCTCACCAAAAAAAAAAAAAAAAAAAAACCAAAACCAAAAACAAACAAAAAACCAAACCAAAACAAAGCAAACCCAGGAAATAGCAAACCACTCTAGTATCTTTGCCAAGAAAACCCCGAAAGGGGTCACAAAGAGTCAGACACAACTGGAAAATGATTAAGCAACAATAATCATGTCCCTCAGCAGCTCAAACCTCTTCTCCATTCTGAGTTCTTTGAATTCATATTAACATGAGTTTGACTTCCACTAAAACCTCTGACTTATTCATATGAGCTTCTGTATAGTTATACTTCCCCCATCTTATACTCCTGAAGTGGATTTTTTGAACCCAGATAAACATTTAAACCCAATATAAACATTCACCCCTACTTGGGGGTAACTTGGGGGGACTAACACTCTCACATTAACCTTTATCTTTCACTTTCCTTATCACCCATTGTTTACATTTATCTTTATTAAATTTTGTCTCATTTCATGTGACCCAGTGTTCTAGCTTTTCCAGATATTTTTGGATACTGATATTCTCATCCAACTATTACCTGTCTCTTTGAACTTTGTGTCATATCCAAATTTAATAAATATGCACATTTATGATTTTTTTATTGAAGCATAGGGCCAAGAATATAACCCTGGAAGCCCTACTCAAGATACCTTTTTACAAGTTGACATTAACCCATTAATGATTGCTCTTTGGATCTAGTCAGTCAACCAGTTCTGGGTCCACCCATTTTATTTTCTAGTTCATATGCCTCCGTCTTATTGACAAGAATAGCAGGAAAGACTTTGTCTGTTGTTTTGTAGAAACTAAGGCAAACTCTGTTACGTTCCCCTGATCAGTCTAATGAGTATAACCCTGTCAAAAAAGGATGTAAGGTTGGTCTGGGATTTTGTTCTTGATGAAACCACTCAGGCTCTTCCTGCTCAACACTTTCATTTTTATGTGTTCATCAAATATCGTTTTAACTAGACGTTTTAGAATTTCTCCATGAATTGAAGTCAAGCTCACAGGCCTATAATGTACTCTTTTCTCTTTTTTGGAAGATTGCCCTTTTCTAGTCCTGTAGATCTTCTGTTCTCCATGATTTTTGATCCAAAATCATTGATTGTGGCTCAGCAGTCCTATCTGGCACGTCTTCCAGTACTTTGGAGTGGAGTTCATCTGGGCCTAGTAACTTGGACTCATCCAGGGCAGCTCAGTGTTCTTTTGCTATCTACCTAAACATCTTGAGTTTCAATTTCCAATTAATCATTGTGGTTCTGAACTTTCCAAGTACAAAGATTATTCTTTTTGGCAGAGAAAATTGAAGCAAAGTAAGAATCCATCAGCTCAGTCTTCTTTGTTTCATCCATTGTCATCATCCCATCTATACTGAGCAGCAAATTTTCTTTGATTTTCCTCTTTTCTCTACAATACTTTAAAAAACACTCCTTTTTGTTTTCCTTCAGTTTCCTTGCCAACCCAAGCTCATTCTGAGCTTTAGAACTCATTACACTATTCTTACAGACTATGACATGCTTTTTGATACATCTTCTGATGTCTGCTTTTTCTTTTTTGATTTTTGTCTTTTAAAAAAATCTAAATTCTCTGTGCATCTTTTTCAGTCCTTTTCTTCCTCATCTGATTTTTTTTCTTTATGTCTTCAGTGATTTCATTCTTGAGAGCTTTCCCTTCCATTGAAGCTGATTCTCAGTATAGAAATTTGATCTAAGGGATCCTACTTATCCTTTTTCTTAAGCCTTTTAAATTTGTTCACCAAATATCTAGGGTGCATTTAGCCTATGCCCATTTTTTTTGTCCTTTTCTATCATAGATTTTTAAGGTGGTGTGGTCACCTTCCTAAAAGGTTTCCATAATTTCTACTTCAACTGCCAGTTCCCTTTGTTGATTCCTTCACCTTTTGAAGGATGAAATTATCATTAAGGTAAAGTAGGAAATAATTAGCTGATCTGCTTTTGGCAAAGAGAGAGAGTGCTCCAGCAGATTTCCAGATAATTAAGGTCCCCTATCACTGCTATTTCATACCTCTGCGTCAGGCTTCTAATCTGTTTCCAGAATTTACATGTCTCCACTTTCTTTTTTTTAAAAAATTTGTTATTTATTTTTAACATTCTTTTCTTTTTAAATTTTGAGTTTCAGATTTTCTCCCTCTCTCCCACCACTCTTCCACCCACTGAGAAGGCAAATAATATCAATTATATATGTGAAATTGTGGAAAACATATTTCCATATTAGCCATATCACCAAAAAATAAGGTTAGAGTATTATACTTCAAATTGCACTCAAAATTCATCTGCTCTCTCTCTGGAGGTGTGTAGCATTTTTCAACATGAATCCTTTAGATTGTCTTGGATTACTGTAGTGATCAGAGTAGCCAAGTCTTTCACAATTGATTATCATTATAACATTACCATTACTGTGCACAGTGATCTCCTGGTTCTTCTCATTTCACTTTACATCAGTTTATATAAGTCTTGCAGTGTTTTTTTTTTTAAATCACCTTTTCCCCATCATTTGTTATAGCACAATAATACTCCATCCCAATCATATGCCACAATTTGTTCACCCATTCCTCAATTGATGAGCATCCCCTCATTTTCTAATTTGTTGCCACCACAAAAAGAGCTGGTATAAATATTTTTGTACCTATAGGTTCTGTTCTTTTTTCATTTGATCTCTTTGGGGTATAGAACTAGTAGTAGTGATTTTCAAAGGGTATTCACAGTTTTGTAAACTTTTGGGCATAGTTCCTGATAACTCTCCAGATTGGTTGGATCAGTTTTTTTTTCCAATGAGGTATTTCACATTCTCTTCTATTTTTTCATTTGCTTGACTTTGTTTTATTATTTCCTGAAGTCTCATGGAATCATTATCTTCCAGTTGCCCAATTCTAATTTTTAAGGAATTATTTCCTTCAATAAGCTTTTGTACCTCTTGTTCCATTTAGTTAATTCTGTTTTTAAATGAGTTCTTTTTTTTCAGTGAATTTTTGTGCTTCTTTTATCATTAGGCCAATTTTATTTTGAAGGTGTTATTTTCTTCAGTATTTTTTTGTGCCTCTTTTACCAGGCTGTTAATTATCTTTTCATAATTTTCTTGCATCGCTCTCATTTCTTTCCCCAAATTTTCCTCTAGCATTCTTATTTCTTTCTGTAACTTTTCCAGGAATTCTTGTTGGGCTTGTGTCCAATTAGCATTTTCTTTGAGACTTTGCTTGTAGTTGTTTTCATGTTGTTGTCTTCCAAGTCTATATTTTGGTCTTCCCTGCCACTGTAGTAGCTTTTTGTGGTCAGGTTCTTTTTTTGTTGTTTGCTTGTTTTCCCAGTCTATTTCTTGACTTTGAACTTTATGTTAAAGTTGGGTTCTGCTCATCTGGGAGTAGGGAGGCACTGCATCAAGCATCAGGCTTTTTTGTGCTATTGTTTTCAGAGCTAGTTCTAGGAGTCTGTAAGTTTTTGATGTTTCCAAAGTAATGTGATCCTGGGAGAGGTATAATTACTGCCCTCCTGGCCAGCATCCTGATCCCCTGCTGCCACAAGGGCTAATGGTCCTGTTTGCCTTGGAACTGAGACTAGGCCCCTGCTCCCTGGTGATGGGACCACCATCACACCTCTCTGCCCTGGAACTGTGACCCAGAATTGTGTATAGGCAATAGAGTTGCTAATCAGTGCCAACTGTACCCAGTGTCAGCAAAGGGTTCCCTATAATCTCTTTCTGACTTATTGTCCAGCCCTCTTACTATCTCTTTGCTGAGAGCTTTCTTTATTTTTATTTTTATTTTTTTGCGAGGAAATTGGGTTTAAGTGACTTGCCCAGGGTCACATGGCTAGTGAGTGTCAAGTGTCTGAGGCCAGATTTGAACTCACTTCCTCCTGACTCCAGGGCTGGTTCTCTATTCACTGTGCCACCTAGCTGCCCCTGCTAAGAGCTTTCAAAGATGCTGTCATTGCCCCTCCAAGGCCCACTGTTGGTCCTCCTGCTGTGTTGGTATTCTCCAGCCTGTGCCCAACTCAGTGTTGTAGACTTCTCCTGTGGATCTACTTCAGGCTGGAAAAATGTCTCCTTATGAACTTTTGTTGGCAGTGCCACTCTAAAATTTAATTTAAGGTGTTATTTTATAGTTGTTTGGAGAGAAATGGTGGGAGCGTTCAGCCTCTACTCCACTATCATGGCTCCCACCCCTTTCCTTTCCCCTTTCTTTGCAGATTATGTATGGTATACTCTGATGAGAATATCACTTCTGTTACATCTACTACTGATTTTCATCTGTTCATGATGCCTCACTCTTCTGAATCCTACATTTTCTCTTCGAGTGTATCTTCTCAATACACAGTGCTACTTTGCCTCTCCCTTTAGCTATACAGTTCCTTTTGAATATGGTATACTTTTCCAAAGCCATATTGTCATTGCTCTCATAGCACAAAGTCTCAGTCATACTTGTGAAGTCAAGTTTACTTTTTTTTTGTGTTAGTCGGAATTTCAGTCTTGTTTGTTAGTCATACTTTGTGCTTTTGTGTGCAGACATATAAGGTGATGGGCTTTATCGTGGGGCTCCTTTCTCAGTTGATTTCCTATGATTCTGGTCATCTCTATTGTTTTTATTGTTTTAACATCATAGCTACTCTTTTATGGTATCCAACTTGGTCCATATTTCTCTATTATAAAAGCTCTTTTGGTTATATTGGCAAGATTCAAGGTAAAGTGAATTGAAACAACCCTTGTTACTTTAGATGCCCTCCATCCCTGGCCAAAAGTCTCTGTTCCTACATATTATTTCACGTTCTAGAATTCCAAATCCCATTCTCAGACACCATCTTTTTAACCAATGGTCACTTCCCAGACTTACCTTTCTCTTCTGAATTTTGATTGGTAGCAGTGATGAAATCAAACACTCTTGTCGGTAGGTTCATTAATTTCTTGTCTAAGATTTCACTGTTTTCAGCAATTCTTTCTAGGTTCCTTTCAGGAGAATCATTTACCTCTACAGGGATCATCAGAAATAGGTAGCAATCATGAGTTCTTGGCAAATTCTTGGGGGAATCTCTGTCATGTCCTGGATACATGCATTGGGAAGACAGCAGACTTTTATATTGCTACTGTTATAGAAGTCACCAACCACCACTTCTCATCTTCTCTTCCTCTGACCATTACTTTTCAACCGCTTATCAGAAGGCATGTCTGGATCCACATAGAATCAACTGTTCCTCACTGCTGTGGTCCAACTCCCTCTTCTGTGGGAAGAACTTATTCTCTATAGGAAGAAATTATCTATTGCTACCTGTCCTTCTTCTCCTTCATATTTTTCTACCTTTCAATCTTCAAGCACAGTTCAGGATTCTCCTCCAATGTTTCAGTCTTCTACTTTTTGGTTTTTACATTGCAATATTTCCCATACTTCTTCCTCCTCTTTTTCTATAGCGAAGGACTCATAGGAGCCCACAAACAGACAGAGAAAACATTGGAGACACTCAAAGGACTCAGAGAAGCCCATTACCTCTCTTGTTTGCTAGGAGGCAAAGACTCCTGGGAGACTCCTGGGACTGTTGAACAGATATTTCACTTTCAGACCTATACTGTCTGCCCAATTCATAAGTCTGAATCTCTTGGTAAGCTAGGGCATGGTTTACTCTTTCTTATTATTCTTTCATCCTTAGTATCTTCCTGGCATTGATTATCCTCTCACCTCTGGGAAATTGTGGTGTTCATGTCCTGCTGGGCAAATAGCTCCTGGACCCAGGAGGTCCCAAACTCTTGAGTTTCCAAGCTAGCTAGAAAGCCTAGAAACAGTCATCTTAGGACCAATTTTGCTCAGGAAAAGACATATTGACAGAAGATACCTTAAGGACTTGACATTCATTCTCAAGCACATGTTGTCACTGACTTTGCTTCCCTCCCCATCCTAGGGGGAAAATAGGGGCTAGAGGTCCCCTCCTTTCTTGCTGGAAGTTCAAGGGACAGGCTGCCTGAGTCCTAGGTGATATACTCCAAAGAGAAGAAAAGAGCAACAGAGAGCACAGTTACTCCTTTTAAACTTTACTAACTGGTCTGCTCCTCCTGCTTCAAAGGCCAATTCTCTTTGATAACCCTCCCAACGATTGTGACCATGGCAACCCATGAGGAATCTTTTCATCATGTCTGTAGTTTAGCAAGGATCCAGGATGCAAAGCCATCCCCACACACGCTTCATGGTATGACCTCAGTCCAGTAGATCTGGGGAGTTCCCCATTACCTCCATCACAAAATTTCCCTTCAAGTCCTTTTCAAATGTGTCAAGGTAACATAGACATGATAATGGGTTCTAAGAAGTTATGTTGTTACAGCAAAAACATTTAGAAAACAGCATACAGATGAATCTGGCTGCAAATCGCAAATACCAGCTACCTACTAAAGAACAGAAGGCTTTTGATCTGCATGAATACAATACCCACAATGATGAGATGGCTGATCCTAGAAATACTGTTTGGTTTAGCAGCTTATTTAATTATTAGGGCATCTTGGGCTCTTATACTCGATAGGATGGAAAAGAATCTCTAGCTGCAATCTCATCCGTTTCCCTGTTCTCTGGGTAATCATGCACTTCAACCATCATAGAGACAGATAACATTGATTCTTAAGAGGATTCCACTCCTCCACTTTCAAACTGTTAGTGTCTTAGAAACTGAATCTACAAGTTCTTCCTGATACCTATCTTCCCTCTTGCAGACAAAACACCCTTCCTCTGCTGCCAATCCTTGCAATTCAGCGAATTTTCTCATCTTCTTTCCCTTCCCTCCCTCCACCCCTTCCTGCTGCATTATTCAGCACTAGAGAGGATCAAGCCAGGGTAGAGACTGGATCTGAGTAGGGGCCCCTTGAGGGTAATCTACTATTATTCCCTTGGGAGGAACGCCTCTCCAAGCGGTCAATGATCCAAATGATTCCGATGGATTACAATCAAGTAGAATATTTCACAGTGGGACGAGTTGTAAGGGGAGTCCCGGGGGAGGAGGAAGCAAGCACGGAGGAGGGGACTAGAGGTTTCTTTTTTTCCCCCTCCAGCTTTGCAGACTTTAGTGCTCAATCCGTAGGGAAAGAAGCCAGCATTCACAGGGACCACTTACTCTGCCCACGTACTTTAACCCAGAGTCTGTGCCCCTGGAGTGCTGAGCAGTAGGGGCTTTCTATGGCCCCTCTGAGCCAGCTACCCCGGGAAGGGGAAGGGAGAGGAGGAAGACAGAAGGAAAAAGGGGGAAGGGGGAGGGGTGGGAAAGAGGAGGAGGAGGTGGAGGAGGCGGCGGCAGCAGCAGCTGTAGGGGCTGGGGCGGGCTTAGTCCTGAGCAGGTTGAGCGGCGATGGAATTAGCCTCACTGAGATAAACCGACACAGTCCCGCCAGCAGCTTGGCTATTTGGTTTTCTCAGTCCAGTACCTCGCTGTCCAGCACCATGGCCACCAGGGCGCATGGTGAGTGTTCGCTGGGCACAGAGCAGACTGGTGAGTGGAGGGGTAGGGGGTGAAGGGAACTTTCCCCTTTCTGTGTTGGGGACGAATTTGAACCTGGGCCAGCAGGTGTAAGAAGGAATCATTGTTGGCTGGAAAATGGGTAGCCCGGGACACTTGAAGAATTTCAGGGGAGAAGTTTTTAGGAAGGAGAGGACGCACCGCAGGGAAGTGAGGGTGGAGTGACGGGGTGTGGCATAGGGACATAGCAATTCCTTTGATTCTCTGAGTTATCCTTCCAAACTTCAGGACCAGTGAAAACTTGGAGAAGAGCCTATAGTGTTGGGCAGAATGAGTGGGGTTCTGGTGACTTTCTTGGGGCTCAGAGACCTATGCCTGCCCTAGGGGGAAATTGTGAAGTATGTAAAGTTTATTTTAACCCTCCTTCCCCTTGCCCGCTTTCCAAGCTCCTCATAGGTCCTATCCCTTCTTTCCCTTCAGAAGTTGCAGGATTCTACTCTATCCACTGTCCTCGCCCTTCCCCCCCCCCCCTTTTCCCGGAGACTAAAATATCATTCATTTACACTTCAGCGTGGAGGCTTTGTTCTTCAGTGGTCGTTTGCATTGAAACTGTATTGCTTTTATTTGTGATTATAGAATGGAAGGTCTTATCACCTGTTCAAATAATTTCGGGTTCAGACAGATTGAGAAAAAGTGTGTGTAGGGATACAGGAACCCTGAAATCCCTGGCTTGGACCACCAACTCCCTAAGGCTGCCCCTGCAGGGGACCATGGCTTTCAAGCCTTGTTTTCTGTTCAGCCTCAGCTGGCATGAATTAAACAGAGAGGCAATGGGAGATGTGATATTTCTTAGATTCTGTTCTCACTACAGTCTTGGTGCTCTTGTGTGCTGTGTGGGAAAAGATTCTAAGGGACCTATGTAAACTTTGTTGTACTTTGAGGTTTATTGAGTCAGGCCAGACAGGTCTCAGTACAAAAGGTCTGATTTCATTCTAAAGGCCAAGGGCTCTCTCTGTGGAGGCTGGGTGACCACTTTTGGCAGGAGATTGGAGAGTGGGTTCTATGGGCAGCCTCCTGACCCTTCCCTCTGCTTCCATCATGTTGGCTTGCCATAGTGATTGCATTTGGTCCTAAAATACACAAAGGTGCCTTTGCACAATTCTCTTCCTAGAATCACAGAATGTTGGTGCTGGGAAGGATCTTAGAGATCATCTCTTAGTGATGAACTAGAGACCTATGCAGGTGAAGGGTCATGTTCAAGGTCACAGCCAGTCCACTGCTTTTCCACAGCTCTTCTACCTTTGAAGACATGTGTCTTTAGGTTGTAAATTTTCCTTTTGGGGAGCTGGCTGTTGGGGTTCATTTTTGTTCATTCCCATTTTCCTAGGAAAAGGGCTTAGGAGACTGCTACTTTATGCCTTTCTTCATTCTGTTTGGCTCACTTTCTCTATCTGCTGGTGATCTGCACCTGAAAGTACTAGGCCCAGATTATTGTCAGAGTATCTCATTCCATGTGATGCTTGCATGGTGCAAAAGTCCATGGGAAGCTTGTCCGCAAAGCAGAGGTGGTAATCCACCTTCATTGGAGAGGTGAGAGACTATGGGTGCAGAAGACAACATACACTGTTCAATCTGTGATGTTGTGATCGTGGACTGTTTTGCCTGCTTTCTTCCCCCTACTCCTTTTTTTTTGGGTGGTTGTCGCAAGAACTGTCTTGATAGGTAGGGAAAGAAGAGAGATATATATTTAGAAATGGAGGTGATGTGAAAATAAAATATTACTAAAATATATTTTAAATGTTTATGGGAAATGCTTGCATTTTAAAAGACTGAAGGCTAGAAAAAAATTCCTTAAAGTTGGACATGGACTGAAAACTTTCTGACCTCATAAAGTTATCAGCCTTTTTAAGTAGGTCCCAAAGCTGAAAGACCAGGTGAAAATAAGGCAATGAGTCTGGAAGAAAATGCAGTATGCTTAGCCTTTTAACTAAATTAGACAGCCATTTATTAAACGCCTTCCACAGACAAGGCACTGGGTATACAAAAGTAAAAACCAGAAAGTCCCCATGGCCCACATTGCGGAGGCTCTTAAATGAAAGGCTAAAGACATTGTATTTTATCCTAGAGGTAATAGGGAGTCATGGAAAGTTTTTGACCACATGAATAAACCTCTTGTTGGTGTACCCAATTATAGGTTCTGAAAGTGAAGTGACTTTGTGAGGCACTTATGGTTGCTTTTTGGATAAGGTTCATAAAGATTGCATAAGATCAAGAGAAAGCTGCACCAGCTCACAGTCACTCTGAGCCCCAAGATGTCTATACTGCAGGTTAAAGTGGGCTACTCCAGCTGGGAGGTGCTTGGTCCTGTTAGGGACCATGGCCCAGAGCTAATTGACCCTAGACTGCCTGCTTCTTCCTTCATAATTGAATATTTTCTACCACAGGGGAAGTGCTAGAATTCACTGCCTTATACAAATCGTTTGATCATTTCTTTAGAAGGTCACCCCCTTCTCATGGTAGTCCTTTGTAGGAATTTTCTATCAAGTGATTGGAAACTTGGAAGGTGTGGCTTGAGCTTGTCACACTGATGTCTGGGCAGGCAGTAGAAATTGCTGTCCCCCACATGTGGTCATACCTGTACCTTAGGAAGATTATTTGCACAGCTGGAGAAAGACTGATTTAAAGGGCTGGGGGCAGGGGCAGGGGAATTGTAAGTAAAGAGACCATTTAGGAGTGTAAGTGAGAGGTAATGGAGGCCTGGACTAGGGTCATGGATATGTGAGTGGAGTAAAGGGTTCAGGTGTTTGAGATATTGAGAGTAGAATAGATGAAACCTGGCAATTGATTGATAATGGGGGTGTGAAGGACAGGGAGGAGTAGTCAGGGATGCCCCTAAGATTATAAACCTGGGTGACTGACAAGTTGTTGAGCCTAAAATAATATAAGGAAGTTGGGAGGAGAGATATATTTTGGGGAGAAAATGATCAATTTGTTTTTTACTTTGTTGAGTTTAAGATCCTGATGAGACATCTAGTTGGAGATGTACAGTGAATAGTTGTAGATGTCAAATATCCTTTGAGTGTTGATTGAACTGGGATTGGAGTTCAGAAGAGAGATTAGGGATGGTCAAATGGTTTAAGGAGTTATTTAGGTAAGGATGTGTACAATAGATGATAATTGAACCTATGGAAACAGATGAAATCACCAACAGAATGTATACAGCAAGAAGAGAAAAGGGCTCAGGACAGAGTCTTGGGGAAGATCTGTTCTTTTTCTTCTTTTTTTCCCTCTTTTTTATTGAATAGCATTTTAATTTTTCCAATTGCATTTAAAGACAATTTTCAACATTGATGTTTTGAAAAATTTTGAGTTGCAAAATTTTCTCCCTCCTTCCTCAAGACAGTAAGCAATATAATATAGGTTATATATGTACAATCATGTAAAACAGATTTCCCTATTAGTCATGTTGTGAAAGAAGAAACAGAATAAAAGGAAGAAAACACAATCTGTCTCCTCCTCCCCAAAAAAGTGAAAACAGTATGCTTCGATCTGCATTCAGATTCCATCAGTTCTTTCTCTGAATGTGGATAGTATTTTTCATTATGAATCTTTTGGAATTGTCTTGGATCATTGTATTGCTGAGAAGAGCTAGTCAATCATAGTTGATCATTGTACAGTGTTACTGTTACCGTGTACAATGTTCTCTTCACTCAGCATCAATTCATCTAAGTCTTTCCAGATTTTTCTGAAGTCCACCTGCTCATCATTTCTTATAGCCCAATAGCATTCCATTACATTCATATACCACAACTTGTTTAGTTGTTCCCCAATTGACGGACATCCCCTCAATTTCTGGTGGGAACATCCATTCTTTTTTTAAAAAATTAATTTATTTTGATTAATCAATCATCACTTCCATAAGCTTTTGAGTTTTAAATTTTTCTCTCCCTTCCTCCTCACCTCCCTCCCCAAGATGGTGCGCACTCTGATATAGGCTATACATATAAATTCCTATTAAACGTATTTTCACATTAGTGTTGTTGTAAGGAAGAATTAGAACCAATAGGAGGAAACACCAGAAAGAGGAAACAAAGCACAACAGAAGAAAAAAATAGCAAATAGTATGCTTTGATTTGCATTCAAATTCCATAGTTCTTTCTGTAAATGTAGATAGCATTTTCCATCATGAGGCCTTTGGAGATGTCTTAGATCCTTGCATTGCTGAGAAGGGCTAAGTCTATCAAAGTTAGTCATCACACAACGTGGCTGTTACTGTGTACAACGTTGTTCTGGTTCTGCTCGCTTCACTCAGCACCAGACCATACAAGTCTTTCCAGGTTTTTCTGAAGTCAGTCTGTTCATCATTTCTTATAGCACAATATTATTCCATTACATTCATATACCACAACTTGTTCAGCCATTCCCCAATTGATGGGCATCCTCTCAATTTCCAATTCTTTGCCACCACAAAAAGGTTGCTATAAATATTTTTGTACTTGTGGGTCCTTTCCCCATTTGTATGATCTCTTTGGGATACAGCCCTAGAGGTGCTGTTGCTGGGTCAAAGGGGGAACATCCATTCTTAAGGAGTAAATGGGGATGTTAATCTAGCAAAGGAGATCTCTAGTATTTATTGTTTTGTGGGAATGTGAAGTAGGACTAGTTTTGTTGTTAATTGTTCTTTTCCTGTGATACTTTGTGTTCTGCTAGCTAAAGAGTGCTAAAGCTGAACAGAGGCTAGAAAAGGAGTAAAATGTAAAAAAAAATGAATGAGGTTAATGCCCATTTTGAGGGCTAGATGTGACCAAATTCTGGGGCTACTGTTGTAAAGCTATTCAATTCATATTGTCGTGTGATAGAAAAGGTGAACTTTCTTCAGGTCCAGAGTCTTTATGGCCAGCTTCCTGAAAAATAATCAAACCCTGGTAAGACTGGCTCAGATTGCCCATATTTATAAGAAACTGATTTATAAAATTAGAAGTAATAACTTAATAACTGATGAGAGTTAATATGCCTCTAAAGTGACTGTATTCTCGTATCTGCTTACTATGTTGTCTTGGTCACTGTTGAGGAACTGAATTAACAACCACAGGAATCTAAAAATTGTCATGCTGGGTGAGTTTTAGCTAATGGTTTAGCTAATTGAATATTCTATTAGACCGAAAGGACATATTTTTGTTTCCTGTTTAGAAGTGGGGTGGTGGCTGCCATAGTGAGCTGGTGTATAAGTAGGGAGAACTCTCAATTCCTCTTCCTTGCCCCCTACTTTTCATGGACCAGCCTACTCCTTTGAGTGTGATATTTTCTCCATCTATTTATTCTCTTGCCTCCTCTCTTTTGTACATATCATTCCTTTCAAACCAATGCCAGGAAAAATAGCGGAGGTCCAGCCTCAGTGACATCCCTAGGCACTACTTCAACTACTGCTGATTCATTGGTTAGAAGAACTGGAGTACAAATATCCTTTCTATCTTGTGAAGTTATAAAATGTATCAACAACTCTGAATCCCCAGTCAGCGATTGAGTTTTGGCAAAATCCTTCAGGTTAGCAGACCCCAATCAACTATAACAGCTTTTATAACAATTGGCAGCTTGAGAAACAAAGTAAATGTTTAAACACAGAAAGGTAAACAGACTTTTAACAAGCAGGGTGAACCTTCTACCCTTGAAAAAGCATTAGCCTCACCTCTTTTTCAGAGAGAGAGGTAAAAGTGATGAAGAGAAATGAAGTATCATCAGCTCTGATTTCAGAAGTCCTAACTTGTTCTTACAATAGAGTACCATCCTAGTGTCCCAGGTCCTGGTTCCCACTCTGTACTGATTGCTTCCCAATGCCTCCATAGTGGTTATTCTCTTGATCCTGGGTACTGTCCTTTCTCTTCCTCCCCACAGGTTCTTGGCTTATCCATACATTAATTTGAGAGGAGTTAGCTTGTCAGTTAAAGTCAAGGCCACCAGTCCCAAGGCCAAGACAAAACTCCCTTGTAGATTGAAGAGGGAAATTCTGGGAACTCGTCCCTTGAAACCAGCAGGCATTCATTTTCAAGCATCCTGTTATACCTGAAGTGACCTTCAAATTTAACTACACATAAAAAAAATCAATTGCATTATTATATCCTGGAATTGGAAGGAGCTTTATAGAGATCTTATTTAATCTCTGTATTAATAAAAACATCCATTTGTGAAAATTCAATTATTTTAATGAACAAAATTTTTTTCTCTTCCCACCTTTCCCCATTAAAAAAGAAAGGAAAACAAAATTCTTGTAACTATTCTGCATAGCTAAAAAAAACAAATTCTTATGTTGATCATGTCCAATATGTATGTGTAAGCACATATGTATGTGTATGTACACACACACACACATCCATCAATATTTATCCTGAGTCTATAACCTCTTTGCCAGGAGATGGGGCATGTTTTCATCATAAGTCCTCTAGAATCATGGTTGGTCACTGCATTGTTCAGAGTTCTAAAGTCTTTAGAGTTGTTTGTCTTTCCAGTATAGAAGTCATTATGCTCAATCTGCTCACTTCATTATACATCAATTCACACAAGTCTTCCCAGGTTTTTCTGGAACCTTCCCCTTTATTATTTCTTACAGCACAGTAGTATTCCATTACATTCATAGCCTATAATTTATTTAACCATTCCCCAGTTGTTAGATATCCATTTAGTTTCTAGTTCTTTGCCACCACAAAATGTTTCTAGTTCTTTGCCTCTTTAAACATTTTCATTCATTTAAGTCCTTCTCCTCTTTCTTTGATCTTTTTGTTGTACAGACCTCATAGTAATATTGCTAGACCAAGAAGGATGCATAGTTTAATAATATTTTGGGCATAGTTTCAAGCTTTGGAGAATGCCTGAACAGTTCATAGCTTCAACAGTATATTAATGTACCTGTTTTCCCCACAGCTCCCCGAGCATTTGTTATTTTCCATTTTTGTCAGCTTTGCCTTATGATGACTATGAGGTAGAAGCTCAGGGTTGTTTTTATTTGCATTTCTCTAATTAGTAATGTTGCAACCTTTTTTCATATGGCTAAGCTTGAATTTCTTCCTCTAAAAACTGCTTCTTCATATTCTTTGACCTTTTATAATTTGAGAATGACTCTTAATATTATAAACTTGAATCAGTTACTTAAGGCTTTATTAAATACCTACTATGTGCCAATTACTGTGCTAAGTGATGGGGATAGAAAGAAAGACTGAAACTGGCATTGCTCTCAAGTTGCTTACAGCTGATGGGGGAAACAACATACAAACAACTATGTACAAACAAGATACATACAGGCTAAATTGAAGAAAATCAACAGAGGGGAAGCATTAATATTAAAAGGGATCAAGAATAGCTTCTTGCAGAGGATGGGACTTTTCTTGAGACTTGAAAGAAGCAAGGGAAGGAAAGAAGTGGAGATGAGGAAGGAGAGAATTCCAGGCAGTGTTTTGTTCAAAGAATAGCAAGGAAGCCAGTGTTACTATATCACAGAGTATGTTTGGAGGGTGGAGCATTGTAAGGTGTGAAAAGACTGGAAAGGTGGGAAGGGGCCAGGTTATGGAAAACTTTAAAAGTCAAACAGAGGAATTCATATTTGATCCTGATGGCAATAGAGAGACACTGGCATTAATTGGAGGGGATGGGAAGGATGACATAGTCAGACTTAATCTTTATGGGGATCAAATTGACAACTGATTGATTTGAGGCAGCGAAGTGGTACAATGGATGTAGTCAGGAAGACCCAAGTTCAAATCCAGCCTCAGATGCTTCCCAGCTGTATGACCCTGGCAAAATTACTTAATCTCTGTTTGCCTCATTTTCCTCAACTGTAAAATGGAGATAACAATAGTACTTTCCTCTAATGGTTGTTATGAAGATCAAATGAGATAACATTTGTGCAGTGCTTAGCACAATGCCTGATACATAGTAGGCACTTAATAAATGCATATTCTTTCCTTCCATTCATCCATTCATCCATCCATCCATCCATCCATCCATCCATCCATCCATCCATCTATCCATCCATCTATCCATCCATCTATACATCTATACATTCCTCCACTTGAATGGAGGATGGATTGGAGTGGGGAGAGGCGAGGTAGGGTGACCAACTAGCAGGTTGTTGTAATAGTCCAGGCATAAGGTGATGAGGGCTTGAACCAGGGTGGGTGTGGTGTCAGTGAAGAGAAGGGGGAGTATATGGGATATGTTACAAAGGTAGAAATAGTAGGACTTAGCAACTGATTGGATATAGGGGGTGAGAATGAATGAGGAGTATAGGATGATATCTAGGTTGAGAGTCTAGATGACTGGGAAGATGGTGGTTCCTTGGACAGTAATAAGAAAGTTAGAGGGGAGGGTTTGGGGGAAAAGATAATGAGTTTTACACATGTTGAGTTTAAGATGTCTATGAAACATCCAGTTTGAAATGTGAAATTGGAGGGTAAAGATTGGAAATTTGGAATCATTGGCATGGAGATGATAGCTGGATTTATGGGATCACCAAGTGAAATAGGTTAGAGGGACAAGAGAATAAAGCCCAGGAAAGAGCACTGGGGACATCCATAATTAATGGGAGTGATCTAGATGAAGATCCAGCAAATGAGACTGAGAAGAAATGGTCAGACAGGTAGAACCAGGATAGACCAATGTTATGAAAACCTAGAGAGAAGAGAGTATTCAGAAGAGGGTTATCAGTAATGGGAAGGCAATTATATTTAGTGATTAAGAGATCATTGGTAACTTTGAAAAGAACAGTTTTGGTTAATGGTGAGGTTAGAAGCCAGGCTTCAGAGAGATAAGAGTGAAGGGAAAGCAAGTGAAGGCACTTATTGTAGACAGCCTTCTTAAGGAATTAAGTCATAAAAGTGAAAAGAGGTATGGGATGATAGCAGGGACTGATTGATCAATTGAAGGTTTTTTTGAAGATGGGGAAATTTTTTTCCTATTGTCTGTTTGTAGATAATAAGAAGGCAGCCATTAGAGAGATAGAGATTGAAGATTAGTGTAAAGAGTAAGAATGATAGGGAAATCTGCTGAAGATGATGGGATAGAATAGGATCACTTGTGCATATAGAAGAGTTTGGCTTGGCAAGAGGAAAGGCCATCTGTTCATGTGAAACAGGTGAAGTGGTAAAAGTGGTAGAAGACATCTTAGTGATGTCGGAGGAGGGGAGAAGAGGGAGCTCTAGGTGAATGGCCCTAATTTTTTTCTTTTCTTTTTTTTTAATTCTGTATTTTTTAATTAATTTATTTTGAGTTTGAAATTTTTCTCCCCCTTCCTCCCCACCACCTTTCCCAAGATGGCACACAATCTGATATAGGCTATATATTTACATTCCTATTAAACATATTTTCACATTAGTGATGTTGTAAATAAAAATTAAAACCAACAGGAGGAACTATCAGAAAGAGGAAACAAAACTCAACAGAAGAGAAAAAAAATAGCAATTCAACTTTCATAGTTCTTTCTTTGAATGTGGATAACATTTCCCATCATGAAGCCTCTGGAGATGTCCTAGATCCTTGTATTGATGGGAAGAATTAAGTTTATCACTATTAGTCATCACACAATGTGGCTGTTATTGTGTACATCATTCTCTTGGTTCTGCTCACTTCACTCAGCATCAGACCATACAAGTCTTTCCAAGTTTTTCTGAAGTCAGCCTGTTCATCATTTCTTATAGCACAATAGTATTCCATTACATTCATATACCACAACTTGCTCAGCCATTCCCCAATTGATGGGCATCCTCTCAATTTCCAATTTTTTGTCACCACAAAAAGAGCTGCTATAAATATTTTTGTACATGTGGGTCCTCTTCCCTTTTGTATGATCTCTTTGGGATGTAGCCCTAGTAGTGCTATTGCTGGGTCAAAGGATATGTACACCTAATTTTTTTCAGTGAAGTTCTCAGCTGAGAGGATGAGAGTTAGGGGGTGATGTGAAACTTGAAGAAGCATGAACAAGTTTGCAAAAAATTATGACTGAGATATCAAAATCATTAGGGAGATGTAAAAAGATTGCCTTGCTGCAGTGGGGGCCCAGATAAGATTATGTAAATGTAAATTTGTAGTGGATCCATGTTTTACAATAGAGGAAACTGAGGCAAATAGAGATTTTTTTTTTTGAGTGACTTGCCTCCAGGGTCACACAAATAATAAGTGTCCAAGGTTGGATTTGAACTCGGGTCTTCCTGACTCCAGGCTCAGTTCTCTAGCCATTGTGTCATCTTCTAGATGGGAACTACAGAATGGCTAGTGAGGGACCAAGAATGGGCTTTGATACTAGCAGGCAGCAGTCCAGAATCACTGGGATGGAGAGGGAGTATATTAATCATTGAGGAGTCAGTTCAGGTAGGTTATCATCCAAACTGATTTAGTGTGGAGGTACAGTCGTCCCAGGGTGTCAGGCAGCAGTGTATATAGCTAGAAAGAAAGGGATGGGTGACCAGGAGCAGACAAGTTGATTGTGGTGCTCTCCATAAATCTTAGATATGAAACTTTTATCAAAGAAACTTCCAGAAAGGACCCCCGCCCCAGTTCTCCGATTTTCTTTAGTTTTATTTGCATTGATTCCTTTGTGCAAAATTTTTAAAATTTTACGTCATTGAAATTGTCTATTTTGTGTTCTGTGATCTCTTTCCATTGATAATTTAGGGATCATGAATTCTTAGACTCCTGTCCATATATGTGAAGGGTAATTTCTTCCTTGCTTTTTTAATTTATTTATGATGTCACCCTTTATGTCTAAGTTACATATCCACTTGAAGCTTATTTCAGTATATGTTATGTCGGTCTATAGCTAGCTTTTGCCAGACTGCTTTCCAGTTTTCCTAGCAGTTTTTGTTAAGTAGTGAATTCCTACCTCAAATAGCTAGGATCTTTGAATTTATCAAATGCCAGGCTACTGTCAGCAATCCATCTAATTTATTAAATCCATTAATAAATCAAGCTTCTGCTTGAGCATTTACAATAACATAAAAAACATTACTGTCTGAGAAAGCTGCTGTTATTCTTGTTCAGCCATTCAGGTGTGTCTGACTCTTTATGACCCTGTGCACCATAGCATGCCAGGCCCTCCTATCCTCCACTATCTCCTGGAGTCTATCTGAACTCATGTTTGTTGCAAAGCTAAGTCGTTCATAGCTCTTCATCAAACAATATTACTGTTTCCGTGTACAATGTCCTCCTAGTTCTGTTCACTTCACTATGTGTCAGTTCATGTAAGTCTTTCCAGGTTTTTCTGAAATTACCCTTCTTGTCATTTCTTATAGCACAATAATATTCCATTACAATCATATACCACAGCTTATTTAGCCAGTCCCCAATTGATGGGCATCCATCTGATTTCTAGTTCTTAGCCACCACAAAAAGAGCTGCTATAAATATTTTTGTAGAAATAGGTCCTTTTCCTTTTTTTTGGATGTCTTTGGGATATAGACCTAGCAGCAGTATTGCTGTATCAAAGGGTATGCACAGTTTGATAGCCCTTTGGACATATTTCCAAATTGCTCTCTACTATGGTTGGATTAATTCACAACTCCACCAACAGTGCCTTAATGTCCTAGTTTTCCCACATCCCCTCCAATATCCAACAGTTTCCTTTTCTGTTATATTAGCTACTCTGAAAGGGATGAGGTAATACCTCAGAGTTGTTTTAATTTGCATTTCTCTGATCAATAGTGATTTAGAACACTTTTTGACATTACTGTAGATAGTTTTTATTTCTTTGTCTGAAAACTACCTGTTCATATCCTTTGACCATATATCAATTGGGTAATGACTTGTATTTTTATAAATTTGACTCAATTCTCTATATATTTGAGAAATGTGGCCTTTATCAGAGATACTTGTTGCAAAAATTTCCCCCAAGTTTTCTGCATTCCTTATAATTTTGGTTGCATTGGCTTTCTTTGTGCAAAAACTTTTTAATTTTTATATAACCAAAATTATCTATTTTATATTTTGTAATATTCTCTGTATCTTCATTGGTCCTAAATTCTTCCCCTATCCATAAATCTGACAATTAAACTATTCCATGCTCTCTTAATTTGCTTATGGTATACTCTTTGTGTAAATCATGTATCCATTTTGACATTATCTTGTTATACAGTGTGAGATGTTGGTCCATTCCTAGTTTTTGCCAAACTGTTTTTTGATTTTCCCAGAAGTTTTTGTCAAATAATGAGTTTTTGTTCCCAAAGCTTGGACCTTTGGGTTTATCATATACTAGATTACTATGGTCATTTTCTATTATGAAATTTGTACTCAAGGTATTCCACTGATCCACCACTCTATTTCTTAGCCAATATTAGATTGTTTTGACAATTACTGCTTTATAAAACAGTTTGAGATATGACATGGCTAGACCACCTTCTTTCACTTTTTTTATTGATTCCCTTGATATCCTTGAGCTTTTGTCCTTCCAGATGAATTTTGTTATTATTTTTTCCAGTTATATAAAATAATTTTTTTGATAGTTTGATATGGCACTGAACAAATAGGTAGACTTTTCATTTTTATTATATTGGCTTGGCCTACCCATAAGCAATTAATATTTTTCCAATTGATAAGATCTGACTTTATTTGTGTGAAACTTGTTTTATTATTGTGTTCATATAGTTCCTGGGTTTGTCTTGGCAGGTAGACTCTCAAATATTTTATGTTATCTAAAGTTATTTTAAATGGAATTTATCTTTCTATCTCTTCCTGCTGGATTTTATTGGTGATATATAGAAATGCTGATGATTTATGTGGGTTTATTTTGAATTCTGCAACTTTGCTAAAGTTATTTATAATTTCAAATAGTTTTTTTTAGTCAATTCTCTAGGATTTTCTAAGTATAACATATCTGCAAAGAGGGATGGTTTTGTTTCCTCATTGAATATTCTAATTCATTTAATTTCTTTTTCATCTCTCATTGTTATAGCTAACATTTCTTGTATAATATTAAATAATAGCAATGATAATGGGCATCTTTGCTTCACCCCTGATTGTGTTGGAAGACTTCTAGCTTATCCTCATTACAGATAATGCTTGCTGATGGTTTTAGATAAATACATATCATTTTAAGGTAAACTCCATTTATTCCTATGCTCTCTAGTGTTTATAATAGGAATGGATACTATATTTTGTCAAAAACTTTTTCTGCATCTATTGAGAGAATCATTTGATTTCTGTTGGTTTTGTTATTGATATGATCAATTATGCTGATAGTTTTCCTACCATTGAACCAGACCTGCATTCTGTGGCATAAATCCCACCTGGTCACAGTATATAATCCTTGTGATATATTGTTATAATCTCTTTGCTAGTATTTTATTTAAAAAATTTGCATCAATATTAATGAACGAAATTGGTCTGTAATTTTATTTCTCTGTTTTGACTTTTCCTGTTTGGGTGTCAGCACCATATTTGTGTCATAAAAGGAATTTGGTAGGACTCCTTTGCCTATTTTTCCAAATAATGTATATGTAGTGGGATTAATTGCTCTTTAAATGTTCGGTAGAATTTGCTTGTGAATCCATCTGGTCCTGGGTATTTTTTCTTAGGAAGTTCATTGATAGCTTGTTCAATCTCTTTTTTGTAAGATTGGGTTATGTATTTTATTTCTTCTTTTGTTAATCTGGGTAATATATATTTTTGTAGATATTCATCCATTTCATTTAGATTATAAAATTTGTTGGCATATAATTGGTGGTGAATTCACCCCTTTCATTTTTGATACTAGTAATTTGGTTTTCTTCTTTCCTTTTTAAAATCAAATTAACCAATGGTTTATCTATTTTACTGATTTTTTTCATTATACCAGCTTCTGGTTTTATTTATTAGTTCAATGGTTTTATTACTTTCTATTTTATTAATCTTTTCTTTGATTTTCAGGATTTCTAATTTGGTGTTTAATTGGTTATTTTAAATTTATTTTTCTAGTTTTTTTTTAGTTTCATGCCCAATTCATTGATCTTCTTTTTATCTATTTTATTGATGTAAGCAATTAGAGATATAAAATTTCTTCTAAGTACTGCTTTGACTGTATCCCATAAATTATGGTATATTATCTCATTGTCATTTTTAAAATGAAATTATTGATTATTTCTATGATTTGTTTTTTCACCCACTTGTTTTTTTTAGGATTAGATTATTTAATTTCCAATTAATTTTAATCTTTCCATTGTCCATTATTGAATGTAATTTTTACTGCACTATGGTTTGAAAAGGATTCATTTACTATTTCTGTTTTTCTGCATTTAGTTGTGAAGTTTTTATGTCCTAATACATGGTTAGTTTTTGTGTAGGAGCCATGGACGGCTGAGAAAAAAGGTATATTTCTTTCTATTCCAATTCAATTTTCTCCAGAGATCTATCGTATCAACTTTTCCATAATTTTTTTTTACCCCCTTAACCTCTTTCTTGTTTATTTTTTGTTTAGATTTACCTAGTTTTGAGAGGGTAAAGTTGAGTTTTATTATCTATTTCCTCTTGTAACTCATTCAACTTCTTCAAAAATTCAGATGCTATACCATTTGGTGGGTAAATTTTTAATATTGATATGACTTCATTTCTATGGTACCTTTCAGCAAGATATAGTTTCCTTACTTATCTCTTTTAATTAGATCTATTTGTGCTTTTATTTTGTCTGAGATCATGATTGCTACCCCTGCTTTCTTTGCTTAACTGAAGCATAACGGATTTTGCTCCATCCCCCTTACCTTTACCCTGTGTGTATCTCTCTGCTTCAAAAGTGTTTCTTGTAAACAGCATATTATAGGATTCTGGTTTTTAATCCATTCCACTATCTGCTTCCTTTTTATGGATGAGTTCATCCCATTCACATTTATAGTTATAACTAACTGTGTATTTCCCTCCATGTTATTTTCCCCTTGTTTATCCCCTCTCTCTTACACCCCACCCTTTCCTTCCTCACAAGTGTTTTACTTTTGATCACCATCCTCCCCAATCTACCCTCCCTTTTATCATCCCCCCTTCTATTATCCCCTTTCTGTTTTACTTCCTATACTATAGATTTCTGTATCCAACTGAGTGTGTATATTCCCTTTTTGAGTCAATTTTGATGAGAGTAAGGTTTTATATTTGCCTGCAACCCCCTTCTTTGGTCTTCCCCTCCACCATAATAACTCTTTCATGCCTCTTTTATGTGGGATAATTTACCCCATCCAGTCACCCTCCTCCTTCTTCTACTGCAATTTTCTTTTTCACTCCTTTACTTATTTATTTATTTTTGGGTATCATTCCATCAAAGTCACCTTATATCCATACCCTCTGTCTATATATACTCCTTCTAATTGTTCTTATAGTAAAAAAGTTATTAAGAGTGATAAATATTATCTTTCCATATAGAAATATTAACAGTTTAACTTCATTGAATTTCTTATGTTTTCTCTTTCTTGTTTCTCTTTTTTTTTAACTTTTTTATGTTTCCCTTGAGTCTTATATTTGGAGGTCAAATATTTTATTCATCTCTGGTCTTTTAATTAGACATACTTGAAAGTCCTCTATTTTGTTAAATGTCAATTTTTTCCCCTTGAAAAAGAATTATATTCAATTTTGCTGGATAGGTAATTCTTGGTTGTAATCCTAACTCCTTTGCCTTCGGTATATCATTCCAAGCCCTGCAGTTTTTTAATGTGGAAGCTGCCAAATGCTGTGTAATCCTGACTGTAGTTTCACAATATTTGAATTGTTGCTTTTTGACTTCTTTTAATAGTTTCTCCTTGATCTGTGAGTTCTGGAATTTGCCCATGATGTTCCTGGGAGTTTTCCTTTTGGGATCTCTTTCTGGTAGTGATTGGTGGATTCTTTCAATTTCTATTTTGCCCTCTGGTTCTAACATATCAGGGCAATTTTCTTTGATAATTTCTTACTGTCCAGGCCTTTTTTTTTATTTATCATGGTTTTCAGGTAGTCCAATTATTCTTATGTTATCTCTCCTGCATCCACTTTCTAGGTCATTTGTCTTTCCAATGAGAAATTTGATGATTTCTTCTTCTTCTTCTTCTTTTTTTTTTTTTTTTTTTACTTTTTTGGTTTTGTTTTATTGTATCTTGATGTCTCATAGAGTCTTTAGTTTCCACTTGCTCAATTCTAATTTTTAAAAAATTATTTTTTTTAGTGAGTTTTTGTACTTCCTTTTCCATTTGGCCAATTCTATTTTTTAGGGAGTTATTTTGCTCAGTAAATTTTTGTATATCTTTTCCCATGCTATTGATGCTTTTTTCATAATTCTCTTACATTACTCTCATTTCTTTTCCCAATTTTTCCTCTACTTCTCTAATTTGCTTTTTAAAATCCTTTTTAATCTCTTTAAGTACTTCTTTTTGGGCCTGAGACCAAATTATATCTTTAAGGCTTCACATGTAGCCATTTTAACACTATTGTCCTCTTCTAAGTTTATGCTTCGATCCTCCCTATCACCATAGTAACTTTCTGTAGTCAAGCTCTATTTCCGTCTTTTGCTCCTCTTTTCTGCCCCCCCTCTTTTTTGATGACTCATGTTTTTATATGAGAGTTGGGCTCTGGTCTGGCACTGTCCCAAGCTTTTTGTGCTGGGGCTCTGTGTCTTACTGATGGTTTTCACTGGGCTTCAGGGCTTAGCTTCTTGCTTTCCCTAGAGGGTAGGTTTCCCTTCCAACTTGTACTGGGAGGGGTGGGGCCTACCTGTTGGCTTCCCCTGGGTGTGGGGTTTAGCTGCTGGCCTGTTCCAGGGGTGGAAACTTGCTGCTGGGTTGCTATGGTAACAGAGCCTTTCTGGTGGCTGGCCTTGGATGAGGGATCTTGATGCTAGTCTGCCCCAAGGATGGAGCCTTGCTACTGGCTTGCTGTGGAAACAGGATCTATCTGCTGGTAGATCCCAGGGGATGGTCTTGCTGTTGGCCAGGGTGAGGCTTCACTACAGGTTAGCAATGTGGCCAGTGCCTCGTTGGAAGCTTGTGCTTGGGGTAGGGTCACTGGGGTGGGGCCTTGTGCTCCACAGACTGCTCACTTGCCTAGGGGTCTGATGATTTGAAGGAGAGTGGGCTCAGCTGGTGGATTGTTACAAGCTTGGAGTCCTGCTGCAGGCCCTTCCTGTGAGGCTGGCAGTTGCTGCTGCTTTTGGACCTCACTTTCCTCCCACCCCAGCGAGACAGACCTTTCCTGGCAGTCTGGTAAGCTGCTTCCTTGCTCCTAGATCAATTCTGATGAGGTTTTCTAGTTGTTTGGAGGGGAATTTGGGAGGGCTTCAGAGGGTTCCTTCTTCATTCTGCCATCTTGGCACTGGAAGTCTTATCATGCCCATTTTTGCAGGAAACATTCCCTTGATATCTGTAATTGTCCTTAAGAGACTTCTTGTCTTTCTCATTCTATTATTTTCTTCTATTTCTTTGCATTGCTCATGTAAGAAAACTTTACCACTCCTTGGTATTCTTTAGAATTCTACATTCATTTGGGTATATCTTTTCTTTTCTCTTTTCCCTTTCACTTCACTCTTTTCTTCAGCTACTTGTAAAACCTCATCAGGCAGCCATTTTGCTTTCTTTCTCTTCTTTTTCTTTAATTTTTTTTATTGCTGCCTCCTATACAATATTGTGAACCTCTGTCCATAGTTCTTAAGATACTATCTACCAGATCTAACTCCTTAAATCTGTCAATCACTTCTACTTCATATTCATAAGGGATGTTATTTAAATCATACCTATACTGTCTGATGGTTTTTCCCTACTTTCTTCAATTTAAGTCTGAATTTTACAATAAGAAGCTCATGATCTGAGTCACAGTCAGCTCTAGGTCTTATACTTTTCTGATTGTATGTAGCTTCTCTATTTTTGGCTACAAAGTATGTGATCAATCTGATTTTGATCTTGACCATCTGGTGACGTCCACGTGCACAGCCATCTTTTGGGTTATTGAAAAAGAGTGTTTGCTATGACCGGGGAATTATCTTCACAAAACTCCATTTGTCTCTGCCCTGCTTCATTTTGTATTCCAATGCCAAACTTGCCTGTTATTCTAACTATCTTTTTATTTCCTACTTAAACATTCCAATCCCCTCTGATGAATGTGACATATTCTTTTGGTGTTATTTCTAAAAGACATTGTATATCTTCATAGAATGGACCAACTTTGACCTCTTTGGCATCAATGGTTGGGGTGTAGACCTGTATTACTGTAATGTTGAACAGTTTGCCTTCAATTCGAATAGATATCATTCTGTCATTTTTGAGATTATACCCTAGTATTCCTGATTGCATATTTAAACAATGTGGATTGTTTTAGGAAATTCCTCCTTACATTTAATCCAAATGTACTGCCTTTCCCTGTTTCCTATTACCTAACTTCTACTCATCAGTCCAAGCTCTGCCCTCATGAGTAATTCAAAATGTCTAATCTTCTTCTAAGGCTAGACAGCCCTTCAAATATTTGAAGATAGCAATTATGTACCCTCCAAGTCTTTTCTTCTCCAGGCTAAAACAGCCTTAGTTCTTGCAACCATTTATAATATGAGATAATCGTAGTATCAAGATCTTGAGCCAGAAGGGATAGAACCATGGCTTGAAGGTGGGAAGGGATCTCAGAGGACATTTGGTTCAGCCCCTTCATTTTGTAAAGGAGTAAGCTGAAGCTCATAGAGGTTGATTTGACAAAGATTCAACAGGTGCTAGAAGCTAGATTTGAACCCTGATTTTCATACTTCAGAGTCAGTGTTCTTTCTCTTGTACCATGTCTGATCCTTGTGCCAAACATTTAATACTTCTTCCTCTCAATGCATTCTAATTTATCAACATTCTTCTTAAAATAAAGCATCCAGAAATGAATACAATATTCTCAAATATAATTTCTTTGGATCTGGAAATTCATTTTAAGCTACTACATTTATTCTTATCCCCTCCCCTCCCCCATAATGGGCTTTGATTCAATTTTTTATTATGTTTATTCAAATCTTTCCAATTTGAAGATCGTTTTCTTTGATGAAAGTAGAAGCAAAAAAAAAAGGATTTGAATAGTTCTGAATTCTGTCTTTTATTAACATTATATCATCATTCTTAGGTAGTAGGTACATCCCTTTCCTCTTCTTGTTCAGAAGATAAGTTAAAAAAAAATCCTTTTCTTGTGCCCATAGCATTTTTTGCAAGCCTCAGCACGTTTTGGGCAGTAACGTTTCAAACATTATCTTTACATGTTCTTGCTACTCTTTTATATTCATTCTTATGTGATTTTCCTTCTATCATTTTGTGAATTTTCTTTTAATATCTGAGCTAATTCACTATTCATTCACATTGGTTTCTTTAGTGTAATAAAGGACCCACTGGTGCAGGGAGGTTGGGGCATATTCTCCCACTAAAAGGGGCCCTAATTCTAGATTCACATTGTTAGAGCTCAGGCTTAGGGACAAATCTGGCCTTCATAAAGAGGAATCAGGTTCTTGCTCACACTTCTGACTGAGCCACAAGGAAGATCACTTAATGAAATCTTAGGCTTAACTCATGTCTAGAGTATTTCTAAAAGGGAGTAGATAGGGGTTTTGCTTCTGGGAGCCAAGATGGTGGGGTAAGAATTAAGTAGCTCTTACCCTCCCTTATTGACCTCTGAAAGCCAAGAAAATATCAACCCAGGAAAAATCCTGGAACAGCTGAACCAGCAGAAAGACAGGGTGTAGTAGTCATAGCCCAGGAAGCTTGGGGGATTAATGAGAAAGGCCCCTCTTGCTCTGGGGGAGGGGGAGCAGTACAGGGCTGGAAGTGTCCCAGCAAGCCAGCAGCAAGCCTCACCTCAGCATGTTAGGGGGAGATCCTGAGCCCCAGGGTGGTGAGGAAGGCAAGTGCCAACACCAGGACCCTACCCCCCCACCCTCTGAGTGCCTCAGTACAGGTAGGGGAACCAGTAGACACCAGCTCAGAAAAACACCACATGTGATGGTACCAGCCAAATCTTCTGGTACCTTGGCACAACTCTGGGAAGTACAACTCCAAGAGGCAAAGCTCCAGGCTGACAGACATCCTTTAGCAGCCAAACATTTGAGTTGCAAGGCCCAGGTGAGCAGGTGTCCTCTAGGGACCAGACTCCCTACCTCCACCCCGAGAGTTACAGTTTAGCTGATCCCAGCCCAGCACCAGGTGAGCTGCCAGGACCCTACACCTTCCAACTGCCAGCACCTGAGGCCCCAGCACACAAAGCCAGTGACCAGGTCCCAGGTTCCCAGCACAAGAAACATGGGTCAATGCTCCTTGCACTCCAGCAAGAGAGCTCAACTTTTTTTAAAAGTCAGGAAATAGGCAAACAACATGAGCAAAAAGCAGAAATGGACAATAACCATAGATTCTTATTATGGGGACAGAGAAGATCAAAGCATAAATTCAGAAGAGAAAAACATTGTCAATATACCCAGATCCAAAACCTCAAAGGGGAATATGAACTGATCTCAAGCCCAAAAAGTCTCCTTGGAAGAGCTCAAGAAGGATTTTAAAAGTCAAATAAGAGAGGTAGAAGAAAAATTGGGAAACGAAATGAGAGGTATGCATGAGAGAGTCAATAGCTTGGAAAAGGAAGGGCAAAAATTAACTGTAGAAAACAAGTTTTTAAAAAATACAGTTGGCCAAATGGAAAAAAAAAGCACACTGAAGAAAACAACTCCCTAAAAAGTAGAATTGGCCTAATGGAAAAGGAGGCAGAAAAACTCACTGAAGAGAAGAACTCATTAAAAAGTAAAATGGGCCAAATGGAAAAGGAGGTACAAAATCGAATAGAAGAAAACAATTTGTTAAAAATTAAAATTGGGCTAATGACTCTGTGAGAGATTAAGAATCAGTCAAACAGAAACAAAAGAATGAAAAAATAGAAGAAAATGTAAAATACATCATTAGTAAAACAATTGACCTGGAAAATAGATCCAGGAGAGACAATTTAATTCACTCCATCTTTTTGCTGGTTCAGCTGTTCCAGGGTTTTTCCTGGGGTGATATTTTCTTGGCTTTCAGAAATCAATAAGAGAAAGTAAGAGCTATTTACTTCTTACTCTACCATCTTGGCTCCCAGAAGCAAAACTCCCATCTACTCCCTTTTAGAAAACCATGATGAAAAAAAGAGACTGGATAGCATCTTTCAGGAAATCATCAAGGACAACTGTCCTAGAATCAGAGGGTAAAATAGTCATGGAAAGAATCCATCAATCACCTCCTAAAAGAGATCCCCAAATTGAAAATGCCAAGGAATATTGTAGTCAAATTCCAAAATTACTGGATCAAAGAGAAAATACTGCAAGTAGCCAAAAAGAAACAATTTAAATATCATGGAACCACAGTCAGGATTATGTAGGACCTTGCAGCTTCTACATTAAAAGATCAGAGGGTGTGGAATACAATAGTCTGTAAGGCAAAGGAGCTTGGATTATAACCAAGGGTCAACTACCCAGCGAAATTGAGCATAATCTTTCAGGGGAGGAGATGGATATTCAATGAAATAAGGGACTTCCCAACTTTCCTGATGAAAATATCAGAGCTCAACAGAAAATTTGATCTTCAAATACAAGACTTGAAAGGCATAAAAAGGTAAACAGGAAAGAAAAAAACCCAACATGTTACTAATAAGGGCAAACTCTTTACATCCCTACAAGGAAGATGGCATTTGTAACTCCTGAGAACTGTATTGTTATTATCACATTTGAAAGGAGTATATATAGACAGAGGACATAGGTATAAGTTGACTTTGATGTGATGATAAAAAATCTAAGTGGTGAAGAGGGATTGTACTGGAAGAAGAGGAAAGGAGGAGGCAGACAAGGATAAATTATATCACATGAAAAGGCACAAAAACCTAATACAGTAGAGGGAAAGAAGGGAGGGAGATGAGCATTGTTTGAACTTTACTCTCATCAGATTTGGTTCAAAGAGGGAATAACATAATCATTTAGGTATAGAAATCTAACTTACCCTATAGGAAGTAGGAGAGGAAAGGGGAAAGAAAAGGGAGGGGGTGAACAGAAGGGAGGGGAAAAGTAGTAAAGGTAAAGGGAAAAAAAAGAAAGGGGGCTAATAGAAGGGAGGGCAGCCTGAGTGGAGGTGGTGAGGAAAGAAAGGGAGAAAGGAGAGAGAAAAGCATAAATGGGGGAAAATAAGTTGGAGAGAAAGACACAGATAGTAATCATAACTGTGAGTGTGAATGGGATGAACTCTACCATAAAACAGAAGTGGATAGCAGAGTGGATTAAGAACCATAATCCTACAATATGTTGTTTACAAGAAACACATTTAAAGCAGAGGGATATACACAGAGTAAAGGTAGAAGTCTGGAGCAGAATATATTATACTTCTGCTGAAGTAAAAAAAGCAGGGGTAGCAATCCTGATCTCAGACAAAGCAAAAGCAAAAATAGATCCAATTAAAAGAGATAAGGAAGAAAACTACATCCTGCTAAAAGATACCATAGACAATGTAGTAATATCTTTACTAAACATATATGCACCAAGTGGTACAGCATCCAAATTCTTAGAGGAGAAGTTAAGGGAGTTACAGAAAGAAATCGATAACAAAACTATACTAGTGGGGGAACTTAGCTCCCCCTCTCAGAACTAGATAAATCTAAACACAAAATAGGAAAGAAATTAAGGACTTGAATAGAATTTTAGAAAACTTAGATATGGGTTGACCCCTAGAGAAAATTGAATGGGGATAGAAAGGAATATACCTTTTTCTTGGCAGTACATGGCACCTACACAAAAATTGACCACATACTAGGGTGTAAAAACCTCACAATCCAGTGCAGAAAGACAGAAACACTAAATGAATCCATTTCAGATCATGATGCACTAAAAATTATATGTAATAAAGGGCCATGGAAAGATGGACTAAAAATTAATTGGAAACTAAATAATCGAATCCTAAAGAATGAGTGGGTCAAACAACTAATTGTAGAAACAAACAATAACTTCATCCAAGAGAATGACAATAATGAAACAACATGCCAAAACTTATAGGATGCAGCAAAAGCAGTTCTTAGAGGAAGTTTTATATCTCTAAATGCTTACATGAATAAAATACAGAAAGAAGAGATCAATGAATTGGATATATGACTAAAAAAAACTAGAAAAAGAACAAATTAAAAATCCTCAATTAAATACCAAATTAGAAATACTGAAAACCAAAGGAGAGATTAATAAAATTGAAATTAAGAAAACTATTGAACTAATAAATAAAACTAAGCTGATTTTAGGAAAAAAACCCAGTAAAATAGATTAACCTTTGGTTAATTTGATTAAAAAAAAGAAAGAAAACCAAATTGCCAGCATCAAAAATAAGAAGGGTGAATTCACCAGCAATGAAGAGGAAATCAGCACAACATTTAAGAGCTATTTTGCTCAACTGTATGCCAATAAATTTGACACTCTTACTGAAATGGATGAATATTTACAAAAGTATAAATTGACCAGATTTCAGAAAAAGAAATTGAACAAGCCATCAATGAACTCCCTAAGAAAAAGTCTTTAGGGCCAGATAAATTTACAAGTGAATTCCATAAAACATTTAAAGAACAATTAATTCTAATACTGTATAAACTATTTGGGAAAATAGGTGAAGAAGTTCCACCAAGTTCTTTTTATGATACAAATATGATGCTGATACCTAAACCAGGAAGAGCCAAACCAGAGAAAGAAATTATAGACAAATTTCCCTAATGAATATAGATGCAAAAATTAAAAAAAAATTAGCGAAGAAATTACAGCAACTTATCTTGAGGATAATATACTATGACCAGGTAGGATTTATACCAGGAATGCAGGGCTGGTTCAATATTAGGAAAACTATCAGCATAACTGAACATATCAGCAACAAAACTAACATAACTCATATAATTATCTCAATGGATGCAGAAAAAAACATTTGACAAAATATGACACCCATTCCTATTAGAAACACTAGAGAGCATAGGAATAAATGGAGTCTTACTTAAAATGATAGGTAACACCTACCTAAAACCATCAGCAAGCATTATATGTAATAGGGATAAGCTAGAAGCATTTCCAATAAGATTGGGGGTGAGACAAGGATGTTCATTATCATCACTATTATTCAATATTGTACTAGAAATGTTAGCTTTAGCAATAAGAAAAGAAAAAGAAACTGAAGGAATTAGAATAGGCAATGAAGAAACAAAGCTATCACTCTTTGCATATGATATACTTAGAGAATCCTAGAGAATCAACTAAAAATCTACTTGAAATGATTAACAACTTTAGCAAAGTTGCAGGATATAAAATAAACCCACATGAATCATTGGTGTTTCTATATATTACTAACAAAATCCAACAGCAAGAGGTAGAAAGAGAAATTCCATTTAAAGTAATTGTAGACAACATAAAATACTTGAAAATTTACTTGCCAAGACAAACCCAGGAACTATATGACACAATTACAAAACACTCTTCACACAAATAAAGTCAGTTGGAAAAATTGGAAAAAAAATCAGTTGCTCATGTAGGCAGAGCTAATAAATATATATAATATGTTAATAATAATATAATAAAATGACAATTTTACTTGAATTAATTCACTTGTTCAGTGCCATACCAATCAAACTACCAAAAGATTATTTTATAGAGCTAGAAAGAACAATAACAAAATTCATCTGGAAGAACAAAAGATCCAGAATATCAAGGGAACTAATGAAAAGAAATGCAAGGGAAGGTGGCCTAGCCAAACCAGATCTTAAATTGTATTATAAAACAGCAATCATCAAAACTACTTGGTACTGGTTAAGAAATAGTGATTGAGAAGTGGAATAGGTTAGGTATGCAAGACACAGCTGTCAATGACTATAGTAACCTACTATTTGATAAATCTGAGGACTCCAGCTTCTGGGATAAGAACTCACTATTTGTCAAAAACTGCTGGGAAAACTGAAAAATAGTATGGCAGAAAGTAGGCATAGACCAAGTACCACCTGTACCTGTACCAAGATAAAGTCAAAATGGGTAAATGAATTAGATATAAAGACTGATACTATAAGCAAACTAGGAGAGCAAGGAACAGTTTACCTATCAGATCTATGGAAAGGGGAAGAATTTATGATCAAACAAGAGATAGTGAATGATATGAAATACAAAATGGATGACTTTGATTACATTAAATTGAAAAGTTTTTGCACAAACAAAGCCAATGTAACCAAGATTAGAAGAGAAGCAGAAAACTGGGAAAAAAATTTTTATAGCCAGTGTTTCTGATAAAGGCCTCATTTCTAAAATATATGGAGAATGTAGTTGAATTTATAAGAATACAAGTCATTCCTAATTGATAAATGGTCAAAGGACATGAACAGGCAGTTTTCAGAGGAAGAAATTAAAGCTATCTATAGTCATATGAAAAAATGCTCTGAAACACTATTGATTAGAGAAATGCAAATCAAAATGACTCTGAGCTCTACCTGCCAAAACAAACTTGGGAACTATATGAACATATTACAAAACACTTTTCACACATCATACCTATCAGATTGGCTAACATGAGAAAACAGGAAAATGATAAATATTGGAGATGTGGGAAAATTGGAACACTAATGCATTGTTGGTGGATTTGTGAACTGATCCAACCATTCTGGAGAGCAGTTTGGAACTATACTCAAAGGGCTATAAAATTGGGGGTACCCTTCAACTCAGCAATACCACTTCTAGGTCTGTATCCCAAAGAGATCATAAAAATGGGAAAATGACCTACATGTATATTTATAGCAGCTCTTTTTGTGGTGGCCAAGAATTGGAAATTGAGGGGATGCTCATCAATTGGGAAATGGCCGAACAAGTTGTGGCATATGAAATGTAATGAAATATCATTGTGCTATAAGAAATGATGAGCAGGGAGGCGGAGCCAAGATGGTAGAGTAAAAGCAGTGACTTGCTTGAGCTGTCCCTCAAACCCCTCCAAATACCTGTAAAAATGACTCTAAACAAATTCTAGAGCAGCAGAACACACAAAAAGACAAAGTGAAACAAATTTCCAGCCCAAGACAACTGAATTGTTGATGGGAAAGTTCAGTTGCACCAGACTGGGAGAGGAGTACAGTTCAGTGTGGGCCAGGCAGCCAAGCCAGGGCCCCAGCTAACCTGGAACAGGACTTAGGGGAATGAATCACTGGCAGCTGTGGTAGTTTCCAACCCACAAATGCCAAAGACAACTTAGAAGGTCAGAGGGAGAGGTCAATGAGAAGAATGCCTTAAAAAGCAGAATTGGCCAAATGGAAAAGGATGTCCAAAAGTTCACTGAGGAAAATAATTCCTTAAAAGTTAGAATGGAGCAAATGGAAGCTAATGACTCTATGAGACATAATGAAATTATAAAACAAAGCCAAAAGAATGAAAAAATAGAAGACAACGTGAAATATCTCATTGGAAAAACAAATGACCTGGAAAATAGGTCCAGGAGAGATAATTTAAAGAAAAATTGTCAAGGAAAACTGCCCTTATATTCTAGAACCAGAGGATAAAATAGAAATTGAAAGAAACCCTGCTCCCCCGATCACCACCTGAAAGAGATCTCAAAAGGAAAATTCTAAGTAATATTATAGCCAAATTCCAGAGTTTCCAGGTCAAAGAGAAAATATTGCAAGCAGCCAGAAAGAAACACAATCAGGATAATACAAGATTTAGCTGCATCTACATTAAAGGATCAGAGGGCTTAGAATATGATATTCCAAAGGTTAAAGGAGCTAGGATTAAAACCAAGAGTCACCTACCCAGCAAAACTGAGTATAATCCTTCAGGGAAAAAACTGGACATTCAATGAAGTAGAGGACTTTCAAGCATTCTTGATAAAAAGACTAGAACTGAATAGAAACTTTGACTTTCAAATATAAGACTCAAGAGAAACATGAAAAGGTAAATAGGAAAGAGAAATCATAAGGGACTTATTAAAGTTGAACTGTTTACACTCTGACACCTGTAGATAATATTTGTAATTCATGAGACTTTTCTCAGTACTAAGGTAGTTAGAGGGAATGTATGTGTGTGTGTGTGTGTGTGTGTGTGTGTGTGTATTATATATACAGAGGGCACAGGGTGAGTTGAATATGAAGGGATGATATCTAAAAATAAAATTAAAGGGTGAGAGAGGATTGTACTGGGAGCAGGAGAAAGGGAGAGGTAGAATAGGCTAAATTATTTCCCATAAAAGAGATAATAAAAAGCTTTTACAGTGGAGGAGAATGGGGGGGAGATGAGAGGGAATGAGTGAATCTTATTCTCATCAGATTTGGCTTAAGGAGGGATTAACATACACACTCAACGGAGTGTAAACATATATCTTACCCTATAGGAAAATAGGGGGGAAGGGGATAATAGAGGGATGATAGAAACAGGGCAGATGGGGGGGTAATCAGAAGCAAACACTTTTGAGGAGGGACAAGGTCAAAGGAGAGAATAGAATAAATGGGGGGGATGGAGGAAATATAGTTAGAAAGTATATAGTATAGAAAGGATGGAGGGAAATATAGTTAGCCTTTCACAACATGACTATCATGGAAGTGTTTTGTATGACTACACATGTATAACCTATATTGGATTGCTTACCTTCTCAATGAGGGTGTGTGGGAAAGGAGGGATGGAGAGAATTTGGAACTCAGTGTTTTAAAAATGAATGTTTAAAATTGTTTTTACATGCAACTGGGAAATAAAATATATAGGGAATGGGGTATAGAAATCTATCCTGCCCTACAGGAAAATTCAAGAGGAAGAGGATAAGGGAAGGGGAGTGATAAAAGGGAGGGCAGATTAGGGGAAGAGGTATTCAGAATGCACACCATCTTGGAGTGAGGGAAGGGGAGAGATGGAGAGAAAATTTGGAACTCAAAATCTTGTGGAAGTGAGTGTTGAAAACTAAAAATGAGTAAATTAATTAATAAAAAATAAAGATACAAAACCACCAAATGTTAAAAATTGTCTTTACGTGTAACTGGAAAATAGTAAGATATTATTTAAAAAAGAAATGATGAGCAGGCGGACTTCAGAAAAATCAAGAAAGCCTCATATGAACTGATGTTGAATGAAATGAGCAAAACCAGGAGAACATTGTACAAAGTAGCAGCCATACTGTGCGATAGATTTAGCTCTTCTCAGCAATGCAAGGATCTAAGACAACTCCAAAAGACTCATGATAGAAAATGCTATCCTCATCAAGAGAAAGAATCTGAATGCAGATAGAAGCATACTGTTTGCTTTCCTTTTATTTTGTTTCTTCTTTCTCGTGGTTCCTCCCATTAGTTCTAATTGTTCTATACATCATGACTAATGTGAAAATATGCTTAATATGAATGTATAAGTAGAGCCTATATCGGATTGCACGCTGTCTTGGAGAGGGTGTAGGAGAGGGAGTGAGAGAAAATTTAAAACTCAAAATCTTATGGAAGTAAATGTTGAAAATCAAAAAATAAATAAACTAATTATTAAAAAATAAACAAAAGAGAGTAGATAGGACAGCCAGGTGATGCAGCAGATAGAGCATCTGCCTTGGAATCATGAGGGCCTGAGTTCAAATCCAGCTTCAGACACTAGTTATGTGACCCTGGATAAGTCACTTAACCCTGATTGCATCAAAAAAAAAAAGATGGGAGTATAAAAGTACTTAGTTAATGTACAAGTAAAGTACAATTAATGTGCTTAATTAAGTGCAAAATAGTTAATGTAGATGAGGTATACAACTTTTTATGTTCTCCACACAAAAGAAATGATTACTATACCAAAAAATCATATGAACACATCACAAATAACAACCCATAACTTCTATTATCCTTTCCTGGGAGGTTGATATTTAAAACAATAAAGCATGAGATGCCTCAGTTTCTGCTCTGCACCATCTGAACAACTCCCCTAAAGTCCGTATCTCCTTATGGCAAACCGGCACATAGCTTAGCTATATCCTCTTGTTATTGGTTACCTCCAGGAAAGGTGTGGTTGCAGAAAACTTGTTTTTTCCTGTCAATCATTCAGTCAATAAGCATTTATTACTCTCACTGGTGGCTCCAACATGCTGTAGCATGTACAGTGGTCACACCCTGGCAGGCAGGCTAAACCAGGTTGAGGATAACTGACAGACCTCAAACCAGTTGTGAGTTAGGGGGGTGTCTAAGCACGTGAAAACTTCTCCCAGTGGAATGAGTGAATGAGAATCATTTTTCAAATGGCCATGTAGGCGCCTGAAGTAGGTGCTGTGGAGTTCTTAGAGCTTGGTTAAACATTGAAAATGCCAAGGAATCCTGCATCCTGGGATGTTAACAGCCAGTTGTCTTGACTTTTGTCTTGCCATTGGACTCTGATGACCATGGAAGAGAGAGCAAGACTGAAGACTTTGTGCAACTGTGCCTCACTTAAATCCAATTCACACGCAAGTCAGGACATCACCCATCACACTGTGATGTCATTGGTTTTCTTCAAAAACAAAAGACGAATAATGACAAGCATTTACTAAATGCCTACTACATATCAGGCACTATGTAAGCACTGGGGAGACAAAAAAGGCAAAAGATCATCCCTGCCCTTGAGAAGCTTAAAGTCTAAGGGGGGAGACAACACGCAAACAACTATATATGAATAAGTTATATACGAGATAAATGGGCAATAATCAACAGAAGGAAGCTACTCAGGGATTAAGAGGGATTGGGAAATGCTCCTTTTAGAAAGTGGGATTTTAGCTGAGACTTGAAGGATGCCAGGATGTACAGAAGAGGAGGGATAACATTCCAGGTATATTCCAAAGCCAAGAGATAGTGTCCTGTTTGAGAAACAGTAGGAGGCCAGTGTCACTGGATCAAAGAATACATAGTGGAGTGTGAAGTGGAAAAAGGTGTGTGTGTGTAGGGGTAATGCTAAGTTATCAAGGGCTTTGAATGTTCCCAAACTCTTGAACTCACAAGGTTGCCTTCAAGGCTAGACATGTCCATCTCAGGATCACTATTTAGTCACCTTTGCTCAGGCAAAGAAACACAAGCAGAAGAGGCAGCCAGGTTCCCAAAGTCCTAATTCATGCTTATCTAGGAAGCACACGTACCCACTATCATGTGTGAGCCGCTACTATGGCTTCTGTGAAAGAGATAAGAAAGGCTTACAGAATTTCCATGTGCTGAGCAGATGGGAAGTGTTAGTGTGCTAGAGGCTAGAAAAATTCCTTTTAAGATCTGCTGAGATTTAGCTCAGTAGCCAATCTTCTTCACCTAACACCCTGCCATGATATGGGAAAGCAGAGGGATTTACTAATGTCCTTTTGCAAGAAGCTGAACACTCTTTACTATTTCTTTTGTGCCAAAGATCACGTTCTGATGGGATCATGCTTATAACATTAGAAACCACTTCTCTTTCTTCTTCATTGGAATTATTCACAATTCACATAATTTCACTTTTAGAGCCAACTATCATCCTTCAATCGTGTTTAGAAAGGGCCTTGGCAAGCTGCAACATGTCCAGAGAAGACTGACAAAGATATAAAGATCGGTTGAAAAAAGCAAAGATACTTATTGTAGGGAAGAGGGAGTGGGATTGAGGTAGGGAGTGTTTGAGGGGTCTTCAAGTTCTTCAGGGAGCAGAAAACTTTTGTTATTTGTCAGACACTGTGCCAGGTTCTGGGAATAGAAAGGCAAAATATGTAATAGTTTCTGTCCTCAAAGAGTTTATATTCTATAAGGGGGAGATGTTAGGGTGGGCCTAATGTCAATATCTTGATTATTAGGTTCAGTGTTGGGAGGAAATGAGGCACTCATAAGTCATCAAACAGTTCACAAAAGGAGATTTATTTAGCTCTAACATAACAAAGATTTGCAACAAGAATACAGTGGCGCCTCGCTTCAATGGTCTTTGGCCTCTTGGTCTCCATGAGGAAACATCTTTTCATCAGGTCAAGGTGGGCTGACTCATGTTCCTCAGACATCCACCAAGCCAGAGGGGCCAATACTCCTATGTCCTTAGGTGACCAGGAAGAGGTCAAGAGAGGCAGGAGCTAATTAGGCTCTAGAAACAGCTATTTTGCCTTTTAGGGAAAACTAATCCCTTTTTTGGGAAATGGAGAGAAGTCAGGTCCTATAGAGTTCGTGGGGAGGAACAACACACAAATGATGTATATTCAAATAGATTAAAGAATATATTCAAAACAAACAAGTGAATTATGGTGGTGTGATGGGAGAAATCACTAAAGCTGGGGTAATAAAGAAAGGAGGGCAACTAGGTGGCACAGTGGGTAAGGTACAGGGCCTGAAGTCAGCAAGACTCATCTTCCTGAGTTCAAATCTAGCCTCAGACACTTACTAGCTGTGTGACCCTGGATAAGTTACTTAACCCTGTTTGCCTCAATTTCTTCATGTACAAAATGAACTAGAGCCACTGCAGGAACTTTGCCAAGAAAACTCCAAATGGGGTCACGAAAAGCCATACACGATTAAACAACTGAACAAAAACAGTCAAAGGCATGAGAATAGGATCTGGAATATCATGTTCAAGGAACAGTAAATAGATCCATTTGTCTGGAATATGGAGTACATCATGGGAAATAATTTGATATTAGTTTGGAAAAGGAGGTTGGAGCCAGATTTTTTAGAGCTCTAACTACCAAATCAAGGAATATGTGTTTTATTCTAAAAGCAAAAGGGCTCACTGAAGCTTCTTGAGCGTGGATGTAATATGGTCAGACCAATGCTTTAGAAATACCAATTTGTCAGCTGTGTTCAGGATGGATTGGAAAGGCTTGATTAAAGGGAGACCAATTAGGAAGTACCAGCAAGAGGTGATAAGGGCTTGAATTAGGGTGATGACTGTATGAATGGAGAAAAAAGGATGGATGCAAGAGATATTCTGGAAGTAGAATTTATAAGACTTGCAATTCATTGTATATTGGAGATAAAGGAGAGGGAAGAGAAGAAGATAGCTGTGAAACTGGGTAAGAGGAAGGATGATGGTGCCCTGAACAGAAATAGGTATATTTGAAGGAGTCATGTGGTGGATTTAGGGAGACAGTGTGTTTTGTTTTGGATATGTTGAATTTGAGCTATTTGTGGGATGTCTAGCTAGCAGGCAGTTTGTGATATAGGACAAGAACTCAGCAAAGATAGGAGATATGTAAATATGAGTATCATCTATAGAAAGATGATAGCTGAACGAGAGAGAGAGAGAGGGAGGGAGAGAGAGAAGAGGTGAGAATGAATGAGAATAGTGAAAAAAAGAGAAGAGGTCGTAGGACAGAACCCTGGGGTGATAGTCATGGTTATGGAGTGGGAAGGTGATGATAATCTTGTAAAGGGAGTTGAGAAGATTCAAACAAATAGATAGGTAGGGACTTACTTTTGTCAGATTCAGAGGACAGAATTAGGACAACTGGACATAATTCAGAGACATTGAGAGGATAAATTCTAAAAATTACATCTGTCCAAAATTAGAATGAGATGCCATAAATAGGTAGCAAGTTTCCTATCAGTGGATTTTTTTGTATTCAATTTTGTTTTATTTTCAGTTCTGAATTCTCTCCCTCTCGACTCCCCCTTCCTCACTCATTGGGCAGGCAAGAGAAACAAAACCATTTGCAAATATATGTAGTCAAGGAAAACAAATTGTATTAGCCAAAAAAAAAAGATAATATGGAAAACGTTTTAGTCTGCACTCTGAATTCATCAATTCTCTATCTCGAAGTGGATGGCATGTTTCATCATGTATCCTTTCAAAATGTGGTTGGTCATTTTGTTGATCAGAGTTATCAAGTCATAGTTGTTTGTCTTTATGGTATTGTTGTTATTGTATACACAATTCTCTTGGTTCTTCTCACAACACTCTGGATCAGTTCATACATGTCTTCTCAGGTATTTCTAAAAATATCCCCTTCATCATTTCTTACAACATAATGGTATCTTATCACTTTCATATACCAAAAACTTGTTTAGCTGTTCCCCAATTGGTGGGTACCTACTCAGTTTCCAATTATTTGCCACCATGAAAAGAGATGCTATAAATATTTTCATACATATGAGTATAGCTATAGCAGTGGCATCTCTGGGTTAAAAAGTATGCACAGCTTTTTGGGAATGGTTCCAAGTTGCTTTTCAGAATGATTGGATCAGCTCATAGCTCCAACAACAGTGCTTTAATGTACCTGTTTTCTCACAGCCCCTCCAGCATTTATTATTTTCCTTTTTTTGGGGGGGGTCAACTTTGTCAATCTGATGAGTATGAGATGCCTCAGAGTTATATTAATTTACATTTCTCTAATTATTAATTATTTAGTGCATTTTTTTCATATGACTATTGATAGCTTGGATATCTTCCTCTGAAAACTACCTATTCATATTCTTTGAGCATTTATCAATTGCGGAATGGCTCTTAGTCTTATAAATTTGACTCAGTTGCTTATGTGTATCTTAGAAATAAGAACTTTATCAGAGAAACTTACTGCAAAGATTCCCTCCCCCCCTTTTCTTGCTTCTCTTCTAATTTTAGCTGCATTGGTTTTGTTTATACAAAAACTTATTAATTTTATGTAATTAAAGTTGTCCATTTTAACTACTTCATCTTTTATTTGGTAATGAATTCTTCCCTTATCCTTAGTTCTGACAGGTAATTTCTTCCAAGCTCCTCTAATTTGTTTATGATTCACCCTTTAAGTCTAAATCATGTACCCAGTTGGTACTTATATTGGTATAAGGAGTGAGACAGTAGTCTATATCTAGTTTCTGCCATACTGCTTTCCAGTTTCCTCAATAGTTTCTTTTTGTCAAATCTATTAGAGGCTACTTTGTAGAGGCAATTCATTCTTTGAACTAGCTGACCTCTGAAGTCTTTTCCAACTTCACTCATTCCATTAGTTATTTGACTGTGGCTAGATCCAGAGCATCTAGGATTTTCACAGATCATTTCCTCCAAACCTAGTCTTTTATTTAATGGGCCAGGGAATCCAGTACTTGCCTTCCCTCATATCCCCTTCCCTCTCTTCACTGGAACCATCTATGTTTTTCCTCTGATTTTTTTTGAAATCTCCTTTCCTAAAGTCTAGACCTGCCTAATATTTCCTTCCTTCAATAGTATAAACTCTAAGAAAACATGAAAAAAATGACTTAATCAGTTATTCTTTATTGGTGAGAATTAAGCCTAGTGTAGCAGTTTCCCTTGTAGCTTCTTCTACTGTCTGTAAGATTAAATGGTCAACAAAGCAGGTCAAGAATTTGTTTGATTTTTTGGTCATGTCAGAAGGAGATCTTTAAAGAGTCAAGGCATTCCCATAATTATTTTATTTTGCCTCTGGGCCAGTTTTGTGATGTGTGTAAGGAAATGATTGCCCATATGCTCTGTATGGAGAGTTGGTCTCCAGTGCTTTGTAAAAACTGTGGGTGGCTGCCCTATATGTGGTAGTGAAGAATTTAGCAATGGTAAAAGGTTTCTGAACATGCAATGGCCAAGAATTAATTAAAAATCAAATGCGTAATGAATCTGAGGTGTTTCTGGCAGCACTTGCCCATGTTGCATCACACAACCTCACTGAAGCCTTGGTTCTGAACACAATGCATGTGCACCTTGCACTGCACATACCCTCAAGCCATGCACTGCCCGTGAGCTGCCAAAAATGTGAAAATGGGACACAAGTGGAAAAAGTTTAAGAAGCCCTGGTCTATGTTATGCTTCTATGACAACATTGCCTTATGTTAATGGATTTACATACATTTTAACATACAGTGGAACTTTCATTTTCTTTCTGCTAGTTATTTCTTTGGAACAACCTATATCTTCTCATTTTTGTATTCCAGTCTGAGTCCTATTAGCCAAGTTTTAGTCAAACTTATGAGATCACATTTGTTCCTTTACATTAACTTTTTAAGTTCACTTTGTTCCCTATATAGTACTATGCACATTGGCATATATGTTTATATATGTACATATTTACATTGATATATATATGTATATATGTGCATACAGGCATAGACACACATACATGCATGCACATGATGTAGACGCAGGCATGTATAAGTATATGTAGCCATAGGTGTGTATATATACACATATACACATACACATAAATATATACACACGGCCATATATACATACATATTCATAATATACATTCACAAAATACATATTTACATGCAATAAATACACATGATGCATATATACAATTTGTTCACAGCCATGTACATACCTATATACTTACATGCATGCACATAAACACACACATACACACATTTGAGGCTATAAATACAGCTAACTCTCTATCCTGGTGTTTTCACTTGAGATTACTGAGTATTTCCTCTATGTTCTTTTTCTTTCCTGCCATATTTGTTGTTCTCCATTACATTAGATTTAATAGTTTGGCTTGGAATTTTTTCTCCCTCATCTACTTAGATTCCAATTTAATGTGCTCCCGATCAGATCAGCAAGTGTCCTGCCAAACTACATTGCCTCTGGCTTCTATGGAAGATACTCATTCTATTTACCAGGCTGGAGGGACATGGTAAGAAAACTGGCCTTGGGGTCAGGTTGGGGTCTCAGCTCTAACACTTACTAGCTGTGTGACCTGAGACATCTCACTTCACCTGTCCAAGGGTCGGTTTTCTCCTGTGTAAATGAGGGGAAAGGAATCTGACAATGGATAGAGAGGCAGCTTTGCAGTTAGAAAGATTCCCATTCAGTTTCTGCTCTGACACATCCTGAATGTGAGACCCTGAGTGGCCATTTAATCTATTGGTGCCCTAGCCTATAACACTACGGGTTATAGACAAGTTGCTTGTTTACATGGGTGAAGGTAGTTTCTACATTGGGACTCCCCACAATGATGTTTGGCACATAGTAGACACTTAATAAATGTCTACTGAACTTTTAAATTGAATTGACATAGTCACAAATCTAGACCAAAATGGGCATATTGACACTTGTTCTATCTATCTTACAGGTAATAGAAATATCATTTATTGTTATTATTATCATGGCCAAACAAACCAAATTCTATTCTTTGTTATGCTATTTATGTAGCCAGATGTTCACTTCTCACATCCTCCCTTCTTTTTCCAAGTCATGGCCTTCAACTGGAAAGACAGAAATAAACACACCACCTGTGCCTGCAAAAGGTACCATTTCTTAGCCAACACTTCAAAGTCATCTGACACTTTGCAGGTTTCAGATACTCAAACAATTCTCAGGCTAATCAAAGGAAATCAAGCCAATTCTGTCAACATTTCTGTTCCTGGCACTTTACTAGGCACTGAGGATGCAAAGATTAAAAGTGATACAATCTCTGTATGATTTAGTTGTGATCTCATTTTTCAGATAATTCTTTCAGGTAGGCAGACAGCACCTGTGCCCCTTTCACACCCATTAGCAGCAGGTAATTACAAACCCCATCCATGAACTTCTTTTTGGGAGAATGGTACCTGAATTCCTATCTACTAGTACCTACATATTTTCCTTAGGGATTTTGGGGTATAGGATGCTGGAGCTTTCTACAAGAGTCACAATTCCTATGCAAGGTAACAACTTCTTACCCATTGTCTATCTTCAATACTGCTCTCTCTCTCTCTCTCTCTCTCTCTCTCTCTCTCTCTCTCTCTCTCTGTCTCTCTCTCTGTCTCTCTCTGTCTCTTTCTCTCTCTCTCTCTCTCTCCCTCCCTTCCTCTCCCTCCCTTCCTCTCCCTCCCTTCCTCTCCCTCCCTCCTTCTCTGCCTCCCTCTCTACTTCCTAGGCTATTTGCCAACCTCCCTTCCTACACACACCTTTCCGCTGGGTGACATTTGTTTTGATTCCCCTCTTTTCCCTAGGGATCAATTTCTTTCTGACAACCGTCCTGGATTTATTTTTTTCCATCCTATCTAGGAACCCATAATCCTCTCTAATAACTTAGAATACAAAGAAATGATCCTTAAGCTCATTTGCCCTTTTCTCTAGATGGGAGACCTGTTTGAATTTGCAGTATGCATAATTGATAACCACCTTGGGCAGGAAGCAAGCATGGCCTGCTTCAGGGAGGTCATGCAATAGATCTCTCAGGATACAGATTCCCTGTGTCTCAAGAGGGATTTTTTCTCAGGAATCTTTGCTTTCCTGTAGAAACACAGTCCAGGCAGGCTGGGGAGACTCCTAATTTGCTTGTGTACTCCCTTCCTCCCACCACTAACCCTGTAATTAGCAGGTTTCAGATTCTGTCTTCCTCTTATAAATACAACAGACAATAGACAGGCAGACCTCATTTTTCCTCACCTGTTTGATCCCTTTGTTCATTGGCAATAATATAGTCACACTGCTGGATCTAAGCTACTCTTAACAGTTAATTATAGTCCGGACATGTATAAATAGACCCAAAGTCTTTCTGACTACATTTTTTTTACTGTAGAGTTTGATCAAGTCTCTTATTAGCTTTTACCTTTCCAACC
The DNA here is from genome assembly GCF_900497805.2 of Vombatus ursinus. NCBI lineage: Eukaryota > Metazoa > Chordata > Mammalia > Diprotodontia > Vombatidae > Vombatus > Vombatus ursinus. The sequence goes on along the minus strand of NW_020954608.1, from coordinate 52,838,647 downwards.
ATCGTACACTTTACGTTCCTCTTTTCTGTATTCCTGTTGAATTCCCATGAATGTATTCTAATTATCTACTTTTGCAAAAGTGTAAGATAATCAGATGAATTTGTGCATGTTGTCCAGACTATGATATGCAGTAGAGTGGGCAGCCAATCAGTGTATACACTTGGACAATCATTGCAGATGAATGATGACCTGGGTTCAGAATTGAATAGGAGGAAGAGAAGAGGCTGAATTGCTTTTAGGAAATTGTATAGTGCTGTTAGGAAAACCTCAAGCTTCTCCCTGAAACTTGTCTCAGATAATCTTTGTAAAGCCCCAAGAGCACTGCTTGGTACATAGCAAGTGCCTAACAAATGCTTGTTCCCTTCCTTTCCTCTTTCCCTGAAACGACTCATCTTTTTATCATTATTATTCTCCAGTTGATGCCATAGGCTGTGAATTATGGAATACTACATTCTCCAAAGAATTACAATTGTGAGACTCTCAAAGGATGACAGAACAGTGAATGTGAGTAGGCTGCCACGCATAACCAATGTGCTGAAGTGGAATAAAGGATGATCAGGGGGACGGATGATTCAAACAGGAAATGGGCTGGTTGTGTACTCAGAGCAGGGATTACCAATGGATTACCAGCCCTAATGCTGAGTACACTTATTCTTTCGCTCTCAGATACAGTTCTTCTCTCCCCTGGGTAGTACTTATGCTGCCTTGATGTTCATGCATTGTCAAATGTTAGAAAGGAAAACCCTCAGCATAGTGAGTAGACCCTCAGTGGAGGATTTACTGGAGGACATGATAAGTCATACAAAAGGAATGGATGGGTTTAAGATCAGTACCACTGAGAGGTGTACCCACATCAAGAAGATCCATGGAAATGTTGCTGTTTAGTCATTTTCATTCCTGTCCAACTTTTCCTGATCCCATTGGGGTTTTCTTGACAAAGATACCATAGTGGTTTGCCATTTCCTACTCTAGCTCATTTTACAGATGAGGAAACTGAGGCAAACAGGGTTAAGTGACTTGCCCAGGGTCACATAGCTAGTAAGTGTCTGAGGCCAGATTTGAATTCAGGAAGATGAGACTTCTTGTCTCCAGACCCAGCACTGTCTTCTGAGCCACCTAGCTACCCCGTGTCTATTTATAACAACACACAGAACAGCTGATAGGCACCAGGGAGTTGAGATGCATTAAAAGGATGTGATAATTGAAGACAATATTTTCAATTACGTTCTACTCTATATGCAATGCCTGGCATATTGTAGGTGCTTAATAAAAGTTTATTGATTTACTGACTGATACTTTGTCTTTAGAGTTCCCGGGTGCTCTTATGCTGGTCAGAGAAGTTTAGAATTGATGTGATAGGTGGCTGTTGTAGCTTTCAGACTTCTCTTAGCCTGTCTCTCAGCGTCTTCATCTGTAAAATAAGGTTAGACTAGATATTTTTCAAGATCTAACCTTATATGAGTCTAATACTCTTAATTCTAACAGTGTACATACATTAACAAAACAGTTGAGCACTATTAAGTGCTATACAAAGAAAGTCAAAATACTACCTCTGACCACAAGAAGTTCATGTTCTAGTGGAGAAAACAAAGTGTAAATCACTTTGTACATACAGGATTTATGCAGAGTAAGTGGAAGGCAATCTTGGAGGGAAGGCAAGTGCCTTGGGGAGGAGGGGGCTGGGGAAGGCAGGACTGGGAATCCTGCAGAGGTGGGATTTGAGCTGCATCTTAAAGCATGTCAGGGAAGCTAAGAGACAGAGAATTCTAGGATGGGGAGGAGCCACTGTGAATGCACCCAGTTGTGTGTGAAGAATGACAAGTATTCCAGTGATGCTGGATCATAGAACGCGTGGAGGGGAGTAAAGTGTAAGAAGATTGGAAAGGGAGGAAGGGCCCAGGTCATAAAGGGCTTTAAATGCTACACAAAGCATTTTATATTTCATCATGGAAGTAATAGGGAGACTCTGAGGTTTATTGAGTAGTGGGATGATGTGGTCAGACCTTCATTTTAGAAAAATCCCATTGGCAATTCAGCAGAGGAGAGATTGGAATGAGGAACATTGGTGCAGGGAGGACCATCAGAAATCTTTTGCAGTGGTCCTCCCTGAACACCCCCTTGTACCTTCCTCCAGTGCCCTATGACAAGGCCTGAGTCACCCTGCCCTAATCTTGCCTCTGGGCAAGATATTTGAGATGATTTTATACTATTTGTCACCTACCTGTTTTTTAGGATGTTGTATCTGTCTAGTGCTTGGAGTTCCTTGATAAAAGGTTGTTAAAAGGAAAATTGTTTGGTTTTCTCCCTGATTAACAAGGCAAAACTTGGGGGGGGGTGCTCATATAATGGGGGCCTATTTGTCTGGATCTTTTCAAGTCTTCCTTATTGTTGTCCTGAGCTGCTTTAACTACGCAGGTGTGTTGTTGAAGGAATTTAATAATCTCTTCCCTGGCCAAAAAAAAAATGTATTTGCCTTGGAAAGGGGAGCTATTGGGTTGTTTCTTTATTTGTTCATGGACTCCTGGGAACCCTTTGCCTCTTATTTGCACTTTCTGTGGTGGATGAAATAAAAGATGTTCCATACCTACTACCCATATTGTGCACTGAAAAGCAGGGCAGGATTTGAGGACTCTATGACTCACATTTGGGGAAACCTAGACATAAATTATACTTAAACTTCATTCAGGAAACTCTGGGGTGTGGGAAGAGTCAAAGAGAGAAACTGACTCCTTTTGGGTCTAACCTACAATATTGAAGCCACTTCATATGAACCAAGAACCCTTAGGTGGGGGAATGGGGCTAGGACACAGGTCTTACATTATTTCATTTAATCCTTATAACCCACTGAGGTTGGTAATGAAAATCTTATTCTCTCCACCTGACAGATGGGGGATTCAAGTCTCAGAGAGGTGATTAAGAGAATGAGAACCTAAGTGGCCCACAATCACATGACTGAATGGGGACTGCAACCCAGGTCTTTCAACTCTTCTTATTACCAAACCCTCTAGGTTCTGGCTCTTAGCTAGCTGTCAACTTAGAAAAGACTTTTGAAATACTAAGGTGTGGATGACGGATAATGGTTTGGTGTGCTACCTCTCCCAGGCGGTATTTATGAAGTATATTTAATGGAGCACAATGCCTTTACTTAAATAATGGATCTCTAGTAGTGTCATTTTGGGCATCTGAGATCATCTAGTAGAAAAGGTGATTGATGGGGAAACGAGGACTCTCTTGGGTGGGTCCTATGAATGTGGCTGGCCTTACCTCATAGTGTCTAAAAATCTTGTGAGAGTCTAAGGAAGCTCCTCTAGGCATCGGATATGAAGGTGATGAAAGGAATCCTTGGAAATGAATTACACCTCCAGAGCAGGACATTGGAGGGGAATAATAAAAGAGCTCACTGTTATGGAGCACTTGAGGGTTTCCTTGCATCAGCCCCGTGAGATGGATAGTACACATTTACAGATTTGGAACCAATGCCGTACAACTAATAAATGGCAGAGTCCAGAAATGAACCCAGGCACTCTGATTCAGTTATGCTGCCTTGACTTTTATAATTGGGATGTGCCAAATCAAAGGATTCGTCTGGAGGTAGCAGCTTGGCAAGGTCCTCACAGCATAAGGATGTTTCCAGAGCCTAGGGAGGGGAGGAGGAATTGTCAGAGAAAACCCTGGAGGAGGAGCTGAGTTTCCAGTTATTCAATCTTTTCCTTGAAGTTTCCCTCATGGCATCATTATCCATTTCATTAGAACCGACTGATGGCTGGTGACACATGAAGGCTTTTGGGAAACTGGAGTGGTAACCAACAAATTAATTCCTAAGCAAGGACCCAGGGGGGCAGTTAGGTGGCACAGTAGATAGAGTTCCAGTCCTGGAGTCAGGATGATTCATCTTGAGTACAGATCTGGCCTCAGACACTAACTGTGTGATGCTGGGCAAGTCACTTAAGCCAGTTTGCCTTAGTTTCCTCATTTGTAAAGTGAGCTGGAGAAGGAAATGGCAACCACTCCAGTATCTTTGCCAAGAAAACCCAAAATGGAGTCATGAAGAGTGGGACATGACTGAAAAATGACCCATTGAGAACCTAGGGCCAAAGCAGTGAGCTATGGAACACACAATCCATTCCTCCCACTTCATCCTGGTGATTTGATAAGGGTGAATTCCCTTCCATACCTCCTAGAAATGTTGCTATTGACAATGATTACTTTCTACATATAATGTCTAGAAAGACTCATATACCAATCCTATATTTATCCGTGTGGTATGAACAACTCAATTCAGCTCAACTAATAATTATTTAGTATCTACTGCATACATAGTAGTATATGAGATGCTGGGAGAGAGACTATATATAAACTATCATAAAAAACTGCCTGTATGTAATGTAATTGAGAGATATTTAACAAAATAAATAAAAATACAGTAGAATATAGATAACATTAATATGTAGTTTTCTAAGCCAATAGGTGGCCCATAGGGATCATTATCTATGTTTTGGTGGTCCTCGTTACTATTTGTGTTTGATATCACTGGTCTAGACCAGCCTCATCATTTTTCAGGAAAGGAAATTGAGACAGAGAAAGGGAGAGACTTACCCAAGGTTATGTAGGTAACAAGTGGCAGCTGAGATTCAAACCCAAGTCCTCTAAGCTCTAGATACCTCTAGGCTCTTTCCACCACACCACATAGCTTCAGCCCCTATTCTTCTCCCTAAGGTTGGCTTTCCTACTTTTCTCCCCTTCTATTCTATTGACACGTTTATTAATAACAATAGTTAGCATTTATATAACACTTTTGGGGCAGCTAGGTGGCCACAGTGGATAGAGTGCTGGGTCTGGAGTCCAGAAGACTCATCTTCTTGTATTCAAATATGGCCTCAGACGCTTACTAGTTGTGTGATCTTGGGCAAGTCACTTAACCTTGTTTGCCTAAGTTTCCTATTTTGTAAGATGAGCTGAAGAAGGAAATGGCAAACCACTCCGCTTTCTTTGCCAAGAAAACTTCAAATGGGATCACAAAGAATTGGACACGACTGAAAAAAGACTGAACAACAACAATCTATAACACTTTGTACATAGTAAGTGCTGAATAAATGCTTCATTCATTTAAAAAAAAAGCCCCTCTTGTCTGGGTCTGCCCCGAGCTCCTTCCTTAGCCTCTCCTCTCTCTGTGATCTTTCTCTTGATTATCTTACCTACTTCCAGTGGCTCGAATGAGAACCTCAATGCTGAGGACTCATGAATCTACAGCTCCAGCCAACCTTTTGCTTCCAGTCCTGTACTTCCAACTGCCTGCTAGATGCCATTACTTAGATTTCTCCTGTACCAGTGGAGCTGAGGTTCCTTTATGAGGTACTAGGGGTAAGAAAAAATGAGTCAGATACTGAAGTTCCCAGAGTGTCCCTGAGTAGGGGCATAGTTGCCAGAGAGAATTTTCGGGAGGCCTCTCAAATTGTACTTTGGCCTTCTTGTCAGGTGGGATGCTCTGACATGATGGTAATGTTTTGGTGTTACATTTCAGGTTCAGTATTCCCAAGCCTACCTGCTTCTCTACCTACCTTCCCAATTTCCCTTACTGGTACCTCCCAGCCTTGAAAACTTAGTGTTATATTGGACTCCTCATTCTCCCACAGCTTCCACATCCAATGAACTGTCAATTGGTGTTGATTCTACCAGAATTAAATTAAACATTTATTAACTCTCTTCTATGTGCAAAGTGTTTGCTAATGCTAGTTCCTTTACTTGGGATGTCTTTGCTATTGTGCTAGACTTTAAGAATATACAGAAGTAAGGCAGTCTATACCTCATTCCCCCACTTACCAGATATTTTACAGTTTAGTAGTAAGACATGTACACAGATAACGACAATATAGATTAGTGCATGATATGGCATTGGAGAGGGCACATGAAGAGTAATGAGAGATTAAAGGAAGGAGAAACCACTTCTATCTAGAAGGAATTAGAGGAGGCTTCTTGGAAGAAGTGACTTTTGAACTGGGCCTTAAAAGTGAGAGGTTATTTAGGTAAACAGAAATGAGGGGCAGAAGCAGACAGGCAGGGGAAAGAGTACATTCTACTAATTATTTAGTACCCTCCTTTCCACTCCTACCAGCACATTAGCTCTGACACTCATTACCTCTTACTTATGTAGCGATGTTGTCCCCAACGTGGTTCACGTGGATGTCATTGTGTAGCTTGAAGGGAGGCAGAAGAGACAGGCTAGCTTCTTCTCCCCCTCAACTTGTCTCCAACTTCTTCCTGCTAGGAAGGAACTGGAAGGTTGGGGCCAGACACTTGGCCATTCTCCTCCCTTTAGGGAGAGTGGGAATGAGGCTAGAATTGTATCTGTTCCTGTACATATTGTTAGTCTAAGGAAGGTAGTTTTTCAGGTTCAAGCTAACCTTCTGATTGCTAGTCATTAATGGGGAAAGGAGGACCCTAAGTTCTCTATCCAAGGCTTGACCCCTTTCCTATCAGACATCAATTCTACAATAAACACACCTTTGGGAAATAACAAAGAAACCCATTTATCCGAGTCAGTAGCTAAACAGAAATCAGAACAAGTGTGCATAGGCAAATGTATGCCAGACAACGCAGAGTGATGGAGCTCTCCCCTGGGACAGAAGTCACTGGGCTGAACCAAGAGGGGGTGGCCCAGATCCTATCCAAGGGGCCATTCCCTGAAGGCTCTAGTGCAGTAAGCTGGAACGGGGACATGATGTACATTGCCAGTTCTTCTCAGCCAGCTTCTTCCCAGAGTCTTATTCCCCTTTTAGCAAACTGAAGCAATGTTGGCTTTGTCTAGCTTCTGTCTCGAAGAGGGAAGCCAGAAGCCCCTGAAGCGGTTGCTGGGTCTGAAGGGGATGGGAATAGGCATTTGTACAGTGCCTACTATGTGCCAGTCCCTGAGTCCACAGATACTGAAGGGACTTGAAGATAGTCAAGAGACTGCAGAAACTCTCTCTTCTCTCCGCCTCACACAGGCATAGGGCACTGATCTCCGCCAATGAGGAGAGAGTCCCATATCCATGGGGGCTACACTGACATGTAGGGTAGCCTGCGCAAAGCCAGGTAGATGGGAGACAGAATGTCTTGTAAAGGGAACAGCTAGGAGGCTGGTTGGACTGGAGTGGAGAGTGCATAAAAAAGAGGATTATTAAAGAACTGAAAAGGTTAGTAGGCCCTGTGTGGAGGAGAGCTTTAAATGCTGGGCTAAGGATTTGGTGTTTTGTTCTAGAGGCTATTGAAGATTTTTAAGGAGAGGAGTGACATGGTCAAAGCTGGGCTTTATGGGTTGGAGAGGAGAGGGACCAGTGAGGGGAAGACCAATTAGGAGGCTACTTCAGACTTCCAGGCAAAAGGTTGTGAGGGTTTGAACCAGGCTAGCTGAGAGTTGAACTGAGGGATGGAGAAGAGAGAGGAGAAGAGAGAGTAGTTCAAAGAGCAAGGAAATCTTAGCCTGAGTATCTGCCAGTATGACCTGGCTGAGGCAATGTGTGTATACATAGACAGAGACACAGACACATACATGTATATAAAAATATATTTGTTCAGTCCTTCGGTTATTTCCAACTCTTTGTGACCTTGTGGACCATACCATCCATGAGATTTTCTTGGCAAAAATATTAGAGTGGTTTATCGTTTCCTTCTCCAATGGATTAAGGCAAACGGAAGTTAAGTGACTTGCCCAGGGTCACACAACTAGTATATGTCCAATGCCAGATTTGAACTCAGGGCTTCCTGACTCCAGGCCCAGAGCTCTATCCATTTAACCACCATATATAATATATGCATATGTATTATATATGTACATTTTATACTGCTGCCAGATATATTTAATTTAATGACACACACACAGAGGGAGGGAGAGAGAATGAAAGAGAGAGCATTAATTTAGCACTGCTAAATGTTGAGAATACAAATACAAGCAAACGAGATAGTCCCCTACATAGGGGGAGCTGGAAAGTAGAAGGAGAGCACCTGCTAAGGGGCAAGACTGCTGGGGAGGAGGTAGAGAGGAAGTCTGGAGAAGAACTCACATGATGAGTGAACTGTGGCTGAAGAATTTCATGGAATGCTAGTCTGGATTAAGATTTCCTTTGCTCTTTGAACTACTCTCTCTTTTCTTCTCTCTTCTTTTTTTTTTTAATTAATTAATTTATTTTTAGTTTTCAACATTCATTTCCACAAGCTTTTGAGTTTTAAATTTCGTTCTTCCCCCCATCCCTGGCCTCCCTCCTCAAGACAGTGTGTAATCTGATATAGGCTCTACATATACATTCCTATTAAACATATTTTCACATTAGTCATGTTGTAAGGAAGAATTAGAACCAATAGAAGGAACCACAAGAAAGAGGACACAAAACAAAACAGAAGTAAAAAAAAGAGCAAATAGCATGCTTTGATCTGCATTCAAACTTCATAGTTCTTTCTCTGGCTGTGAATACTCTCTCTTCTTCTTTTTTATTTAAATTAATTAATTTATTTTTAGTTTTCAACATTCACTTCCATAAGCTTTTGAGTGTTAAATTTCTCCCCCCCGCCAGCCTCCTTCTCCAGGATGGTGTGCATTTGATATAGGCTCTACATATACATTCCTATTAAAAATATTTTCACATTAGTCATGTTGTAAGGAAGAATTAGAACCAATAGAAGGAACCACAAGAAAGAAGAAACAAAACAAGACAGAAGAAAGAAAAAGAAGAGCAAATAGTATGCTTCTATCTGCATTCAGACTCCACAGTTCTTTCTCTGGAGGTGGCTACTCCTCTCTTCTTTGTCCCTCAGTTCAACTCTCATCTAACTTTTGATTAGAAATTATTTCATGTCTTATTTCTTATCATACTTCCTGGCAGAAGCAGGGGGAAAGTAGCCGAGTGAAAGTATGATGAAGAAATTTCTTTCAGTATGCACCCATACTAATCTTCCATTCTATACAGATTAAATAGGACTGAAGAATAAGGAATATCTCTGCTCCTCCTGGCTCTTTGCTTCAGGGGACATAAGAGAAGTGTTTAATACTTGAGAGAGTGACTAGGATGCAGTCTTCTGGGGACACCCAGGTTTCGGTCAGACCAAGAAGCTGGCAAGAGTGTAAAGTAAAGAGATCCAGGATAAAGGGGAACTTACTAACAACAAAGCAGGAATTCCAGAGAAAACAATTGCATGGTAAGACAGAGGAGGAGTGGGACTGTGGAAGGACGGGGCTGAAGAAGATAGAGAGAACAAAGAGAGGAAGAAGGTGAGGACTTTGGCATCTGCCATGTATCTACATAAAGGGGATAGGAGAGCAGGAGCTGATAAAAGCCTTTCCACCATCTAGGCTCCTGTGATCAATAAAATCGGTGCTAGCTCTTTACTTCTTCTGGCTCCTAGAGACCCAGAATATTTTATAGTTCTGAAACCTTAGGAAGAACAAGGTAGTTGAGTGGATTCCTGGGTGATGGGCTGAACTTCTGCTCACACACCTCCTTGGTACCTCTTTCTTTTAGCAGCACAGATAACTGAGAGCTGGCTGTAGTTCTTAAAACTAAGAACTTGTGCCCAAGTAGTTTGTTTCCCCTATTTTTAGGTGTGTTTTTCAGAATCCACAGGGTTTCATCTTCCTTAGGAAAGATGGAAAGAAAGAAACAAGTATTAACACCAACTTACTATGTGCTAAGTGTTCTACAAATATTATCTCATTTGAGTCTTACAACCACCCTGGGAGGTAGGTTCTACCATTATTTTCATTTGACAGGCAAGGAAACTGAGGCACACAGCGATTAAGTGATCCACCCAGAGTTATACAGCTAGTGAGTGTCCGAGGACAAATTTGAACTCAGGTCTTACTGACTTCAGATCTGGAGCTCTCTCTACTGCAGCACCTTAGCCCCAACAGCCTGAATTTTCTGAAATGTCATGCTCTTCTTCGGTCCTCTACTCATATTCATTGCCCTCCCTAGCCAAACCTCCTTCCTTGAATTGACCCCTAGTGGGGCAGGAGAGGAAGGGAGGTAGAAAAATGCCAGGGAGGTGGAAAAGTGCCAGGTCAAGGCTTGAGTCCACAAACAGGTGGATGGGCAACGCTATTCACTCTTTAAAAATTAGAAGCCACCTGCTATTTCTATCTCCATGCTCCCACCTGGCATTAGCTCATGTGGGAGTCATCCAGGGTATTAGAGCTGAGGTTTCCTGAAGGAAGAGGAGAAAACTGGCTCCAGATTCCCTAGATGCTGATGGAGGGGTTGGGGTTAGAACATTTACTGGAGGAAACTGTAATGTTGGTGGTCCTGCCCCTCTCCTGTCACTTTCATTTACAGGCCAATTTAACATCCTCTAACTCCAGCCCCCGCCTGGAGTAAAGACCCACCCACCTATCCCTGGTTAGGCCTCTTCATGGACTCTTTCTTCACACTTATCTCATTCTCCCTTGTATCATTTACCTTTGACAGTGTATACTCCCATTAGGCTGTACTCCCCTGAGAATAGTGGCTCTCATATATCTATGTGTCTAGCTCTATCATCTCTTGCCTCTCCCTCCCATCTCCATCTCTCCATATGCACTTCCATCCCTATCTGGTTAAAGCATCCCCATTCCCATCCCCGTCCCTATTCCTGTCCTCATCCTTGTCCCTGTCCCCATCCCCATCTATATCTATCTAGGTATTTTTGCAGGCCTAGTTCCCTTGCTCCTAGTTTTACTTATCCCTACGATCTTGTCACTATGTCCTCCTGCCCTCTTTGCCTTTCTTTGTACCCCTGCTCATACACTCACACCTGTCAATTTCGTTTCTCCTTGTCCTTCTGAGAGTTGGTGGTCAGTCCTTGCCCATGCCAGGGATTGAGGGCTAGACACTATCAGTAGTAGTCTATCCCCTTGCCAAGAATGACTGTACCTGACCTAGAAAAATTCCCCTGGGGGCCCATGCCATGCTTTTAACAGGGGATACTTGTAACATTTCTCTTACTCATAGAGAAGATGCCTGGGGTCTCTTCCCCAGTAGAACTTTCTGGAGTCACCCCCCCAAAAAATTTTCAATGGTCACTAAAATTCCTAGTTAAGACAGGATCCAGGGAAAGGAAGTCCAGACTAGAGGGATGAACCCTGACTAACTTAAAGTGTCACCCACCCTGGGCAAGTCACTTTTCTCTGACCCTTAGTATTCTTATCTATAAATGAGGGAATTGGACTAAATGAATGAATGAAACCATGTTTATTCAGCTCTTATTTTGTATAAAGTACTAGAGTAAGCACAGGGGATGCACATACAAACAGCACTACAGTCTTTGTTCTTGAGATGGTCACGTTTTAACAGAGGGATACATCACATGGCAGGAGGTTTTATCTCTAAGTCAAATGGAAAGCTCCAGTGGTCCTTAGGGCAATGAAAAAACACATGGTAATTCATCTTCCTTAATGTCACTTCTATGAATAGAAGTGTTTCTAACATTGAACCACTTGATAGTGTAAAAGGCTTTGGTGCTAAGAACTTCCTTTTTAGGATCTTCAATAGCTGTGGAGGCTGAGGAGGTGGGGGCTGCAGCATCTGTAGAGGCCAAAGGTCACATCGTCACAAAGGTTGGTCCCCCAAAGTGACGGCTGGAGGTGCTAGGCAGCAAGACAGGCAAGTGCTCTGGGGGATGTTGATATTATCAGGGCTCTTGAGAGCAGGGTCCTAGACTGTCTTTACTCCTGATGGAGGTGGTAGTCAAGATGGTGGCAGTTGTTTGATGTGTGTGAGATATACTGCTACCTAGCTGTTCCTCAGGATTCCTTGCTACTTGAGCTAAGCTGGCTTGCCAGCCTTGTTGGTTTGTGGTTGATTGATGGTTGGTATTGGTCCTGTCAGGGCTAGGGTTACCCCCTAGATGATGGCATTGTGGGTCAGGCTAGGAGAGGGGTTAGTAGTTTGGAGATGGCACTGATATTCCCTAGAAAGTCTTCTCTAGCTCTAAAATTATGATTTTTCAACCCATAGGTTCCCCTCTCCTTGACCCTAGATAACTGAATTTTTTGAAATGGGGAGCTTTAGGAGAACTGTGTGTGAACAGATTTAAAAGATGGGCTAATATTGCTGAAATATTATCAGAGTTATAAGAAGTTTGAAGTAATTTATTGTATTTTTTACCGCTCTTCTCCTAGGCTGCAGGGAGAGCTCTTAGACCTCTTTATATCTTGGACTAATGACCTCTCCTATCTGCTTGTCTGTCTGTCTCTTTCTATTTGGAAGCAGAGATCCTTGTTGGAATTTTTCTTATGGCTTACTGGCCTGATCTGAGTGGGGCTTGGGGTATTACAGAGGGACTGGAAATAGGGGAGGGGCTCCATACTAGCTAGGGGCTAGTGTGTCCCTGTGGGGGGATGGGTTTAAAGTCTAATCCCTAGGCAGCTAATTCAAGGTGCCTCTCCAACTAGAGCTAACCCCTCCCTGGGATGAAACCACCACTCTCCTTCTATTCAAGGATAATAGCATTACTGAGAACTGGGACCGTGAAAGAGCTTATGGGGTCAGGGTCAGAGTGTTAGCCCTAGGGTGGGGAGGGCTGCTGTGTTAGGGATCCAGAAGTCCCCTATCCTTTCATACTTTACCTTCATTCCATTTCCATCAACATTGTCCACCCAGAGCAATCAATCAATCAATTAATCAATCACTAAGCACTTTTCTGTGTGCCAGGCACCTCAAAATATGAACACATCTCACTAAGGAGAGACAGTGACAAGTAAACCAGGTAGAAGTAAAGATTAGGGGTCCCCCCCCCAGAATATCTAACCAAGACTCCCTGTGCTACTTGGGTTTTCCCCTCTCAGAGTTCCCAGGATTTCCCACCCACCTAACTCTCCCTCCACTTTCCACAGGTCTCCCCCCTCTCCTAGATGTTCCCAGGCTCCCCTGCTCCCCACGCCGGATACCTTCCCGAACAGTGACCAGAGAGGCCCCTTGCCCGAAGCACAGCAGACTGAGCCTCACGGTGCCTCTCCATCTGTCCCCTGGCCAGTTGAGACTAACCAACAGAGCTCCTGAGCAACATGGCTCCCATGGTGGGGGTCCTACCAGCAACTCTGTGAGTGTTTGCTGAGAGACAAGAGAGAAATGCAGGCTGTCATCTCTCCATTAGGGAAGGAGAAAGAGGGAACAGGACAGTCTTGGTCCCTCCCTTCACCTGCAGGGGTGTCACTTAGCCGGTGGGCCTGGGAGAAGGGGCCCAAGGAGAGCTCTCTCCCTTCTAAAGATGCTGGTATTTCAGCCTAGATTTTTTGGGACCACCATTTTTTTCTATCGTGTCCCTTTGTTTTCCTTTGGGCAAGTGCATTCTTCTCAAACGACAGTGAAGAAGAGGGAGAGAAATTGAGAGAGGTCAAGCAAGTGATCCCATTTTTGGGGCTGCAGCCCCCCTCTAGTTCCCTTTTCCTATGTTGAAGATGGTAGAATTTTCTTTTTCTTCTTCTTCTTCTTCTTTTTTACAGTGGTGCCTCTATGGCTCTCTCATACTTCTCCCCTGTGCTCAGAGCTTCATCTGGTTGCCCAGGTGACCTCTCAGGTGACTGCTGAGGCAGCTGGGTACCAAGCCCACAATAATAAACAGGGAAACACCCAAAGGCAGGGAGGCAGGTCTCTCCCCTGCTTCCACCTTTCTCCTCCTCCTCCTTTCTGGGGGCGGAGTCAGAGGAACAGGTGTCAGTTCTGAAGACCCGAGTCTTTACTATTTATTACAAGCAGAGGAGGAGGATGGTGTGGGATTGTGAGGAGCACAGTGGGAAGTAAACACGTGTGGGTTGGGGGGGAGGGGCACAGAGCAGTAGTCCAGATAGGGCTAGGAATTGATTTTTGCTCAAATGGATCCAGAGAATCTGCCTGTGAGTATATTGTGCATGTACGTGGCAAAGGTGTCTGTGTGTGCCCTCAGATGTGTGTAAAAGTTGGTGTGTAGACTGATACAGGGATGTGTGAGCATGCAGATATGTGTGTGTGTGCATGCAAGAGTGGGTGTTCACAGGATCTCTTATGTCTCCCTTACAGGGATGTGTGAGCATGCAGATATGTATGTGTGTGCATGCAAGAGTGGGTGTTCACAGAATCTCTTATGTCTCCCTTCTCTCTGGTTCTTAGACCTCATAGTTTCCTTCAAAGCTCAGATAAAACAGTCTTCTATGTGAGGCCCTACCTGATCCTCATAGTCACTAGTATTCCTTCTACAAAACGACCTTACATTTATTTGATATGTATTATATGAATATATATGTGCATATGAATTTTTATGTCATATATGCATACTTATGTTGTCTATACTGATATGTTAATATGTTGTCTTCTCCTAAAGTAAGCTCCTTGAAGATTTCATTTTTGGCTTTGTATTACTTGTGGCCTTGCTGCCCGGCATATAGTAGGTATTGATTGAATGAGTGATGTGTGTGTGTGTGTGTGCGCGCGCACACATGCACACAGATGTAAGTGTGTTTTTGTGTGTGTGTTTATGTGCGTATGTATATATGTATACATATAGGTTGGGATCTGGAGTAGGTCGGTGTAGGGTAGGGATGGGAAGCAGATAATGGGATTAAATCGGTCTTGAATTTCACCTTTGTATCTTGGGCATCTGATTTCTACCCAAGGGACTCTCTTTGGGCACACTTTCTATGTCCCTTATGTATTTAGTTATCTCTGTGTTCAGGACCCCTGCTCTGATTTTCACTCTTCAGTCACCTGTTCCTATTGTCTTATTCTCACTCTTGCCAGGTTGTCAACAATTTCTTGGATCCCAATGAGCCGACATCATCTGAGGCCCGCCAGAGTCGCATGCACTTCCTCGACAACCAGAGGAAGGTCGATTATGTCCTTGTTTATCATTACCGGAATCGAGGAGCCCACCCAAGCCATGGCTCCTTTAGTCATCCCAGGGCTCCTCTGGCTGTCATCTCCAATGGGGAGATGGGCAAAGAGCCCAATGCTGCTGGGCAGGGTAACATGATGATTGAAATGGGACCCCTGGATGCCTTGGAGGAGGAAAAGAAGGAGCAGAGGGAGCAGTTTGAGTATAAACTTATGGAAGCTGGGCTGGAGCTGGAGAAGGACTTGGAGGTAAGGTTGGGGAGGGAGGCAGTTTGTGGGCAGACAGGCATAAACATTTATTAATGATGCTTAATATGTAGCAGGTGGTACTGGGGATACAAATATAAGCAAAGAGAATCCCTGCCCTCAAGGAGCTTAAGTTCTAATGGGGAAAGAAAATAACATGAAAAACGGAACTGAAAATTGAGGGAGGGAGGAAAGGTACCTGCTAGGGGCATGGTACCAAAGTCCAGAGGGTCAGAAGCAGAGCTGGGAGGGGAATGAAGGATGACTGGCCTGGACCCTTCATTGATGGGAGGTAGAGAGTGAGGTGGGAGCTCATTATAACATCCTTCCATGGATTTGTTCTCTTTGTACCTCGTTATTCTCTTGTCCTCACCATAAATTCAGTTTAATTTAATTCAGTAAGCGTCTATTAAGTTCCTTCTACGTATGATACACTTTGCTAGGCCAGAAAAAAAATCAGACGCAGACCCTACCCTCAAGGAGTTTCTAGTCTAATGGGGAAGTTATACACATATACTAATAACCATGATAAAAGCAGGCTATGATAAGTAACAAAGGAGAGATCTAAAATACTAGGAGAAATTTGAGAAAGAAGAGATCACTTTTAGCTATTCTATTTTAGCTAAATTCTATGGAGGAAACAGCACTTGACAGGCGGTATAGAGTAGCAGATAAAATGCTAGACCCAAAATCAGGAAGGCAGGACTTCAAATCCTGTTCCAGACACTTACCCTGAGCAAATCACTTAACCTCTCAGCCTCAGTTTTCTTGTGTGTAACATGGGGACAAACCATAATACTTAGCTTACAGGATTGTTGTGAGGAATGAATGAGATAATATGGACAGCACTTTGTAAACCTTAAAGTACTGTTGCAATATTTATTATTATCATTATGGAGCCCTGAAAGAAAGGAGACATTTTTAAAAGATGGAATGAATGATTGAAAAAAAAATTGATTAAGCACCAACTATATATGTTCTCCTGTCCTCAAGGAATTTATATTTTTCATAGGGGGATAAAACAAATCCAAGGGAGTTTTGGTGTGGACAATGATGGAGACTTTGAGTGGGCAGTCATTTGTCATGTTCTTTTTTCCTAAATAGTAATGGCAGGATTGACTTGATTCCTTTTCCTATAAAGATTGAAAGGGGGAATGGAGAAGGAGGGAGAGAGTAACACTTACGGTGGCTATTCCAGGAGATGCAGAGGAGTCAATTTCAAACATGGGAGATGTCATGAGTCTAAGCAGCATGGTACGGTCCAATGAATTTTGAGTCATACAACCTGGGTTCAAACCCTAACTCTTCTACTCATTAGCTCTGTGATCTTGGCCAATTCACTTAATAGAATTCTGTTCCCTCATCTGTCAAATGAGGGGGACACAGATGCAGATCCTGCCCTCAAGAAGTTTCTAGTCAAATAGGGAAACGATATCCATATGCTAATAAGACAGACTATGACAAGTAATCAAGGAGATATCTGAAGTGCTAGGAGAAATTAGAGAAAGAAGAGATCATGAGTAGCAAGAGCAGTCAAGTAAGAGTCTATGCAGAAAGTGGCACCTGAGAGGCAGTATTATGTATTAGGTTATATCTAAAGTTTCCTCCAGCTTTAAATCCTTTGAGAAAGGCAGGAATAGGAGACATCAAACAGTTCAATTTGATCTGAAAGACAGAGATGAACAGAGTCAGTCGATATTTGGAATCAGAAAACCTGGGTGTCTGACCTGATTCTATGACTTATTAATTGTGAAGCCTTGGGGAAAGAGTTTCCCTTCTCTTGGCCTCAGTTTCTTCATCTACAAAATAGAGATTATATTTATGCACATTAATATTTACACATAAGAATATTGACATTTATTTGAGGTCTTTGGGGAGGATGAAATGGCAGTGCACACAGTATATGCCATAAATACTTCAAAGAGATATAATTTTTTGGTAGCAAAGATTCATGGAAAAAATTCCATCTGCCCCTTACTGTTGTTGGTGCATGCCCAAGGCAGTCAGGTTCCTTCTTTTTAAGATCATAGGATTTACAGCTAGAAGAAATCTTAAACATCTAATGCAATACCAAACTAAGCAATTAGGGTGATAAGTCTTTAACATAATATAATACGTTGCATAACATCCCAAACCCAGATTATAATGATTTTGGATTTTGTTCTTTTGTTTCATCTATACTGTGTTAGCATCCATATTTGAGAGTTCACAAGGAGTGGAATTCTAGTCTAAATATCCTCCACACAGTTTTGGCTTGTACCTCCCAGCACAGTTCCCGAATCCAAAGCCCAGCTCTGGACCAGATGGGTGGCCATTAGAGTGGAGGGAAAAGAACACCCAAAAGATGTGCAGGTAGAATCAAAGACTGGCAACTGAATGGATGTGGGGGATGAGAGAGAGGAACTAAGGGCATCCGAGATTTCCAGCCTTTTTATTGCAACTGACCTAGTGAAAGACCAGAAGAGAGGTTAAGTACGGGAGAAAAGATTGTGAGTATGTTGGCCTCAAAATAGTCCTGTCTCCCTTTGCATTCATTCCTGAATTACATGGACTTAACAGCTTACATTCCTGCTTTATTTTGATTGCTATTGAGCCACCTTCACCCAACTCTTACCTGTGGCTCCAAGAAGCTACAACATGTACAGCGACCACTTCCTGGTAACACCATCTTGGCAGACGGGAGGGAAACTGACAGGCCTCAAACACATCAGTGAGTTTGGGGGATATCTAGCCCAAGCATGTAAGGACTTCCCCTGTAAAATGGGCTGATGAGAACAATTTGGTCCCATGGCCATGAAGTTGGCTGAAGTAGGCATGCTTGGTCAGACATTGAGATGCCAAGGACATGGAGTGCTTAGAGCCACATCCCGAGCCATCGCCAGTCATCCTGACTTATGTCTTGCCACTGGACTTTGATGACTCTGGAAGAGATAACTTTGGCCAATGACTTTGCGCAACTCTGCCTCAATTAAATCCAAATCCAAATCACCCCGTCATTTCATTGATCCTCTTTGAAACAAAAGGACAAAATAACTATGTGCCAGGCATTGTGCTAAGCACTTTATAAATATTATCTCATTTGATTCTACAACAACCCTATGAGTTAGGTGCTGTTATTGTCCCCAGTTTTCAGTTGAGAAAACTGAGATTTGCCCAGTCATGCACCTAGCAAGTATTTGAGGCTAGATTTGAACTTGTTTCCTTTACTCCAGGCCCAGTATTCTATCCATGAAGCCTGGTTGCCTCAACATACTTTCCCCACAAATATATACAGAGTCCAGGGGGAAGTGGGCTCAAGTTTAGAGCGCATGTGTGCTGAACAGGTAACTCATAGATCCTGGTCACAAGAAGTTCTTTTTTTCTAATTCAAAAGTTTCACTTTCTCCAATTCTCTATAAGCATGATGGATCTGCATCCATCTTTCTTTGGCTCCTGATACTTGCAGGTGCCAGGTACCTCTCTGGAACATTGCTGGGATGTTGGTCAAAGGAAGAGCTGGGAGGAAACAAGTCCAAAGTCAAGGCCTCTTCTTTCTCCCTTTGACTGAATCCAAACTTCACAAAACAAATCCCCTTAATAAAAGTACTCAGTCAAAAGGCTGCACCCAAGGACCTAGAAGGCCACAGGTTCCCCGCCCCTGTCCCAACCTGTTTCCTCCTCAGGAATATGTTGGAAAGCCATACTTACTCCAATTTCTAGAATTTCTTTTTTTCTGTCTAACTTGATGATTTTTTTAACAGGATCTAGAAGGCATAAGGAAACCCCTCAGCTGATATAGCAGACCTCTTATTATTTCACTTCATTAAATGGCTTTCAAAGACTTTTTGCATTTAGTCTTACTTAAGGCCCATGACTGACTGACTGAGATGTATTCTTACCCAGCTAAAGTATCAGGGCTAAATTCAGGTGAGGTGGTTTTGACCCTGCCCTTACACTTTTTACTTGACAGCCAGAATTTTAGAGATGAACAGGACATCAGAGACCATCTAATCTAACCTGTACCTAACAAGAATCTGATAGGTAATCACCAATAGCCTTTGCTTAGGCTCCCAGTAAGGGGAAATCTTCCTTTCTTCTGAGGCAACCCATTTCACTCTTGGTTAGTACTAACACTAATTGTTATGAAGTTTTAACTTGGAGCTGGATTCTTATTCTTTTTTTTTTTTTTTTTTTGCTTTTTGGTGAGGCAATTGGGGTTAAGTGACTTGCCCAGGGTTACACAGCTAGTAAGTATCAAGTGTCTGAGAGAGGATTTGAACTCAAGTCCTCCTGACCCCAAGGACGGAGCTCTATCTACTGTGCCACCTAGCTGCCCTGGATTCTTATTTTCATTGGGTCTTTGGGGAATTGAGTTCTTATAATCCCCCAGGAGGGCCTCTTCAATCAATCAACAAGTACTTATTAATCAATAGTAATCAGCTTTTTGTCATTCAGTTGTTTTGTAGTTGTGCTTGACTCTTTGTGATGCCATTTGGGGTTTTCTTGGCAAGGATACTGGAGTGGTTTGCCATGTATTTCCTTCTCCAGCTCATCTTACAAATGAGAAAACTGAGACAAACTAGGTTAAATGACTTGCCCAAGGTCACACAGCTACTACGTGTCTGAGACCAGATTTATACTCATGAAGATCAATCTTCTTGGCTCTAGGCCCAGAGCTCTATCCACTGGGCACCTAGCTGTAATCACCAATACCCTGATATGTGCCAGGTACTGTGCCAGGTTCTAAGGATACTAAGACAGAAATGGAATAGTTCCTACCCTCAAAGAACTTACATTCTTTCAAGGTAACAACATATACACATATAAACATATATAAAATAAATAAAACAAATTTGAGGTAATTTTTTAGAAGCACTAGTAGTTGTGGGAATCAAGGAAGACCTCAAGAAGGAGGTGGCATTTGAATGAAGGAATGCATGAAAAGCATTTATTAAGTATTTGTGATCGGCAAACACTGTATTAAACACTTAGGAATGCAGGTACGAAAGCAAAGACAGTCACTGCCCTCAAGAAGCTTATATTATTTTTTGTTTTGTTCTAATTTAAAATTTTTATTGACCCCCAAAAAATCAAATGATAATACAATGTTCTTCTTATTCATATAGAAGTGATCAATGATTATTTACTTTTAGTAAAGTCTTATATATATCAAGAAGCTTATATTTTAATGAGGGAGACAGAAAGGTGATGGTAGCCTGGTAGAGGCACCTTGGTCAGGATGCTGAAGAGGAAGTAGATTGTCACACATGCTTACACACATATCTCTCTAGGTATACACACACATTACATGTATAGATGCATGTGTTATGCATATGTGTATACATACATACACACATGTACCCACATATAAGAATATAAATATATACATGTGCATGTATATATACACACATATATACAAACACATTTACACACATGCATTCATGCATACATATATTTTTTTTTCAGGAACTTGAGCAGAATGAATTTAATCATGATTCATGGTTCCAGAACAAGGGGTGGGAAAAAGAAGGAAGGGGTAGGAAAAGGTACTAGTTGGGATATTGTGTAGAGAGAACATTAAGACAGGAAGTTTGGACAAACCAAGAACTTAAAAAGGAGGGTAATGTATAATAAGTCTAGAAAGGTAGGTTGGAACCAGGTTGTAAAAGACTTGAAATGTTAAACTGAGGAGTTTGTATTTGATCCTAGAGAAAATAAGAGGCCTCTGGAATTTATGTGGGTCCAGTGCTGTAGGAGTATCATATTGGCAACTATGTGGAGGACAGATTGAAGAGAGGGAAGACCTAAAGCACGGAAAACAATTAGGACAATAGTCTAGGCATGAGATGGTGAAGGCTTGAGTTAGGGTGGTGGCCATATGAGTGGAGAGAAAGAGTGTGAGAAGGTATGAGAAAATGTGGATGTAGATTCAAACTGGCAGCTGATTGGATACATGAGGTGAAGGAAAGTGAGGTGTTGAAGACCACTGAAAGGTTGCAAGCCGGGTGCCTAGAAGTGTGGTGGTGTCCTTAACAGAAATGGGGAAGTTTCAAAGAAGGTGCCTTTAGAGGGGAAAGACAGCAAGTTCTGGTTTTAATTAGATACTTTAAGGCTTCCAATTTAAAATGTCCTTGTTCTCAGCCAGACCTATGAATCATAAAAGTCAAATCTATTTACAACAAAAAAAGGTTAAAAAGATACAATTTACTAATTCAAATGGTCACAATTGCAACCCTCTGTCTCTGAATTCACAATATTGAGTCAGAGAATGTCCCCATAGAGCAATAGATATCCCACTAAATCTCAGGGACAGCAGTCCATTTGTTGGGATTTTTATGCTTCATCTGACAAGGAAATAATCCTAATGGTCCAAACCAGTGGTGGGGAACCTACTGCCTCGAGGCCACATGTAGGGCTGCACTTGAGGACCTAGAGGGCCACATGTGACCTCTAGGCCGCAGATTTCCCACCCCTGTTCCAAACCTTAGTTCTCTGGGCCAATAAAATTGTGAAGATGAAATGGAAACCTTTTTTACTTACATAAAACCAGGGATGTGCCAGACCCATCTTTAGAGCTGATTGTTGAATATTCAGTGTGAGCCTTGACATTTCAGAAATTGTCAATTATTACAAATCAGGTCTTGATTTTTTGTTTTGTTGTTGGCCAATTGGCCACCTATATTGCTCAAGATCACTGACAAAATGCCCTCTGAAATGTTATTGAGGCAGTACTTAGGGATTTGGGTCTCTACTTGTCTGAGTTAGGAAAATTACATAGCTTAATGATTTAGTAACCAGGATTATATTGATTCACAAGGTAAGGAGCTGGGTGCCCGGGGTCTCTCATGGGGAAGAGAGGAAATAAGCACTTTCTATGTGCCTAGCAGAGGTCTGGGTGTTGTAAAGCATGAAGCAAAAAATAGAAGAGGCTATACTTGCATGGTGTGGGATATGGTGACCTTGGAGAGCCTTTCTCACCCTTAGTAAAGCTTCAAGAGAGAGTGTAAGAGGAACCTTAACTATAGGAGGAGACCATCAGATACAAGTGATTTAGAGAAGAGCAATGATGTTACCTGGAAAAACTGAATTTATTTCCACTTAGGACCATAGGAATTAGAACCAGAAGGCACCTTAATGACCATCTAGTCTAAGCCCCTCATTTTATAGATGATGAAACTGAGACCCACAGAGCTGAAGAGATTTGGCAAAACACTAATAATAAAAAGGCAAACCCTACAGTTTGAAATATCTCTTAATTGTCAAATTGGATGAATATCTTTTCTCAATCATCCTTCTTGATCTCTCTGCAGCATTTGACACTATTGACTGCCCTCTCTTCCTTGATACTCTCTTCTCTGGGTTTTTTGTAATTGTTCCCTTGGTTCTGTTCACCCCTCAGTTTCCTTGGCTAGATTGCCTTCCCCAACACTTCCCTTGCCCAATGAACTGAAGATATACCCCAAGGCTCTATCTTGGATACTCTAGTTTCTGTATTCTTTCTGGGCAATTTCATAAGATCACATGTATTCAATTATCGTTTCTGACTCCTAAATCTATATTTTTAGGCCTTGTCTTCTCTCTCCTGAACTCTAATCCCACATCACCAACTACCTTTTGAACCTATTTGTAGGAGAAGCATCTGTTTTATGCAGGGGAGTTGTGAGATTCAGATGAAATCATGTATGTAAAATATTTTGCAAGCCTTAAAGTACTATATAAATGACAGTTATTATTATTAGCCTCCAGTCTGTGGCAGGCACTAAGATTAAGGAGAACTTGGAAAACTTCCTGTAAGAGGTGGCATTTTGTTGTTGTTCATCATTTGTTTTTTGAAGAGGATCTATGACAGCATGGGTCATATCTTGACTTGTTCGTGAATTGGATTTAAGTGAGGCAGAGTTGCACAAAATCATTAGTCTCACTCTTTCTTCCTGAGTTATCGAAGTCCAGTGGCAGGACAAAAATTGGGACGACTGGCGATGGCATGGGATGCAGTGGATGACCTTGCTTCCTTCGGTATCTGACCAAGCTCTAAGTGCTCCACAGCACCTGCTTCAGCTACCTTCATGGCAGTTGGACAAATTGTTCTCATTCACCCATTCTGGTAGGGGTATTTTAACTGAAGCTTGGAGGAAGCCAGGGAAACCAAGAGGTAAAGGAGGTGGAAGAGCATTTTAGGTATGTGGGACAGCCAATGAAAATACCTAGAGTCTTGAGAAGGAATGTCTTGTTCAAGGAAAAGAAAGAAGGCTAGTGTCACTGTATCAAAGAGTAGCATAGAGGGGTATAAGATATAAAAAGGCTGGAAAAGTGGAGGGGACAGATTATGAAGGTAAAAGGTAAAAAATATAAGATAAGATAAGACTTGGCAACAGATCAGATGTGGAGGATGAGAGAGAATAAGGATTTGAGGTTGATGCCTGGATGATTGGGTGGATGGTGGTACCCTTAACAGCAATAGGGAAGTGAGGAAGGGGGGGAAGGTCTTGGAGGGAGAGATAATGAGCTCACTTTTGGACATTTACTGTGGTCATTGTGTAAATAGTTTTTTTGGTCCTGTTTACTTTAAATTTGACTTGGTCTTGTTTACTCAGTTCATGTAAGTTTTACCAAATTTCCCTCCATACTTTATGTTCATCATTTCATGAAGCTCAATAATACCTCTTTATATTCATAAACCACAGTTTGTTTAGCCATTTTCCCAACTAATGGATATCTATGTTGTTTCCATGTTTTTGTTAGCGCAAAAATGCATCTACAAATATTTTTTGTATGTATGGAACTTTCCCTTCTGTCTTTGATATCCTTGGGGGTATATGTCAACTAGTTATCACTGAGTTGAAAGGTAGGTACAATTTGGAACTAATAAAATTCCAAAATATTTCTACAATGGTTGGATCAATTCAAAGCGTTACCAATAGTGTGTTTATCTTCCTACGACCCCTTAAAATATACCATTTTTGTCTTTGCCAATCTAATGAGGATGAGGTAAAACCATATTGTTTTGATTTTCATCTGTCTCATTTTTAGTCATTTAGAACATTCTTTCATATAGGTGACCAGTGTGTTCTTACAGAGTTATTTGGGAATATGTGGAGGTTAAGTGATTTATTTACTCTTGGTAGCATAGCTAGTATGTGTCAGAGGTAGGACTTGCATTCAAGTCTTACTAATTCCATGTCCTTTAGTCAATGTGCCACTATGTAAAGCCCAAGAATAGAAGGTCATATTATAGAGTATTCTAGAAGGGGGAAGGAGCAAAGAATGGGACCAATTAAGAAAACCTTTTTTAGAAAGGGGCATCACAGATGAATGTCATATAAAATGGGGTGAGATTATTGTAGCTGTGCGGGTATAGATGATTCTGTAGTATTCTTCTGTGGTATGAAAAAGCTAGTACTGAGAGAGGATCAAAGGGAGGGAGAAAATATAATATCAATAAGTGTT
Source organism: Vombatus ursinus (assembly GCF_900497805.2). NCBI lineage: Eukaryota > Metazoa > Chordata > Mammalia > Diprotodontia > Vombatidae > Vombatus > Vombatus ursinus. The sequence goes on along the minus strand of NW_020954608.1, from coordinate 52,814,165 downwards.
TGTTAAAATCCTAATTTATAGGGGAAGCTAGGTGGTGCAATGGATAGACCACTGGACCTGGAGACAGGAGGGCCTGAGTTCAAATCCTCATACACTTGACACTTACTAGTTGTGTGACCCTGGCCAAATCATCTAACCTGATTTCCTAACCACCCCCCTAAAAAATCCTAATTTGTGCCAAGCACTGGGCTAGGTGCTAGGGCTACAAGTATATAGGAGGAAACAATCCCTACTCATCATGAGTTTACATGCTAATGGGGGAGAAGACAAGTACATATAAAAATATATACAGCAAAAATGTAAAGTAAATAAATATAAATAAAAAAGACAAATATGATACAAACACATATACAGTACCTAAATACAATGTAGTTTGGGAGGGAAGGAACTAGCAGTTAAGAGAAATCAGGAAAGACCACACAAAAGATGATGTTTGATCTACATCTTAATAAAAAGAAGATTCAAAGAATTTTGGCTAAGGCTGACTAAAGGGAAAGTGGGGAGATTTTCTAGGAGAAGACTGAAATCAGATTAGTGTGAACAAAACAAACAATATGGTCCTAGTACTGATTTAAACCAGGAGAAAATCTATATCTATATCTATATCTATATCTATATCTATATCTATATATAGATATAGATATATATAGAGATATATATATAACAGAATTTGGCAGAGAAAACCCAATCTAAACAATTTTAGCCACAAATGTGAGTAGATTAGATTCACTAATGAAGTAGAAAAGAATAGCATAATGGATAAGAAAACAAAACCCAGCAATTTGCAGTATACAAGTCATGAAGCTAAAACATGAAGACCAAATGTTACAATGAGGGACTATGACAAAATTAATTACTCTTCAGAAAATTCTAAAAAGCCCGATTTCAGGTACGACAATAGCAAATCCTGCCTCTGACACAAATAATGGCAAAATGTGATATTCAGATAGAAAAAAAATTGCTGTTAAGAGAGACAAGCTGGAAAGTCACATTATGCTTAAAGGCATAGTTAAGAAAACAACTCAAATCACATGGTTGTATCAATAGATGCAGAAAAAAGCCATTTTGTTATCCATTTATGTTAAATTCTTTAAATGCATAGGCATGGAAGAATCCTTGTTTAATATGGTCAGAAACATATATCTAAAATCAAGAGCTAGCTTGCATTCCTTTCCATGGAGTAATACTATAGAAATTGATATTTGATTTTTTTTTTTTTGGTCTGGACTGGTGGTTTCCTCAGCATAAAGAACCCTCTACCAATGGAGATCAGCATCTTATCTGCAAGAAAATGACATGCTGAAGTTTGTATAGCTAGTAGTTATCGGAGGTTATACACTTGATCCCAGGTCTTCCTGAATCTGAGGCTAGCTCTCTGTTTCCTACTGCCTTTACGTATTTGACATTCAGAAAGCTTACATACCATTGACTAGTATTGAGAGAGAATAGTATCAAGGAATAAGGAAGCGAGGGAACCATTGTACTCTAACCTGGTTAAAGCCTATCTGGGGTACTGTTTCAAATTCTAGGTGCCACATTCTAGGAAGGACAGTGATGAATTGGAGACTATCCAGAGGAAGTCAATGAGGATATGGAAAGAAAGAACTTGGATTCATGTCATAGGAGGATTAGTTGAAGGAACTGAGGTTGTTTAGCATGGAGAAGATATGACTTGGGAACACATGATAGTCATCCAAAGTGCCATATTCTGTTCAGCCTCAGAAAGCAATGGGTAGATGTGCGAAGAGACCAAAATAGGCTTGACATGAGGAGAAACTTCCTAACTATTAGAGCTATCAGAAAGTGGAGTGGTTTGCCTCTGGAGGTAGTTGGCTTCCATTGGGGGTTTTTGAGAAAAGACTGGAGGACTATTCATTGCATTCTTTTTTTTCAGATATAGGTTGGGATAGACAGCCACTAAAGTCCCATCACAACTGGAAATTCTGTGTTTGTATTATTTTTCCCATTTTATGGATGATAGAACTGAGGCTCAGGGCAGATTAAGTCACTTGTCCATTGTCAAATGGTTAATAAAAGCCAAGCTCAGAGTTAAATACAAGTGCTATGCTTTTTTTTTTTTACTAGCCAGTTATATATCAGTTACATCTTTATAAGATGTAATACTGTTTACTTTAGATGTCTAAATAATCTGTATTCAGAGCAAATGAACAACTGAACAAGTGAACAAAGATAGCAGATTACGTGATGTACTGAATGTCTGTTTTCCTAGCCTTTGTAGCAAGAAGTGAAAGCAAACCGATGTTTATAGGAAGGGAATGGAAAAATAGGCTGTAGGTTTTACTAAGGGTATTACCTGAATTCTTACTTGAAATCTTTTTACTGAACAAGGACAGGTATTCTACTGAAATCACCTATTTTTTTTTTTTTTTGGCAATTGGGGTTAAGTGACTTGCCCAGGGTCACACAGCTAGTAAGTGTCAAGTGTTTAGTCTGAGGCCAGATTTGAACTCAGGTCCTCCTGACTTCAGGGCCAGGGCTCTGTTCACTGTGCCACCTAGCTGCCCCTCACCTATTTTCTTTCCAAAAACACTTGTGATCCTGGTCAAGTTGGGTAGGTTTTATTATATAACATCTAGCGGTGTTGAAGGAGACCCCAGTTTATTGCTGGCTGGGTTCTTGGTCAGCCTTGACTTCCACATTGGATTTTTTACTCTCCCTGTTCTTAAATCCTCTGTGGTTTGGGAACAGGCTCCTTGCTTTGGCCAGTATCATCTCCAGCGGGACAGTCATGGCCAAAGGCATAGAGATAGGAGTTGGGGTGTGATAGTGGAAGAACAATACGTAGGTCATTTTGACTGGACCGTAGAGTGCATGAAGGGAAGCAATGTGTAATAAGGCTGGAAAAGTAGACTGAGGTCAGTTTGAGAAGGGTTTCAAATGCCAAAGAGGAGTTATACTTGATCCTAGAGGTAATAAGGTACCATTGGAATTTATTGAGTACAGGAGCAATAGGTCAGACCTCTATTTGAGGAAAATCACTTTAGCATCTGTGTGGAGGAAGGATTGAAGTGGAGAGAGACCAGTTAGCTAGACGGTATGGTAAATAGAGCAGGGGATGTACAGTCAGGAAGACATCAGTTCAAATCCTGCCTCAGACACTCTTACAAGTTGTATGACTCTACCTGCCTTAGTTTGCTCATCTGTAAAATGGGGATAATAAGACCACCCACCCCCAAGGAATATCGTAAGGATAAAATGAATAAAACATGAAGAACTAAACTTGGTCTAGTAGATTTATACATGAAGATGAACCTAACAAGGAAAGTGGGTGTGCTGAGAGACAGGGAAGGGGTTCAAAATTCCTTTCTGGAGGACTTTAAGAAGTAGAAGCCACGTGGTTGTCTGGATTCACATAGGTATTACCTTGCCCAAAGGAAGGAGAGAAAAAAGGAAACAAGCATTTATTAAGTGCCTACTATGTGCTAAGCACTTTACAAATATTATCTCATCTGATCCTCACAACAACCCTGGGGGACAGAGGCTGTTATTGTCCCCATTTTGCAGTTGAGGAAACTGAGGGAAAGTGAGGTTAAATGACTTGCTGAGAGTCACACAGATAGTGGTCGTCTCTGTTCTGAGTCTCTAAGTGCTTTAGGGGTACTTGAGGGACCTCCATTTGCAACGTACAGTGTGGATTTTTCTACCAAACTCATGTTTTCCTTTCTCTTAAGGAGTCCTCCCCACCCCACTTAGGTGTTTCCATAGCAAATCCTCTCTGCATGTGGGTCTCACTTACACTTAGCTCATGAACAGACAGTTTGGAGATCAGAGATATCACAAGCCTGGAGGTGGGCCTATGGGGTTTTAGCACCTTCTTAGGAACAGGAAACTGTTTAAGAATTTAATTTTGTTGAGGTTTGTCCATGTGCAACCTCTTGTCAGTTGTCAGCAATCACAAGCCCCTCCTCTCCCCCCTGCCCCACAAGACCTTCCAGTCCCCAGGAGCTTGTGTGGGTTCTTGCTCTGACTCCCAGCACAGCCCACCACTCCCCGGTAACCATGTTGTACATGTTGCTATGTGTTCACTGTTCACAGCAGAATTGGAGAGTTGTTCAAATCATCATAGACCCAGAAGAAGGATGGGAGGGAGTAGAGATATGGGCGGAGAGTGAGGCAGGTGCAGACTTCTGCAACTGGTGTTTGGAAACTCTGGCCATTTAAAGCAAATATATCATTTCTGCAGTGTATTAAGGTTTACAGAGGACTTTCCTCACAGCAACTCAATGAGGGATAAGGATTATTATCATTGCCATTTTATAGATGAGGAAACTCGTGTTGAGGAGCGGTTAATGACTTGCCCAAGGTCACTGAGATAATAAATGTCAAAGCTTGGAGTCAATGCGAGGTCTTTTGGTTGGAAGATAAGTGTCAGACTCTCAGTCAATAAACATTTATTAAGCACCTACTATGTGCCGGGTACTCTGAGAGTTCTTTCTCTTACATACCCATTGATATGACCCTGGAGACTGGGAAGGTTGCTGGAACCCAGGAAAGAATCTGCATAATTCACACACATTCCCTATTTCAATCAGAGCCCTGAATTTCTTCAGATTTTGATAGATATATGTAAAGTTCCAGAGTCTGGACATGATAGAAAGAGGACTGAATGGGGGGGAGGTAAGGAGGTCTGGGTTCTTATCTTACCTTGCACCAGGAAAGTCACTTCTCATCTGTAGATTGAGGGGGCTGGACATGATCTCCCACTTGCTGGCTCTATAGTTCTAGGATTCCTTGGCACATGAATAGATAACACAAGGCAGTATATGGGAGGTGCCAAATGAGAGTCACAGGAGTTCTAGGGAGGGAGAAGTCAACTGCAGTGGTCAGGGAAGACTTCACTGAGGAAGCAGAATTTTCCCCAGCCTCCATGTTCCCTCTTCTCTTTGGAAATCTAAACTGCCCACTGCCTTTTGCCTCACCTTCCCCTTTTTCATTCTAGAATGCTCTAGAATAAATTTATTTCTCTCTTTTACTCTTCACACCACTATAGTAGCATCTTTTTCTTCCCAACTCTTGTTCTGCCCTGGGAGGTAGGGTGAAGCAGAAAGGGAAAAGCTCTTCATTTCCCACCTGGGGAAGAGAGATGAGTTGCCACGGCAACCTTCAGGCTTCTTGTACTGAGAGGAAAGGGCAGAAAGAAGCTTTGTTTATAGAAGGATGAATGCGGGCAGAAACAGTGAAAGGGCAGGGAGAGATGTCAGGATCAGGTTTCTGCTCTGGTGCTCTGTAGGGGAAACATATACTTTTTCTCACCTCTTTCGAGGAGGAAGGGGACGATCAGTAATTTTGGATATTGAACACTAGTCTGCTCACTGGTCCTGGATCTGGGAGTCTTTGCCTTTCTGTGTAAAAGAAAGGTTATTAGAGACATAATATGTTAGAGCTTCGATCCTATTCCTTCATTATAAAATATAAAATATTCCTCTATAAAGAGGAAGGAACTGAGGTTTAGAAAAGTGGAATAATTTGCCCAAAGTCTCACAACTAGTTAGTGACAATTTGGAATAAAACAAATCTCTTCAATAATCAGCAATTTAAAAAAAAATGAATCACTGGGGAGGGAGTGCCCTGAATTAAAGGCCATTTTTTTGAAAAATAAAACAAAACCAAACTTCTTTTCTCTCCACATTGGCCAACCTAAGCGAGCAGCTATAGGCTGCCTGGACAGCTGGATCCTGGCTCCCTGGAAACGTTTTAAATTATCAATGGGCTTTGTTTGCAGCAGTTATTAATCTGCTCCTGAAAGCCTCAGAGACTGTTTTGGGAAGGCCCAAGGCTTGAGCGAGGGTAGTGGAGTCCCAGGAGTCAGTGTGATGACATTGCAGGAACAACAAAGCTCAAGAAGGCCGTCCAGGAAGTCACCCTGAAAAAGTGAGCCGGTGCTGCTGCCCGCCTTCAGGCAGAGACGGCTCAGCCTGAGGAAAGTCCAGGAGGCAGGAAAAGATAGCTTTTTGACTGGATCCTGGGCTTAGAGGCATAAGCCTAGGGGGCCCGCTTGGGAACCCTTGCCCAAAGGCAACAGGAAAATCATTGAATCTAGGAGTTAGAAAGAACCTTAAAGGCCTTCCAATTCAACCTGCCTCTGGACAAGAATCTTTTTTACCACCTTCCCAACTAGTGGTCGTACAGCTTTTGCTTGAAGATCTCTAGTAAGGGGCAACCTATTACCCCATCCACTTGGGGATAGCTCTAATTATTAGGAAGTTTTGCCTTAGAGAGAAGCCTAAAGCTCCCTCCTTAGGCCTTCCACCCATCGTTTCTAGGTCTCCTCTCTAGACTCAGGCAGAATAAGGTGGGAGTTGAGGGAAGGGAATAGAATGCATACTCTATGGGCCAATCAGCTTGACTTTGTTTCCTGTGAAAATTATAAAACATGGTTCTAAAAGTCCATGATGGTTAGTCAGTGACTTAGCTGCTTTATCTCTTTTAATCTCCTCAGAGTTACTGTGAAGCATTCCTATACCTCACTGTCTCAGCCTCAATTTCCCCAATTTTAAAATGAAAGGATTTAGAATTCATGTCACAGATTCCTTGCAGCTTAGACATTCTTTGATTGCATGTTTCATTATTCTGTGTTATTACAGGGCTCTCAGGATTGCCCCTGAGAGGCCCAGAGAGTTTGAGAGACTTGTCATAAATTGTATAGGTAAGGCAACTTCTAGGTTTCCAAGGACAGGGCTTTCTCTTGCAATGTTTGGTGTTAGCCCCAGTCGCTCTGTTGTAGTCTCTAAGTGAGGTCCATTTCCCTCTGGGGCCTCTTGTCTTTAGTAATGAGGTACTTCACAAACAAAACATGGTGACAGTGGCCTGGGTCATGTTTTATAACTTATGATCAAGGCATGAGACTGGGGAGCCTCTGGGCCTGGACTATGTGGGTGAACTCTCATTTGGGTGAGATAGTCTCACCCAATGTAGTAACACACAGTGTATAAATTACTAGGGCCGCAGACCATAAACTAGATTTCCAGTGGGTAGTCAGACTATTCCTGCGCATCCCTTCTGGAAAAGTAAATCATAGATTTATTAATTTAGATCTTTGAGTTTGAAGAACCCATAAATTGTCTGGTTCATTCCCAGGCAGATAACACCTTACTATCTTCATTTTATAGAGAATAATTCTCTGTCTAATTTTACAGAAGGCTCCACTGAAGTCCTGCTTTGATTCCACATAGTGGTGTGGATATGACTTTAGGCCCTCAAAGGCTATGATGTATGATAATATAGACCAAGTTCCAATTGGTCCTCCTAAAGCAGGTATATAGCAGACAGAGCACTGGGCCTGGAATCAGAAAGATTTGGCACATAGTACGCACTTAATTCTTCCTTCCTTCCTCCCTTCCTCCCTTCCTCCCTCCCTTCCTTCCTTCCTCCCTTCCTCCCTCCCTGCCTCTCTTTCTCCCTCCCTCCCTCCCTCCTTTCCTTCCTTCCTCCCTTCCTACCTACCTATCTACCTACCTACCTTCCTTCCTTCCTCCCTCCTTTCCTTCCTTCCTCCCTTCTTCCCTTCCTTCCTTCCTCCCTTCCTTCCTCCCTTCTTTGCTTCCTTCCTCCCTCCCTCCCTCCCTTCCTCCCTTCCTCCCTCCAAATGTGGGCCCAGAAATGTACTCTTTGTCTTTTGCCTGAGGACCAGCCCAGCTTAGTTCCCTGAGGCCCATCACTAGAAGTTTAATCATCAAGAATTTATGAGTTTTATTTTTAAAAAAATTCTCTATTACTGAGAATTTACTTTTTCTCCCTCCTGCCTTCCAAATCCTTACCCCTAAGCACTGGGAAAAAAGAAAAAAAAAACTAAAATCTTTGTAATGAATATGCATGGTTAAGTAAAACAAATTTCTATATTGACCATACCCTAAAACACTTGTCTCATTCTGTATATTTACTTTACTTTTTTACATTTATTTACATTACTTCTCTCTTAAGAGGGTAGGTATCCTTCTTCATCATTAGTCCTCTGGAATCATGGTTAGTTATAGAGCACTCCAACCCTTAGCAGGAAACAAAGCCAGTACAATGAGCTAGTCCACCTGCTTTGGGGACTTTCAGGCAGCCTGAATCCAATGTGATCTCCAGCTGTTGATTAGATACTGTCAGATCCACAGAAGAAGATGAAACCAACCCCTGGCTGAGGATAGTACAAGGAGAAGAAAACAGGGAAGGGCAGAGGCCAATATGTATCTAAATTGGGCCTTTAGGAGAGTAGAGAGAAGCCAGGGATTGTGAAAGAGGATGGGGCCTGGTTCTATGCTACTTAAAAGTTCTCTTGCATTTTTATGGCTATTGCTGCTTTTTTGAATAAAGTTTATATTACCATCCTCTTCAAAGCACCATAATAATTTCTAAAAGAAATTATATTGGGATTTTTACCTTTTACCCACCACGTTGCATGTGGTGGGTGAAAGGTAAAATGACTGAGGAAACAATGGTTTGAGTTTCTGAGTGTATTGGTTTATTAAATAACACATGCCAATTGCCTGGTAAACTGGGACCAGAGTTCCTCAGTTTTGGCACTGGACCTTGAATGCAGGAGGAAACATTTTTATACAATATAACATATAATTAAAAACAGTTAATCAAATAAGATCAATTAATTAAAAGAAAACAATTAACCAGGATACAAAATTAGGTAGTTTTATTTTTAATTGGAGGAAACATTAGGGAGTTTCTAAGTTGGGAGGGGGAGAGAAACTGGTGTAATTCTCTGAAATCTGAAAAGGAGAAGTCCTACTCTCCCCTGCTCCCGTGTCTGTGTTCATTCAAAGGAATACAAAAACAATACCTGATTGACTAGTGCAAGGCCAGTTTTCAGATAAGACATATAGTTGGCTTAAGATGTATGATTATGAGAAAACTCCTTGTATCAATCTTTGGATCTGATTGGATTTCTGGTCAGCATAACCGAGGTCCCTAGTTAAGGGTCTCTAAGCAATGAGTAGAACTGGTCCAGCTTCCCAGCCATGCAGGGCTAGATTCAGACAATGGAATAAGGGTTTCTCACAATTCCCACAATTGAATAAAGTTTTTTCACAAGACAGAAGTTGAACTAGTTCCATAATTGAATAGAAAAGGAATTGATAGCTCCAGAATTGAGTTGCAAAATGGAGTTAGTGCGATTCACCCAATTCCTACTACCACTTGCTGTTGTAATCCCCTCAATCCTGCTGCAGAAATCCCAATATAATTTCTTTTAGAAATTATTATGGTGCTTTGAAGAGGATGGTAATATAAACTTTATTCAAAAAGGCAGCAATCGCCATAAGAATGCAAGAGAACTGTTAAGTAGTCATGGAAATATTAAAATCTGATGACAAAGGAGTTAAAAATAAAGAGTTCCTACTAAGAGGAATACTTTCAAGATGATCTGGTCATATCATGTGCATAGATAATTTTTTGTTTTGCAAGCTAGGAAATAAAATTTAGTAGAGTTATGCTTTATTGATGAAAAAACTTCAAAATTGGGATACTGGCAGTTTATTAAAAGAGAAAAACAAGAGTAATCTACATATTGATATACTGGAATTGAGCACCTCAAATTTAAAACAATTTGCACTTGAGATTATGAAATACTGATGTTTTGATGATCAAATCACTCTTTAAGTGTTCCATTTTCAATGTCTGACTTTAGTATCTCTTGTCAATGAAAAGATTCCTATTATAGAATATTATTCTAAAGAATGTGGGAGATAGAACCAATGGGGTCTGCCCCTACCATCCAAGAGCATGGGAGTGGGCAGAGCCTGATAGTGGCACAAAGTTCCAGTCCTGAAACTAAAGCAAAAACTGTAAGCAAACAGAAAAACTGAACACAATGAAGAAATACTGTGTGTTAAGAGAAGCCCCAAAGGTTAACGCACAGGAGGCAATGAGTACTAACAGAACCTCAGAGAAGAAAATGGTGTAGTCAAAAGAATTCCAAGAGTGGAAGAAAGTAATGAAAGAGAGGAAGAAAGTAAGCACATGATGAACTGTGAAAGTAAAATCCTTGAGGAAAATATTACAAGGATAGGGAATAGTTTAGAACAGCAGGTAGAAAACCTTGCTTAAGTAGAAGACTGTCTGAAAAATAGAACAAAGCAAAGAGAACTTAATGATTCCATGAGGCAAGAAGAAATGTTAGAACAAAGTCAGATGACTGGAAAAAAAATAGAACATGTCTATCTACTATCAAAAACAACTGACATGGAAAACATATTGAGGAGGTATAATTTAAAATTCATTATACTCTCTGAAAACCATGATAAAAATATTACTAGATTGCATATTTTTTAAAAATCACAAAAGGATATTCAGAACTATTAGAACCAAAGGACAAAGTAGAAATAGAATCTCTGGCCACATCCTGAAAGAAACCTCAAATTGAACACACCCAGGAATATCATAGCAAAATTCAGAACTTCTATCAGGGATGGGGAACCTGCGGCCTTGAGGCCACACGTGGCCTTCTAGGTCCTTGAGTGTAGCCTTTTGACTGAGTCCAAATTTTACAGAACAAATCCTTTTATTAAAAGGATTTGTTCTGTGAAGTTTGGGTTCAGTCAAAGGGCCACGTGTGAGGACCTAGAGGACCACCTGTGGCTTCAAGGCCACAGGTTCCCCACCCCTGTCTAGCTCAAATAAAAATATCATGGAAAGGAAGAATTCAAGTACCAAGGAACCATGACCAGGATCATAGAAGATTATCACAATGACTATAAATGAGAGAAAATCCTAGTATTTTAAATGGTAAGAGATAAAGGCTTATAACTAAGAATAACTTACTTTGTGAAACTGAGTAGAGTCCCAAAAAGGAAAAAAAAAAGATTTTTAGAAAGTAGAGGATTTTCATGTATTCATGATGAAAGAGACCACAGTTGGATAGAATATTTGAAATGTGAGCACAGGAGACAAAAGAAACCTAGAAAGACAAATGCATTTGATCAGTTGAAAGGGCCTAAATGATGAAGTGCTTACATTAAAATAGGAGAAGAGATAGATATCCCTCTAGAACTCCACTGTCTTCAAAGGTTTTAGAAAGAGAGAAAAGCAAAGTCTGTGAGGTTTTTTTTTTTTGTTAAGAAAGGAAAGAAAAGGAAAGGAACAAGGAATATAATAAAAAAGAAATGAGGAAGTAGAACATATTTATCATAATCGGGGTACATAGGAGGAAGAGTATACAAACTTGGAAAAGGATTGGCAGGGAGACATTTCATGAATCTGTTATCTTGAGCCAAGGGTAGGTTGAACACACGTGTACGTATGCATGTACACACATGCATTCCCAAGAGTTTGGTACAGAAATAATTAAATTCTATAGGAAAATAGGGACAGAGAAAGAAGAAGAGAGTTTAAAAAGGTAGAGTCAAAGAGGGAAAAGTCACAAGTATAACAAATTTTAGCTTTGGAGGCTAGATCACAAAAGGGGGAATCAAAGAGACTAAATAATACAATGACCAATTACAATTCTCAGAACATATATGATGAATGATGGTTCCCACTTCTTTTTTTTTTTTAAAAGGCTATTGGGGTTAAGTGACTTGCCCAGGGTTACACAGCTAGTGAGTGTCAAATGTTTGGTCTGAGGCCAGATTTGAACTCAGGTCCTCCTGACTTCAGGGCTAGTGCTCTATCCACTGCACCACCTAGCTGCTCCTGATGCTTCCCACTTCTTGACAGAGATCTAATGAACTAGCAAGGGTAGGGAACCTGTGACCTTGAGGACTTCTAGGTCTTTGGGTGTGGTCTTTTGACTGAGTCCATGTTTTACAGAACAAATCATTTTATTATGGGAATTTGTCCTGTGAAGTTTGAATTCAGTCAGAGGGCTGCAGTTGAGGACCTAGAGGGCCTTGAGGTTGCAGGTTCCCCACCCCTGGTAGAGATTGAGACCCAGAATGAGACATACATTTTCAAACATGGCCAACGTATAGTTTTGTTTTAAGTTTACCTATCTATCTACCTACCTACCTATCTCTCTCTCTCTCTCTCTCTCTCTCTCTATCTATTTATCTATCTATCTCTCTACCTCTCTACCTCTCTCTCTTACAAAGGAAGGTTTTCTGATGGGGGAGAGTTATAAAGGTAATGAAAGGGATCAGTTATAGTGATGCCAAAAAAAGAAAAGAAAAAGAGTTATCAATGAAACATTAAAAAATATATACAGAAGGAGGTTCAGAAGAGGACAGATAAAAAGAACATTATTATCATGCTAAAGTAAATATACACTTAAATTTTGCATAATAGAAATTCATGGTTTCCTATACAACTCTATTTTTCTGTCATTTTATATGGACGTGTTCTGTTTGTTCTCATAATTTAAAAAAATTTAAAGAGAAAAAAAAAACAAAGAAAAAAGTTACTATGCCTGCTTTTGCATTGATTTCCTTTGTTTATTCTATGGAACTTGAATACTTTAATGGTGTGTCTTACTATTTCTCTTCTGTTATTCAAGAAGCCCCTAAAATCTTACTTCTAGGAAGCCGTCCCAGATTAAGTGTAAGGGAGATGGCAGTATCTTCTTCTTTTCCCAGCCCTACTGTCCAAGTATGGAGTCACAGTCTTAGAACTGGAAGGGAATTTGAGGTTATCTAGTTCAATTTCCTCTTTCCAGATGAAGAAATTGAAGACCAGAGAGGTTACAGGACTGGTCCAGAGTCACACAGCTAATTAAGTGGCTGAGCTGGGATTTGAACTTTGGTCTTATGACTCTAAGTTCAACATACTTTCCACTGTAACAGGGGGACTTTAATTGTGAAAGTCTTTTTTAGCACTAAATCCTATGATCTTATAAAAGAGTACTATGATAGGATTCAGAAGATCTGAGTTCTAGTCTTTTTTTCCACCACTAACAATTTTTCTGGGACTCAGTTGCTTTCCATGTGAGTAGTTCAATATTCTAGTCATTTCTTCTACCTCACAAAAAGCATTCATTTCTATATGGTTTGGTTTTGAATGTTCTCAGTGGTTGTTCATTTTTTGGTGTTAGGGGTCATTTTCTTTTTGCAGAAGAATAATCATGGTATATAGGATAAGACCAACTCTCAAAAGTAAATTTCCCGTAAGCAAAGGTCATGGTGTCTGAGGCCATCACCAGAATCAAAGAATTTTGGAGTCTGGGAAGAAATGTCTGGAAGTCACTTCACCCCTAGATGGGGCTTCAGATAGGACTTTGTAGGTACCTGAAAAGTTGTAGGAAACTAAATTTTTGTAAATCAAATAATTTTTCCTTAAGCAGTCTGGGAACTGTCTATTTAAAAGAATGCCATCAAGAGTCTCTAGGTATTTATCTGGATTTGCATAAATTGAATTTCTTTGAAGGAGTTCACCCATGTGTCACAGCAGCTATGATGTGGTTGGGGTGGAAGGTTGACTTATGCACATAAAAGACAGCTCTAGGCAGGATTTTTCCTATGTTGTTTCTGGGAAGACGACTTTTTTTTTTTTTTTCTGTTGCTCATTCATCATCTTAGAAGTTAGTGCCCATTGGATGGCCCATCTGATTGATCCCCTCAGTTCTAATGGGAGGATTTGTTTATAATTTCATTTCCTTGTACAGTCCTAGGCCCAGACCTGGGTGGGTGGGGGTGTGTTGGAGAAAAAAGTTAGCTCTGTGAGGAGAGGGAAATAGGACAATGTATAGACTTGTGTTCTTTTCCAATTTCATTTCTGACTCATGGTAGATCAGGTGACCTCTCCTAGATATTAAATTTCAGTATTTTCCTCCAGAGTGGGTTCTTCCGTCTACTGACTGCCGCATCTGGGGCCTGGTCAGGATAATGCAAAATATTCTGTAGAATCATAGCCTCCTGGGGGTTTTTTAAAAGGGATTTCAGGAGGTCATATTGTCCATTCCCTTTCACCTGGGCCAGAAAGCACTCGGCCTATGTCTTCAGAAGTCTTTCCAGACACTTCTCAGTCTCTCTAAATAACAACTCCCACTGCTTTTTGGCAATGAAGTTCTTTCCAGTGTCTGACCAGAATCTCTCTTGCTGTTGTTTGGGGCCCTTATTCCAGTCAATCCTGGCTTCTAGGGAAATGGAGAACAGCTGCTTGTCCCCACCCCCACTTCCTTCTCCTTCACCTTAGGGTATCACCTCTGTGCATCCAGCCCCTGAATCCCCCAGCAATTTCTTTGTCACCAGATCGCGTTGCATGCTCCTGTCCAATTTGCTGTCTGGCTGCTTCCTGTTCCAGGGATCTCCCTCCCACCTGAATATTTCTGTTCTGATTATTTATCCCCAGATGCAGTCACTGCATTTTTCCAGGTTGAATCTGCTCTTATTACTTCCTGCTCATGGTTGCTCACATCTCCCTGCCATTGTAGCCTCCCTTGGCATGGACTTCTTATCCACTGGAAAGGGAGATTGGGGCTGAATGGAATTGGGAGAAGTCATCTACACTGTTGAGAGGGGCTTCTGCCTCATCTCATGTTCAGGCCCTTCCCGGGAGAATGTTGGGCTGATACGAATTCCACCTGCTGGGAAAGGATCTGGACAGAGACCTGCCCCAGCTGTTTGGCTTTCTTTAGGTCTCAAGTGGGAGAACAAGAAGACCACCTTCCTACCCTCTTGCCTTGATTACTTCCAAACAGACGTTCCCAATGCTAATTAAGCACTTGGCCGATGCAGCGAATGGGTGCCAAATGCAGGAGTAGAGGATAGTTGCTGCTTTGTGATTGACCGTTTTCCATTCATATTCGTAGCCTTTTGGTCAAGGCTATGCTGACATTTGGGGTAAGTGGGACAAGTGGGGCAAAGTCTCCACCTTAAATGCAGAAGTAGGAATTAGTCCCCAGATTTTTAAGCCTTGCACACAAATTTATCCTAAGCTTCAGGTTGCTCAACTGAAAATGTTTACAATGGTTTCCTGCCCTATGTAGGTTAGATGCTAGATACTGATAAAGGGGGTGGTAAATTTTGGGACTAGGGGAGCCCAGCATTTTTTAGCAGGGGCTCAGGAATACTTAGGCACAGTCATTTGCTTAGGTGAGTTTTTTAAAGCCTTCCCCTCATTTCATTTCAGTCTTTATTAGAAATGAGGACAAGAGGTTTGAGTTGATTTCTTGGCACTGTTTATCCACCGTGATTCTACTAAAATCCAGAGATGGAAAGTCACGCAGAAAGTTTTACCTTCAGTTTCATAGGTTTGTAGAACTAAGAGAGATCTTAGAAAATTATCTTGTCCAGTCCTCTCATCTTTCAGATAGAAAAAGTGAGGCTTGGAGGAGGGGACTGACTTTCCCAAGATTCTAGTTAATTTTTGACAGTCAGGATCAGAAACTGAGTCCCAGCTCAGAGCTTTTGCCATTACATCAGATTGCCCCCTTGTGGGCATCAAGGGATACAGGCTTAGCAGAGTCCAGAACTCTTGGTACATGCTGCAGGAGTTTGAAATCAGATCTCAGGGGTCCCATCTCCCTTGTGTTCTGTGCCCCTTTCTATGCTCTCTCTTTCCTTTTTTCTTTCCCTCCCTCCATCTCTCTCTTCCACCTCCCCCACACCCCCACCCCATGTTCTTGGCTCTCTGAACATGATGCTAGTTAGAAGTCATCCAAAGAAGATGCTGATGAATTTGGAGCAATGTTTAAATTCATCTGGGGGAATAAACAGCTGCAGCTTGAAAAATACATGTACATATAACACCCCTACCCTCCATTCCCCCCCCTTTTCCTTCCCCTAGCACAACTCGTAAGGAAACAAAGCCGTGTGAATGACCACTGTGCAAAGGAAAAGGGATTAGCTGTCCCATCAACTGGCAGACTTCAAGCAACAGGGCTGTTGGTCCTCAGAAACTTTTTTTGAGAGTTCGGAGAACTTTGAGCCCCCAGCCCTGAGAGTTCTGTGTGAAACAGGAGTGTTTCAATATTCTCAGCAACCCCCACACTCATTCTGCTGGGTGTGGTTTTTCCTGTGTGTGTGTTTTAGCCAGTTAAGCATCTTGAAATCCATAGGCACCAGTGTGTGATTTAGGGGGAGGGGGGAAGAGTCCGTTACTAATCTTCTTTTTGCTATAATTTATTTTGCAAAGTGAAAATAATTCAATTTCCCTATCTTGCTATTAACAAGGACTCTCACATATGACCTGAAATGACCACTAGATGGATTATTCCAGATCCCTCAAGCTTGAAAACTGTCTGGAGGTCATCTTGTCAATCAATCAACAAATTCATTATCGGTTCATGTATCTAGAAGAGACCATTCAATGCATCCCCTCCCCCTATTATGCAGATGAGGAAACTGAAGCCCATTGATTTGCCTAAAGTGATACAGGTAGTAAGCACTAGAGGCAATATTTGAACTCACATCACCTGAGTCCAGAGTCAGTAGTTCCACCCCTCCCCCCACCATGCTGCCTCCTGTTCATTGAATATACACTACATATGAGGTACAGTACTGGTAAGGCTACATCTCATAATTATAGATCTTATAAGCTCAAAGAAAGCTTAGCTAGGGGTGGCAATAGGTGGAGCAATGGATAGAGCACTGGCCCTGAAGTCAGGAATTCAAATCTGCTCTCAGACCAGATACTTGACACACTTACTAGCTGTGTGACTCTGGGCAAGTCACTTAACCCCAATAGTCTTGCCAAAAAAAAAAAAAAAAAGCTTAGTCATTGTGAACCAATGCTCATACTGGAGGAGGAATCTATATTGATAGAAAAGAGGGAAGGAACTTCTCTAAATCTAAGCATAGACTCATCTTTTCACCTAAACTATCTCTTTTACTATAAAGGAAAGCCCATGTAACAGAAATAGTTAAATGATTTAAGTCATTAAAGGACCTTGCTGTAGGACCCACAAAAATATCTTGACCAAATATCTGAAAATATTTTTCACATATCAGAACAAGATTTTAGGAACCTACTGTAGGATATATATGGATATGAGAAATCATGTGGTATAGGGAAAGAGCTCAGGATTTGTAGTCAAATGACTTGGGTTCAAATTCTCTCTCGATTTCTTATTGCCTTTACAATTTCAGTCAAGTTGCTTAAATTCTTGGGGATTCAGTTTTCTAACCTGTAAAATTGTTGTTTGATCCTTTTCCAGTCACATCCAACTCTTCTTGACCCCATTTGGGGTTTTCTTGGCAAATATAGTTGAGTGGTTTGCTATGTCCTTCTGCAGCTCATTTTACAGATGAGGAACTGAGTCAAACAAGGTTAAGTGACTTGTCCAGGGTCACACAACTGTAAGTATCTGAGGCCAGATTTCAACTCAGGAAAGATGAGTCTTCCTGGCTCCAAGCCTGGTGCTCTAGTCTAGTCATTTATACCACTTAGCTGCCCCAACTTGTAGAATTAGAGAATTCAAATAGATGATTAAGCTCTTTTCCATGCTAGAATCCTATGGAAAAACTGCCCAATTTCAGTAGAACATCAAACAATCAATCAATAAACATTTACTAAGATCCTACTAAGTGCCAGGCACTGTGCTAAGGGATATGAAAAGAGGCAAAAGACAGTTTCCGCTCTTAAAAAGCTTGCGATCTACTCACAATATAATGGACATGTCACTCAGTTAATGACAACCTGAGAGGTTGACTGTAGAACCCAGTGACATGGAGTCAGAAGGAGTAAGAGGTACAGAGAGGAAATAGGAATGAAGTGACGATCTGCTTCTCTCTTCCCCCTATGTGAGGATGGAGAGAGGAGAAGCCCGGAAGCTCAGCAGCACTCACTGAGACCCAACAGACAGTCTGCCAAACCTGTCCTTTCTACTAGGGCAGTGATCCTTACCACACTTTTCTTTATGGTCATTTGCATAGGACAATTCCATCACATGCATGAAAATTACATCTGCGTATAATTTACATTAGAATCGAAAGCCTATTTTTGTTAACCAAAAGGTTTTTTTTTTTAACCAAAACCCAATCCACATTAAGTCATCAGATACTTAAAAAGGGAAGAGTCACAGACCTGTAGCAATGGACAAGGACCATGAGATTGAGAGATAGCTCGTGGTGACCCTTAGCCTGCTTGATCATTCCTGCAGTGGCTTTAGACAAGTGTCTTTTGCCTCATGTATGCAAATTTCCCTTATTTTTTTTAGCCCTTGACTACATCGAGGTTTCCCTTGTTATTTTTTTTTTATTAGGGTTTACCTGCTTCTAGGCTGTTTTGAAGATGAAAGCTACTACCAGAGTAAAATATACTTCACAAAATTATGGGAATGTTCCCTTTAATTCACAGAATCTAGGGGTCTCCTGGTAGTTCAAAGAACTTTATCTAAGCTACTGAATTACTTCTTCTATGAGTCTTGAGATATAAGTGTAATGGGGGAGGGGTGCCCATTTATCGGGCTACATTGCATTTTGGGATGATATAACAATCCTTTTATTGGTCTCCGTGCTTCTCCCCTTCTCCATAAAGACCTCTGGCTACCTGTGACAGTGCCCATATGCTGCTACGCTTGGGAACCTCATCTACAACCCAAGGGGCTGGTTCTAATCCACCCTGGGTGATAATTTCCTTTCAGGGAGCCTCACAGTATCAGGGCTCATCTGAGTTTGTTTACTTTCTTTCTGAACTCAGCTGACTTATTCTCATCAGAGGAGTTCTGACTTCTGTTTGGTGTGCTCTGTACACTTCAGGGACACCTGGGATGATATATATCTCCACTCCCATCTGGATTGTCCTATTGGAAAAAATGTACAGGTTGCCCAATGTGTGACAGCCATCCATGCAGAATTTTCACGCAGAAGAGTTTGCCTTTTCCTCTGAAGGTACCATGTTCTACAAACAGCTCAAGATGACTCTGAAAAAACATTTTTGGTGGTCATCATTCCTCCCTTACCCTTGACTGTCTTTCTCTTCTTTTTTCTTCTTGCTTTCTGGTATGAGGATTCAGGTTGGTGATAAGGGATAAATTTAAAGAAACAGAGAAGAGAATTTGAACAGTTCTGCATTCAAGGTTCTTAGTCTTGTAAGTTTTATTTTCCAGAATCCCAAGAGTTAGAAAGGATCTCTGAGGTCATAGACAATCTGACTTACAAATGAATAAAAATCCTCTCTTATAGACTTCTCTGCAAGTTGTTATCCATCCTGAAGCAGCCTGTCCTTGGATCAACTCTAATTGTTAGGACATTTTTTCTTATGATGGACCATAATCTGCTCCTTTTCAGCTTTTATCCATATTCCCACTTCTTCATTCTGGGGCTAAGGAAAATAAGCCTTTTCGTATAAGAATCCTTCAGATCTTATGGGACAAATGTTCTTCCTCTAAGTCTTATTCACACCAAACATCCTTAGTTCCTTTAATCAGTCACCTGTGTTAATTGCCTTTTCTTTATTGAGTTTATCTTGATGTTGAGTTGTTTTTCAATTGTGTCTGACTTTTTATGACCCCATTTTGGGTTTTCTTGGCAGAGATACTGGAGTGGTTTGCCATATCCTTCTCAAAGTCATTTTACAAATGAGAAAACTGAGGCAAACAGGGTGAAGTGACTTGCCCAGGGTCCAACAGCCAGTAAGTGTCTGTTACTGGATTTGAACTCAGAAAGATGAGTCTTCCTGATTCCAAACCCAGTGCTCTACCCAGCGTACCACTTATTTGCCTCATGCTTAGCTGCTTAGGTGTTGTTGAACAGCCCCAGTTTTTCAATACCCTTTCTAAAATATTTCTTCTGAACTGAACACAATAATCCAAATGCATTCTGAAATGGGCTGCACATTCAATATTAGACTCGTGTGAAAATTTCCTTATCTCATACAATTGTATAAGACTCCTTGAGAGAATCTTGGAAGACAGTGTAGCTCAAATATAATCAACTTCAGATTAAGGAAATGAAAGAGAGGTATTGTTGAGGAAGGATCCTCTTTCAGCAGAGTGTTCTTGCCTTGGCTACAATTGTAGTGAAGGGTCTTTTGCAGCAAAATTCCCAAAACCTTAAACATTGTTGTTACTTTTTCTTTCAATGCTCATTTTGGGTACCCTGTTTTAGAATAGACTGCCCTCTGGCCCATGGCCTGGTGCTGAGTTGTATGTGCTGAAGAATACCTGTTATACCAGAAGAATGCTCAGTATGCACGAGAGGCTTCTCTTTCCCCTCCCCATTCCACCACATGGGTAAAACTTTCCGTGCTGCCAAACACTCAATGCCTGTGAGGTTGAACTCCTAGTTTATCACCACTGGGCTGGATGAGTGTATTCCTCAGGCGTATGATATCTGCACCAAAAGGGAAAAATAAAGGAATGGAATCTCTGAGCCCGAGGGACTTGGCACCTGAGAACACCAGTGATTTTCTTTTTATCCACATTAGAAGGCCAACTTCCTTTTGATGCTTCTTGTTTCTTCTATCATTGGACCTCTGTTTCCTAGTGTGCTTATTGCCACAAAAAGTGTCATTTAATTTCCTAGAGGGAGACTAAGTGAGAAAACAATACAAGCCTAAAAACAAAAAAGCCAATGCTCTTTCCAAAGAGAAATTCACCTCACTTGCCACTCTTGAATGGGTTCCATGTTTTAGAGAATCATTTACATTTAACCAAAGAGCTGGGAATACAAAGACAAGAATGAAAACAGCCTCTGACCTCAAGAAACTTATCTTCTTTTATTGTTCATTTTTTAGTCATGTCTGACTCTTCGTGACCCCATTTAAGGTTTTTTTGGGCAAAGATACTGTCAATTTCAGAAAAGGTGCCTATCTGCCTTCATGGTGAATGTTTCTTTGTTCATTTCCTTCTCCAGCTCGTTGTACAGATGAGGAAACTGAGGTAAGCAAGGTTAAGTGACTTGCTGAAGGTCACACAGCTAACAAGTGACTGAGGCCAGATTTGAAACTCAGGATGATGAATCTTTCTTACTCCAGGCCTGGCACTCTATCCATTGTGCACCTTACTGTCCTCTTTCTACTGAGGGAGAAATAATGTGCAGGCAGATAAAGATAAAATGTAGGCAAAGTAAATACAAAGTAGTTTGGAGATGAAGGGGGAAGCCTAGCAATTGAAGGGTGTTTAGGAAAGGCTTTTCTGAGGAGAGACTAAAATTTGAGTCTTGAATGGAACTTGAGATTCCAAGAGGTTAAGAGATAGGGCATTCCAAACGTGGGGGACATTCGGTGCGAAGGCGAAGAGATGGGAGATAGAGTGACGGATGAGTAGGGCAATTTGGTTGGAAGACAGAATTGCAAGGGCAGGGGGAGAGAATAAAGAGATATTCTGGAAAGAGAGGTTGAAGTCAGAGTGTAAAGGGCTTTAAATGCCAAGACAGGGAAGTTGCAATTTTTCCTAAAGCAGAGGTTCTTAACTTAGGGTCCCTCAAGGAGGACATGGATTCATTTCAGGGGTTCTCTGAACATACTTATTTTCCTTAACCTCTGAAATATAGCATCTCCCTTAGTTATTTAGAAACAGTATTCTGAGAAAGGGTCCATAGTCTTCACCGGTTTGCCAAAAGAGCCTGTGACCTAACTAATGATTTAGAAACTCCTTCCTAGAGGCTGAAGGGAACTATTGGGCTTCTTAGGATAGAAGGCAAGATATGTTGTAAAGGTTGGTAACAGTGTAGGTTTGCAGGGTTAGGCAGAGGAAAGAGTGAGGACGATTCCAAAATTGCAAATCCTAGTGACCAGAAACATAGTGATGCCCTGCACAGTAATAGGGAAGTTCTGAAGAGGGGTGGGCATTTTGGGAGAAGATAGCTTTTGTTTTGGACATGCAGAGTCCAAAGATGCCTTTGGATTATACAGGTACAGGTATCAAGCAGGCAGTTGGTGATGTGGGAATGGATCTCAGGAGAAAGATGAGCTCTAGATATGTAGTTTTTGGAGTCATCTTCATAGAATTGATAATTGAATTGATGGGATTGGATAAGTTCACCAAGAAAGAAAAGGTGGCTCAGGCTGAAGGTCTGGTATATACCCAAACATAAGAGGCAGGGCATGGATGATGATCCAGTAAAAGAGACTGAGAAGGATGGATCAAATTTGTAGGAGGAAGAAGGGCAGAGAATATTTTTTCAACTGAAAAACAGCAATAATATCTGTAACATATACCTCATGGAACAGTTGTGAGGTTCAAGTAAAGTAAAGTTTTACAAATTTAGATGTGATATATTAATGTCACTCATCATTTTTATTTCTATTATTATCATCACGATGCTTGCTCTGAGCTGCCACAGTACGGAAAAGACTGTGCTTTGGCCAAATGATCCTGGTAGTGAGAGGTTTCATGTGATGAAGTAGTTGACTATTTGTCCTAATTTTTGGTGGGTAGAGGTTGATGCTAGTAGGAAGAGAGTGGCACAGCTTATTTATTTTGGTTTTGGAGTGATTAGATGTCTTTCTCCATACCATTCATCTATACTATATCCAAAGCATGGACCCAAACACAGGTCCCTAATAGCATTGTCCTAGGGAGTAAATTCCAAATTGACGTTGAATCTTGAACATTGAACATACATAAATATACTTAGGGTTCCACTACTCAACCAGTTCCAAATCTAACTGCTATCCATACATCTTGTCCGCAAGAATTACACGAGAGATTTTATTAACTGCTGTGGTAAAAATCTAATTAAATTTAATTTATAGCATTTAAGATATCACTTGGCTCATAGTAAACACTTTCTCATTGCATCTGTTCAGAATATTCCCTTGATTATTATAGGAGCCCTGATACAAAAGGAGATGATCTATTTGAATGACCTATTTGATAAAGCCTCCCAGGCTCCATCTGATCACCATTTTCCTTTTAAATGTTCACTAACCATCACTTTAATAAAACATTCCAGAATTTCGCAAGGAATTGAAAATAAACTCACTGTCATTTGTTCTCTTCCCTTCTTTGAAAAATCAGAATTTTCATCTCCAATCTTGTATCACCTCTTCCATTCTGTAGTATCAAAGTATTTGATAGTATCAGAGTTCACTGACAATATTGTTCTATTGCTCTCTTCTCTTTCATAGTCAAACTACTTGAAAGAGTCATCTATACTTGTTGCTTCTACTTCCTTTCTTTCCCTTCCTTTTTGACTTTTTACAATCTGGCTTCCAACCTCATCACTCAATTGAAACAACCATCCCCAAAGTTACCAATGATCTCTAATGGCTAAATATGATTGTCTTTTCTCAGTCCTCATCCTTCTCAGCTTCTTTGCTGCATTTGACACAGTTGCCTACCTTTTCCTGAATACTCCCCCTCTCTGGATTTTTCTGACACTCCTTCTTCCTGGTTGTTCTCCTACTTGTCTGACTGTTCCTTCTCAGTTTCCTTTGATGACTCATCATCCTTATCATACTTCCTAATTATGAGTGTTCCTAGTGTTCTGTCCTAGACCCTCATCACTCACTTTCTTGGTAACCTCATTGGCTCTCATGGGTTTAGCTATCATCTTTATGCAGATGACTCAAATCTAGATGCCTGGCCTCTCCTTGAACTTAAGTCTCTCATCACCAATTGCCTATTCGACATTTCAAATTGAATGTCCCAGAGTCATTTTAAACTCAGTATGTTCAAGACTTAACTTACGTTTCCTCTCCAATTCTCTTCTAAACTTCTCTATTTCTGTCAAAGGCACCACCATCCTTCCAGTCTCCCAGGTGCATAATCTTGGCATTATCCTTGACTTGTCACTCTCTCTCACCCTACATATTCAGTCAGCTGCCAAATCTTGTCATTTCTATCTTCATGGCATCTCTTGCATCCTGCCCCTTCCCTTCATTCACACAGCTACCACCTTAGTTAAAATCCTCATCATCTCTCACCTAGATTATTGCCATGGATGGCCTTATAATTGGTCTCCCTGACTCATCTATCACCACTCTGGTTTACCCTGTACTCTGTTGCCAAAATGGTTTCTTAAGCACAGATCTGACCATGTGACTCCAATGCTTAGTCAACTCCAGTGGCCTATAGGATGAAATGTAAACTCTTCTACTTAGCTTTCAAAGCCCCATGTAGCCTGGTCACAACTTATCTTTCCAGACTCATTAGCTATAACCCCCTGTCCTGCACTTTGCAATCCAGCCAAACTGGTCTTCTCTCTGTTCCTCACACATGACGCTATAGATTGCCATTTCTGACCCTTTGTACTGGTGACACTCCTTACCTGAAATGTATTCCTTACATGCACCCCATAGATTCCTCCTCTTCCTTTGAGATGCAGCTCAAGAACCATTTTCTGCAGGAAGACTTCCCTGATCCTCCCCAATGACTAGTGCTTTCCATCCTGTACAATGTTAACTACTTTGTATATTTTTGTATTTAGTGCTCTATTTATACTATAGACCTTTGTATGTACTTGTGGTTTCCCTCATTAAAATCTAAGCTTCTTGAAAATAGGGATAGTTTCATTCTTTGTACCAGAATCCTTGGGACCTAGCCCAGTGCCTGGTGTACAAGAGTTGTTTCACAGCATGCTAATTAATTGATTTTCACCACATTTTTTGATGACAAGTAAAATCAGTCCTCTAATAGCCTAATAATAAAAATTAATAGTTAAATTAACATTAATAAATAATAATACCAATAATAAAAATAATAGTCGAATAATAATTCATTCTCCTTTGAAAGTAAAATACAAGATTAAAAGTTGGGCAGCTCTGCTTTTTCTCTATTATCCGCTCTTCTCCCGACCTCTCCCTAAACCACAGCCTTATTCCTTAGGTGATCCTTCTCTATATCCCAATTTAACTTTTAAAACAATCTCCTATAGTGGCCTTACCTTTTTTTTTTTTGCTAGTGTCCAATAATAATGAGAAATAGTAAGCCTTATGGTTCTTACAAGACTTGCTGCTTATGGTTTTCTATGCATGTCACCTCCCTTTGCTTCCACTTTCTTTGTATGCCTTATAAAATCTAAATTGGTTGATGAGTTCCCCACTACCCCTTTTTCTCCTTATTGGAAGTGATTCTCTTTGGGTCTTCAGAATTTCATCCTTGAGAGCTTCCTTTTCTTCCTGGGCTGACCTCTCCTGTAGAATTCAGTCTGCAGGATCCCTTAATAATCCTTTCTATGAATGTTTTGAAACCTGTTCTCCTAAAAGCCAGAGTGTATATCATCCATGTTCAGCTTTCCTTTCTATAAAATGGAGTGGTCTCTTTCTCCCAAGATTCTGGATTATTTCTGCCTTAACAGCCCATACTTCCTCATTGGAAAAATAGAGGAGAGGGACAGGATTCCAGTTATTTCCACCTTTGTAACTAACTTATAGCTCCTTTTTAGAGAAAAAAGGGTTAAGGAATGGAACTGTGATTTCATTTATTGTTGCTGTTAATCCTTTGCCCTTGCAGAGGACCAATGACACCATGACATCATTTGTATATTGAAGTTTATGGACGAGGAAATGCTCACCATGAAGGCAGATTGGCACCTTCTCTAAAACAGATAGTCTTAGAGAGTTAATTAGAGCACTGAGAAGTTAAACAACTTGCCCATGGTTACATAGTCAGTGTGTGTTCGAAGTCAGACTTTAACCTTGGTCTTCCTGGTTCTGGGACCAGCTCTCAGATTCAGTCAGATTCATTATTTCCAAAATAGAAGAAATGCACCCATTGGTTCCTCTTCTTTTTGAAGGATAAAATGACCATTAAAATAAACCAGTAAGTTGGTAGCAGCTCTGCTTTAGGCAGAAGAACTCCAAGGTATGCCCAGAGAGTTAAAATTTTGCGTCACCATTATAGAAACCTTCCATGTCAGGCTTATAATATATTTCTCAAACTCATCATTTTTTCCCTCTTTCTGCCCAGGTCCCTATATTATATTTCTATTTCTAAGTCTGTTGATCTTTATCCAAATATTCCCTACCTTGCTTGCCACCTCTGGTATCTCATTTTCTTCATATGAGTTTATCTTCTTTACATATGATGATATTCTCCTTTTTTTTTAACCTATGTTAAATTTTTCCTTTTCAATAAGGTATTAGTCCATGGGATCCAAAACTGTAATCCATTCATGGATCTCATCCTCCAAGTCTTAGTAGTCAAATATGAAGTCACATTTGCTCCTTGCATTAGGATGTCTCGTTCATGTTTGTTATTTTATATTGGATTCTAACTCAGTGTTGTTTCTTTTTTTGTCTATGTAGTTGTGTTTCTTCTCCTGCCTTACCCTGTTCCACTAGATTCTAAACTCCTTGATGTGATGTCAGGAACTTTTTAAAAATAAGTACATTGCAGGTAGTAAATACTTAACTAATTTTTAAATGTTGGATTGAATTGAATAATATCTTTTTAAAGAAATGCTTTGAGCTTGATCTGCCAGCTAAATCCCTATTATAGATTTAGTCATTTACACAGGAAACACAGGAAATCAAGGGGTCCTAATATGGTCCTTCAATTATCATATTCTGCAAACTTCTTAGATCCTAAGACTTTGGAACAGTTTGGCACCTTATTAAATGCAACTCCTTCATAACCATTTTCTGTGAGTCATGGGGTTCTTAGAGTGTTTGTATATCTCATGACCAGGGATGTAGAGAGAGTGGAGGCCAGGTCCTTTGCCTTTGTTAGTTTCCAAGCAGTGGAAACCAACTGGAGACATCAACCCCACCAATGGAGTTGCCCAGACTACATAGCATAGGAATATTAACTCGAGAAGAGGCCAAGGCAGGCTGGGCCTGGAGGGGAATGAGTAGTAGAACAAAAATGCAAAGTGTTCTAATACTGCTGGTATTGGTGATAAGAAGTTTGCAGCAAATTAGAACCAGATTTTTGAACATGTCCTTGGGTAGTGATTGAAAGGAAAGTGGTGTCTACATCCCTGGACCAGTTCATTTCCCATCAGGAGTATGACTTGCAATGCCATTTTCATCCATCTTTGCTGAGCCTCAGAGGCTGAGGGTGGGCTTACATATCAGCATATGTGCTTCCTGCCATTTTCTCTTGATTTATTTTCATTTGGATGATTAAGGGCAGTCAGCAGCCCAGAGTGTTGTGGAGGGTGGAGGAAGATTCCAGTGGTTGTTACTCATAGGTTCATAGGATTTAAAGCTGGAAGGAGTCTGAGAAATCATCTAATCCAACTCATTCATTTGATAGATGATGAAGCTGAGGAGCAGAGAGGTTCAGCTACTTGACTAAGATTGCCTAAGTAGCTGAGCCAGGATTTGAATCTAGGTCTTTTGAGTCTGGGCTCTCTCTCCACTATACCAGAGGTGTAGCCCATGAGCATCTGTGACCCACAACACACTGGAGCATGGGGCAAACCAGATTAAAATGTAATTGGGAAATATTTAACAAAATAAATAGAAATACAATCAAACACAAATAATATTGCATTTTAAAAATGAAATCAATTTGCAGCCTATGGGGATTGTTACATACAGATTTGTTGTTGTTGAGTTGCTCAGTCATGTCTGACTCTTTGTGACCTCATAGATCACACACACCAGTCCCTTCTATCCTCCACTATCTCTCAAAGTCTGTCCAAGTTCATGTTCCTTGTTTCCATGACACTATCTACCCATCTCATACTCTGCCATGCCTTTTTCCTTTTGTCTTCGGTCTTTCCCAACATCAGGGTCTTTTCCAATGAGTTCCATCTTCTCGTTATATGGCCAATGAATTTAAGCTTCAGCTTCAATATCTGACTTCCAGTGAATAGCCTGAATTAATTCCTTTAAGTACTGACTGCTTTGATCTCCTTGCTGTCCAAGGGACTCTCAAAAGTTTTTTCCAGCACCACAATTTGAAAGCATTGATTCTTATAGTCCAACTCCAATAGTACATTACTATTGAAAAACCAAAGCTTTGACTATATGGACCTTTATTGGCAAGACAATGTCTCTGTTTCTTTTTATGCTGTCCAGATTTGCCATAGCTTTCCTAAGGAGCAAGTGTCTTTTAATATCATGGCTGCAGTTGCTGTCTGTGGTGATCTTTGAGCCCAAGAATATAAAATCTGACACTGCTGCTATTTCTGAGTTTGACACCATTTGCTTGATGCAAGACTTATGAAATAATGAATCTTCTTGTAAGGGATTTATGAAATACATTATATGATTATATGGTACATATAATGTATTATGAGTAATGTGTCTTAATGACAAGCTTGGATAACCTCAAACAGACTGGTAAAATCAATATAAGGTCTTTGGACTGGTCATTTTCCATGGCTGACCAAGCTTTTGCTTTGGGGGACAGGTTAACTCATAGGTCGCCAGGTTGGATCCTCACTGCTCTCTTGGAAATTAATCATGTTTTCATCTTATTGTCCAGTAATCTACCTTTTTATTTTTCATTCATCTTGGTTGGCATTTTTCTTCTCTGGTTTATACTGAGTTACTCGATGGCAACTGCAGCCATGAAATTAAAAGACTCTTTGCTCCTTGGAAGGAAAGCTATGGCAAATCTGGACAGCCTACTAAAAAGCAGAGACATCACCTTGCTGACAAAGGTCCGTATCATCAAATTATGGTTTTTCTAGTAGCAATATATGGCGCCACCTAGCTGCCCAGTTGCTTAATTGAAAGAAAACACAGAATAGCATAATGGAAAGATCAATGGACAAGAAATCAGAGGATCTTGGCCCAGCTCCTAGTTCCTCCAACTGCGTGACATTGGGTTAAATCACTTAACCTCTCTTGCCTTTGTTTCCTTATCTGTAAAGTGAGGCTCGTCATACTTATAATACCCTCCTCCCAGCATTGTTTTGGGAGCAGTAAATTCAGGCAGAAGACCTGAGTTCAAATCTTGCCTCTGATGCTTACTACCTGTGTGACCTTGAGCAAGTCATTTTAACCTCCCTGGGTCTCAGTTCCCTCATATGGAAAATGAGAGTGTTGGACTGGATGGCCTCTAAATTCTCTTTCAACTCTAGATCTCTATTTTGTGATCCCCCTACTCTTTATCAGTAATGCAGAACCTTCCTCCAAACCCTACCCTTTTAATCTTCATTCCAGTTCCTCCTCCTTTTTCTGTCTCCATTCTAGCATGAACACTGGACCTCATGAATCTTTTCTTGTGGGCTTATTCTTCTGATAACAAACAAGGTATAGGAAAACAAAAGATGCTTGAGTGGGTTGTATGAGGCTTAAAATTTCCTTTTCTTTTACCCTTTGCTTTTCCTTTATCAGACCACCCAGAGAACTCTCTCACTTTTGATATTGATTTTCTGATCTCTTCAGCAAAGGGACCCTGCTGCCATCCTACTTTTGGCTGCCTGGCTCTCTGAATCCTAGACAAGTCACTGATATCCTTTCTTCTGGATCAGGGTTCTTAACATTTTTGTGTGTATCATAGATCCCTTTGGCAGTTTAGTGAAGCCTATGGACCTATTCTCAGGAGGATGAATTTAAATGCACAAAACAAAATGCATAGGACTACAAGTAAACCAAGTGTATTGAAATACAATTATCTATCTATCATCTATCTATCTATCTATCTATCTATCTATCTATCTATCTATCTATCTAT
>NW_020954608.1:52612007-52784808 GCF_900497805.2 Vombatus ursinus | reverse complement strand
TATCTATCTATCTATCTATCTATCTATCTATCTATCTATCTATCTATGTTTTTTTTAAAGTTCACAGACTCCAGATAAAGAATGCCTACTCTTGATCCTCCCTGGAGTCTTCCGAGAATTCCATAATTTGGAGCTGCCATTTTCCTAATCTTGTTCCTATGAGAAAATATTCAGATTCATATTGACTTCTTCCTTTCAGGCATTTTTGTTCATCACCTTGCTGAATTTTGTCGCCTCAGAATAGATAGAATAGAGCACGAGAATAAGTAGTCAAAAGACTTGGCTTCACATTCCTCTACCAATTATCCAGAGGTTGCATCTCCTCACTATAAAATGGAAGTCGCAAGGCCAACTTACTGCTAATCTCTTCTTATGTTAACCTTGGGGTCTTCTTTTGCTGGGGCGTGGGGAGTCAGCATTAGTATTGAGTGTTAGATTTGTCTGGGCATAAGAGACTGAACATTATAAGCCTCATTGATAAAGACTGAATACTGTGAATATTACTGTGGCTTAAATCCTACTGTAAATACTTCCAGGCTCCTTCCTTAATCACAGAATTTGAGATTTTGATACTTAGAAGGGAATTCTGCAGACATCTAATTCAAGTCATACATGAAAGGAATTTTCACCATAACATACCTAACAAATGGTTCCCTGAAGACCACCAAGGAAGTAGGACCCACCATCTCTTGCATCTATTATACTTTTGAATAGTTCTACATTAGTGTGTAAAATATTTGGGACAAGCAATAACTTTGATATGTTTTATTTTGTGTCAGCAAAGGTCATGCATTTATGCTTCTACTTATAGTAGCTGACTCCGAAGTCTGACCTTGACCAGTTGAAATTGGGTTGAGTTGATTTCTCCACCATTAGTTCTTTATCAGTTGAGTTTTGGATTTCATGCCAAATGTATATTTCATTGCTCTTTTCTGTTGCATTTTTAGTTCTGTGGTTTGTAAAAACAGATCTTACTCCAAGGTGTAAAAGTTGTAGTTCTTAAGCGTGCTTCAATGATTATGACGGATATTGCAGTTGCTATTGCAACAAATCAATGGCTTCAGATCATTTAAAGTTACAATGAAACATAAGTAGCATAACAGAAAGGTGAGGTTGAAAATGAAAAAAAAATACTAAGAACTGATGATAATAAACTGATGATAACCTAATTAATCTTCAGCAAACAAGCAGAGACCTTTAGAAGAATATTGCAACTGGAAAGGTTGTTGTTGGTTATTTAACAGTGGGCTTCTTAAAGCTGGAAGAATAGCAAGAAGACCAGGAGAAACATAGTTACTAAACGTTGCTATGAAGTCAAAAAGTTTTGCATGGGAAATACAGTACAAAGAATAGATTGGACTCACTTTTTCAGTCAAGGCTATACCAAAAAAAAATTCCATGTGAATTTGTAAGAAGTAAAATGTCTTACAGTCTAATGAAGATGCCTAGATCTTAACAAGTCCCCCAAATGTCCTGGGGATTTTGTGCTTTCAGTGGATTTGAAAGTCTTATTTTTATTGAAGGAATGATGAGTTCTAATCACACACACACACACACACACACACACACACACACACACACACTCCCGTATACCACTTAAAAGTATTTTATTTTTTTCCAATTACATGCAAAAATAGTTTTCAACATTCTTAAAAGATTTTGAGTTCCGAATTTTTTTTCTCCTTCCCTCCCCTCTCTCCTTCCTTAGATGATATGTAATCTGATATAGGCTATACATGTACTGTGGTTAAATATATTGAAACACATCGAAGAACTAGTATTACAGAAATTCCCAGATAGACATAGAAAACTGCAACGTAGCCTCACACTATGACACCACACATCACAGAAAGTTAAAAAAATTATCTAAGAGATGGAGATAAACATGATTTAATTGCTTGGGAACTTGCCTGATTTAAACCCATCAAAAATCTCTAGGCTATAATCAAAGGTAAACTTAGAGAGAAATGAACTATTTGTCAAAAGTACTTTTAATGTCCAATGTTATGTGTAGGTTCATGATGAAAAATTCAAAAATGTGCCAACATTTTGTGACCTTGGTGCTAAATTGTATAAAACAAATGATGGAAGCAAATGATATAATGCATGTTAAACCTTTTTAAATGGATGTAAAAAGTTGGAAGACTTATTGTATGCCCATACATTTCATTGTTTTATTTTGTGAAAACATTCGGAAGTTTTTGCTTGATATAAAGCCTAACTTGACCCCTTTTCAATTTTCACCTGTCACTCCTGATTTTGCCCTATGGAGCCAAAGAGAACAAATCTGATCTTGCTTCCAATATGACACCCTTTAGAATACTTGAAGATAACTATCATGTTTCCTCTGACTCTTCTCCAGGCAAAACATGCCCAATTTCTTCAACCAATTCTCATATGACATGGATTCAAGGCTCTTTATCATGCTAATTGCCTTCCTCTGAATGTTTTCCAGTTTATCAATGTCTTTCTTTAACTTTGGTGCCCATAACTAAACTCAGCTCTCAAGAAGAGGCCTGATAAGGGCACAGTACTGTGGGACTATTCTATTCCTGGAAGCTTTGACTCTCTTAATACATTCAATATCACACTAGATGTTTTGGCTCCTACATCATACTGCTGATTCATATTGAGTTTTCAGGCCATGAAAATCCCCATGTCTTTTTCACAACTGCTATATAACCTTGCCTATACCTCTTGTACTTCTGAAGTTGACTTTTTGTATCCAAGTACGTGTTCACCTTTATTCCTATTCGGTTTCATCTTATTAGATTCAACCCAGTGTTCCGGCCTGTCAAGAACTTACTGGATCCTGGATTGATCATCCAGTGAGTTAGCTCTCCTTCCTAAGTGTCATCTATAAATTTGATGAGCATGTTGTCTATGCTTTGTCCCCCAAATTACGAATAAAAATGCTAAAAACACAATGCTAAGTCCTTCTTAATGCAGCTGAAGATTACCTTCACTTTTTTTGGCTGCCACATCACACTGTTGCCTTGAATTCTGCTTTTAGTCCATTATATTAAACTCAGTTATTTTTCAGAATAGCTACTGTCCACCCATGCCTCCCTCATCTTACACTTACGAAGGTGATATTTTGCACCTAAGTGCAAAACTTTACATTTATCCTTATTGAATTTCACTTTATTAGATTCAGCCCAGTGTTCTATCCTGTGGAGATCCTTTTGGATCCTAACTGCCATTCACTGAGGTAGCTCTCCCTGCCATCTTTGTGTCACATCTTTTATGCTTTTATCCAATTCATGGATAAAAGTGGTAGACAGCATAGGGTCAGGCAGAAATCCCCGGGCTACTGCACTGGATACCTCCTGCCATGTTGACAGTAAACTAACTACTCTTTGAATCTAGCCAACGGACCAGTTCTGAATCTAATTGTATTATCGTCTAGTCCATTATCTCTCCCTCTTTGCCATAAGCTTCATTCACTAAAATCTAGGTAAACTATATGCACAGCATTCCCCAATGACATAGACTAGCCACCTTCACGGACCTTGCTTTTCCCTACTCAATATATCAACAGGCAGTAGGAGGGCAGAGCAGCAACACCTTCTGCCATTGAGGGGAGCCACAGATTTGTCCCTTCTGCAACCAACCTTCATTGCCCCATTGGCCGGTTCCTATCAGATGTAGGATGTGCACTGTCTGGATACTAACACCCAGATGTCTACCTCTGCTGATGAATTCCCAAAGCCCTGCTCTGCTCTAACTCTTGAACCCACTATACTCTATCTGTAGATCATTGCCCTGATATTACTATCGAAGATCCTCTTGGTCTTGCCATGAAGGATCTTGGCCCTGTTACTTTCCTTGACTAAGTATTCCCTGGCCTTATCAACCATGAACTGAACATAAATTGTGAACCTTCCTTTGTGTGTTATGTCCCCTAACTAGAACGTAAGTGCCTTGAGAGCAAGGAATATCTCAACTATTTGTATTGCTAATCTTTAGCACAATGGTTGACACATAGTAAATGCTTAATAAATGCTTGTTCATTCCACTCCATTTAGTAATCCTGTCCAAAAAAAAGGAAATTAAGAAATATTGATTCAATTTGAAAATTCAATAACATTTATTAAATATCTACTGTGTACAAAACACTCCGGCATTCAACTTTTAGGTAAGAACAGTTCCCTACCCTAGTGAAGCTGATGAGCTAGAGAGAATCCAGAGGAGGACAATCAGGATATTGAAGATCTTCATTAATCAGAGGATTAATTGGAGGAAATGGAGATGTTTAACCTGCAGAATATGGTATAATGGAAATAGTACTACATTTGGGGATAGAGAATCCTATCTCTTACAACAAGTATCAGTATGATCTTGGGAGAGTGATTCATGTATGATGCAAACGTAGACAATTAGACACACCATTACATGATAAATATGTTAAAAAGATAAAAAAGAACCCCAATAACAATATACATTTCAATGTCTGAATAGAAGAGACCAAATGTATCAGGGAATGCTTCATGGAGGAAGTAGCATTTGTATTGAGTTTTAATAATAATGCCTAGCATTAACCTAGCACTTTAAGGGTTACAAAGCACTTTATGTATTTTTATCTCATTTGATCCTCACAACAACTCCAAGAGGTAGGTGCTATTATGCCCATTTTTACAGATGAGGAAACTGAGGATGACATAGGTTAAGGAATTTACCCACGGTCTACAGATAATGATAGAAGTAGTATTTGAACCTAGGTTTTCTTGACTCCAAGTTTGTGTAGGAATTCAACTAGGGAAAAAGGAGAAAGGGAAGGGGAATCTATTATGGACATAGGGAACTGTGCAGGGCATGTTTATAAGGCCAATATAGTCCAGTTTTGCTGGACTAATATGAGATAATGTAAAATAAAATAGGAAAGGTAGGATGGTAGCACATTATGGAAAGCCTTGACTATTTAACAGAAGGGTCTGAGCTTTATGCCATAGGAAATGTGCCAAAGCAACGACATAATCATATCTATGCATTTTTAGGGAAAATTAGCCTCCCTTTGAAGAATTTAAAGTAAGGAAGCTCTATGTTCTTTCTCTGTGATATAGGATCATTGATGTGCTGATAAATGGTTAATAGCTCTTTGGAAACATGCATACATATACCTACCTACCTACATACATATATATATACATATATATATATATATAGACACACACACACACATATATATATACACACAATACAACACACTTTAAATTTAATGTACATTATTAACATTTTCTCCATCATTTTCTTAAGTCTAGAAATCAATGAAACAATAAATTAAACACTGATTTGCAGCATTTGCTGATTTCCAAGTTGTAAATACTCAATACTGAAAATTTAATAATTGGATCTCAGGAGCTGGTTTGAACTGGTTCTAGCACATCCCTGCATAGGAACATATAATGTTAGAACTGAAAGGGAACCCAGAGATGTAATCCACCCTTCTTATGAAGAAAATGAAGCCTAGAAAGATTAAATGACTTGCCCAAGGTCTCACAAATGTAGTAAATAGCAGAGCCAATATTTAAACCCAAACCTTCTACCTCCAAATCCAGTGAAATTTCTATTCTAATACAATTAGACCACATGTTCCACACCAAAGATCTGAATGAGTTAACTCAGCTGGCTGGAAGTCCCTACTTTCCAGCAGCACCAGGTCAGGGATGTGCGTTATTGCTGCAAATATATTTCTATAGGTTCAATCTCTAGCATGAAATGGAACAATGAGACCGAGTGTTCCAGATAGATTATATTTTAAACAAAGGAATGTACTTGCAGTTGAACTCTATGGCTATTTGATTTTATAGTCTGATTGGTTAAACACCTCCTTCATGGTTTGGATGTCTTCTGATAGGAGTGGTGGGTGGAGGGAAATCCTGTCTTTCCTAATTGCTGTATCATTAATCCCCAGACTCTGGCCTCTTCTCTGGTCAAAAGCTCTGACTTATTCACAGTAGTGGTTTGATCTAAGGAATTGGTTGGAACTGTAAATCTTGCCAAAATGAGCGTGTAGAGAAATGATGGGATTGCCCCTTCCGAAAGTCCACTCCTTTGGCTTTGGGGATGCTTGCTGATTTTATTGATCATTAGGTTTGATCTAATGCATTTCACAGAGACTTGGCTCTTGCCCCTGGTACATTCAGCTTGTGGGGCAGCCAGCCATGCTGATGACGTGTTTTTCCATTCCCTCCGCCAGAAACCAAGAGGTGGCAGGGTAGACACACTTACTCCTCCCTTCCTGCTGGAAAGTCTGTGCATGTATGTGTTTTCCTTTGGATACTGATGGTACTATTTTTTTTTTTGTTAAGCTTTTTGACATCCTGCCCAGAGGCAGGGGGATAGATAAAATGACCACAGAAGAATCCTTTCTCATTTGAAGTTAGGATATTTTTTCAGTAGGTGGAGTTAGACTCCTTGAAACTTCATTCTGGAAGGCATCTCCTGAGGTCATGATGCCTGTCTTCCTGACTTGAACCAGACTACGCTCATGCAAGAGAGATTCAACTGGTAGGGCTGGGTGGGAGCTCTCCTGTTCTTAAAGTTTTCTGGGAAAGAAATCCCATGGCATTTCTCAGGGCCATTCAACTCTTTTTTTTTGGGGGGGGGTCTGGAGTCTTAACTCCATTTCTATTATTTACTGACTTACGATGTAGCCCAGGGTGAGGAAGTTTCTTCAGTGCTTCAGAGTCCTTTGTGTTTATGTCAGTGAAATGGAATTTTGTCTCTCCTTACCTGTCCAACAAAGAAATGGTATTCAGTTGAATCACAGAATCTCATTTAGAGAGGTCTTTCTAGAATCTGTACCCATACAAGAAACTCCTCCACATCAGAACCAACAAATTGTCATTAAAGACATTTGAGGAGGGGGAACGTACCCCCTTTCAAAGAAGCCCAGTCCTTTTTTTGGATAGGTGTAGTAAATACTAGGGAATGTTTGTTCATGTCCAATTGCTATCTGCCTCTCTATAACTT
The DNA here is from genome assembly GCF_900497805.2 of Vombatus ursinus. Classification (NCBI taxonomy): domain Eukaryota; kingdom Metazoa; phylum Chordata; class Mammalia; order Diprotodontia; family Vombatidae; genus Vombatus; species Vombatus ursinus. The sequence continues at coordinate 52,777,833 of NW_020954608.1, read as the reverse complement.
TTAGGAATTTCTATTAGTTCTAGAGTAAAGCAGAATAAATCTAGTTCCTTTCCCACATGACAGATCTTCAAATACTTAAGGATAGCTAACATGTCTTCCCCTAAGGAATAGTACTTTAGGATTATTGATTGAGATCTACATGACACCTTAAAGATGATCTGGTCTAATCTCATTACTTTTCAGTTGGGTCTGAGAGGTTAAGTCCATACTGATAGTTAATGGAAGATCCAAGATACAAATTGGTCCTATGCCTCCACCAAATTTAGTGTTCTTTCCACTATACCATGCTTTCTAGACTAAACAGCATCAGTTTGCTTAACTAACCCTCATGGCATGACCAATATCCTGGTTTTCCTCTTCTGGATGCTCTCCCCTTTATCAATGTCCTTCTTAATGCAACCTTTCATCTCCTGGGCTCCTGCCTAGTGAGCATTGTTATAGAGCATCAGACTCCACAAATGGCCAGACTCTATAACATCATTCATCAGCGGGTAGTGGAGGATTGAGTAGAATAGGATCCTGTTTGGATTTTCCCATAAACTAGAAAAAATATCATAATTGTATAACCCAGACTAATGCATACTAACCCTCAGAATAAGACTCACTTAGGACAAAGTTGGCGAATTCCAGGGAACTGGAGGTTGGAGTCTGGGTGCCTCTTTTGACATTGCCTCTAGTGATGCTATTTTAGATTTAAGTGTCAACCACTCTCTCTACATCTTCCTCCTTGTTTGTTTAGACTTCTGATTCCTCACCCCAATTATGTGAGATAATTTCCCTCAACCCTCTTTTCCCTCCTTAGTATGTTCCTTTCCCCTTCCCTTTCCTTTCTTCTTTTAAGATCAAGATATAACAGAGCCATTCTCAGGCCTTCTGTCTAATTAGAGTCCCTCTATAACCTCCCCCCCCCCAGTGATGATGGGGGACATGTATATCACCTCCTCATGTTAAGATGTATACAATTTGTTCTTGTTTAATCCCTTATGATTATTCAGTCATGTTTATCTTTTTATGTTTCTTTTAACTCCTGTGTTTGAACTTCTAAAGTTTCTTCAAAGTTTCAACAGGAATACTTGGAAACTCTGTTTCATTGAATGTCCATTTCTTTCCATCAAACTCAGTTATATTACCCCTTTAAAGATATCATCACTATGTAACAGTGGCTTATTTTATTGTTAACAGTCTGATCCTAGGTTCCTTCCTTCCCTCCTGTCCACTCAGCCCACATCCAAGTTAGTAGATCTTCACATCCCATTTACTTTTTTCTTTTTTGGTAATCACCCTGTCCGTAGCTGTGACTTGTTTTGTTAGAAACCATCCCCTCATTCTTTCTACCCTCAGGCTTAGACACTCCTCCTCTCTTTCCTCTTCCCAGCTCCATCCAGTTTTCACTTTATTCTATTTTTATTTCTACATTTTCCTTGCCCAGTCCAGATAAATATAATTCCCTATTACCTTACTCTGGCTTCTTTGTTGGAGTGATCTTGACCTGGTGTACTACAATTTAAATTATACTAATGGCTAGTGTGTATACAGCACTTTAAGATTTACAAATCACTTTATGTGTTATTTTAAATGATCCTCTCAACAACCCTGTGAAGTAAATGCTATAATTACTCCCATTTTGTAGATGAAGAAACTGAGGCAGACAGGGATACCCAGGATCATAGCTAGTAGGTGTCTTGAGGAAGGATTCAAACTCAGTTTTCCTAACTCCAGGCCCAATACTTTATCCACTGTGCCATCTAGTTGCCTTTAATATGAATCCCTTTCCTAATTCTCCCCTCTCTTTTTCTGGTGCATTGATATGCAAAGTGGTGGTCTCATACTCCTAATTAGCAATGGCATGAACCTAAAGGGTATCTAGCATGATCCCAAAGGAATAACCACGGGAGGGTAGGACAATAGATCAGACCAAACTCTCCTTACTCTTTTTATATTTTAAATGACCCCTGGTAATGTAGGATTCCCAAGAAAAATACTGTTTTTCTTGAGGTGTCTAAGCACAGTATCACTACCTAGCCTTTTAAGCTACTTTGTCTTGTTTTTCTTTCTTAGTTTCCTTTTGTCTACTGTGTTTGAATTTCAAAATTCAGGCTACTCAATTCTATTTTCCTCAAAAGGAATGCTTAGAAGTCCTTACTTAGGTTAAAAATATCTCCACCTCTACCTATCCACCCAATTGTATTAAGTTCAACTGCAGCACTATTACTTATCTTTGGGAATGAGTCATTTCCAGTTGCTTTTTTATATATCCTTTTCTAGCCCTTTTTATTTCTCATTGTCGATGAGTAATCCCAGGTAATTCAGACTGCCATTCCTTGGTGTATAATTGTTTCTACCTGGCTACTTATAAGATTTTCTCTTTGTCCTGGAGCTTGGAAAATACATTTCTGACTCAGTTAAATTTAGGATTATACTTTGTTGGGATCCTATGGAGTCTATAAATGTCTACTCTCTCCATAATTCCAGTACTTTTGAGAAATTTTGTTGTGTGATTTTCTGAGATGTAGCCCTTTGGCTTTTTGTTTCTTTATATTTTTCTGGGATGTTAGTGATTCTTAGATTGTCCTTGTCTTCAAGATCTTCAAGACCTTGACTTGCAGAGATAGCTCACGTCTTTCAATTTTGCTGTCTTTTGGCTTTATGATATTTTTTTTGTTTTATCACTGATATTTCTAATTCTCTTGTTTTCAGTCTCTTTGTACTGCTTTACCAAAAGTTTCCAACATCTATTCTTCTTTCAAAATTTTCTTTAAAAGTTATGACTTCATTCTGAATGTCTTCCATCAATTTTTTTTTCATTAAATTTTTTTCTACTACTCTGTGAGTTTTTTTTTCTTGGAGTGGTAAGTGGAGTTATTTGAGTTCTATAACAAGGAAATTTGAGAAAGGAGAAAGAATAACTGAAAGAATCAGGTAATATTTTGTATAAGAGGTGGCACTTCAACTTAGCTTCAAAGGAAGATTGGGATTCTGAGAGGAAAAGGTGAATAAGGAATTCATTTCAGATAGCAAGGATGGCTTGTTCAAATTAATGAGAGTGGGTGATGGAATGCGAAATCTGGGGAGTACCTACTAATCCAGTTTGGTTGGATTTGTGTCATCTGTGCAGATGATAATTTAACCAAGGGGAGCTTATGCAATAGACCTAGTAGAGAGAGTATAAAGAGTGGAAGGCCCAGGACAGAGCCTGGGGGATACCTATACATGGGGAAAGTAGAGTGTGTTAAGGGGAATTATTGCTAAATAAATCTGGAGTGATAGCTTACAGCCAAATTATGGAAGGTCCTAAATGTCAGGTTAAAGAATTTATATTTTATTCTTGGGAGTCACTGAACATTTTTGATCATGGGCATGACTTGACCTTGTACCTTAGGGATGATTATTTTTCTAGTTGTATGGAGGTTAGACTAGAGAAGGGAGGTGCTTGAGGCTGGAGACCAATTAGGGGGCTGTTACATGAGTCTAAGCAAGAGTTGGTGAGGGCTTGAAATAGGGTTATAGTCATGTGAGTGAAGAGAAGTGTACACATGGAAAATATATCATGCAGGTAAAGAATCAGTAAGACATGGCAACTAAGTACATATAGAAAGACAAGGAAGAGTCAGTGATGACTCTGAGATTAGAAACTTGAGTGACTGGTAAAATGATAATGTCTGCAACAGAAATAAGGAAGTTTGGCGAAAGTCTGGGAAAGATAATAGTTGCCTTTGGGACAATAATAATAACCAATAGCTATCATTTATATATAATTTTAAGTTGTAAAAAGTGTTTTATATATGTTAACTCATTTGATATTCACAACAAACCTGTGAGGTAGGTTTAATTATTACCTCCATTTTACAAGTGAGGAAACTGAGGTGTTAAGTGACTTGCAACAAAGGTCACACAGCTATTAAGTGTCTGAGGCAGAATTTGAACCCAGATCTTCCTGACTTCAAGTCTTTCCCTCTATCCACTATGTCACCTAGCTCCCAATGTTGAGTTGAGATTCTAGTGGGCAATCTAAGTAAAGATGTCCAACAGGAAGTTGTTTATATCGTACTAGACTTTGAGAGAGAGAGATAAAGCCTGGACATATAGATTTGGGAATCAATTGTGTAGATGATGATTGATCCCATGGCAGCAATGAGAGAAGAGGGCCCAGTGCAGAGTCTTAGGGGACAGCTATTTTTTGAGGAAAGGAGATGGATGATGAATCACCAAGGGAGACAAGAAAGAAATAACCAGATAAGAAAAACCAGGAGAGAGCTGAGTTATGGAAGCCAAGTGTGGAGAGAGAACTTTCCAAAGAAAGAGTATTGAATATACGCAGAGGTCAAGGAGAGTGAGGTCTGAGAAAAAGCTCTTTGGTTTAGCAGTTAAGACTTGACCACTGGTAATCTTGGAGAGAGCAACTTCAGTAAAGTGATGGATTCAGAAATGAAATTGTAGGAGGTTACTCACGGAGCAATGGGAGGCAGTGAGAATTGGTGACTCCTCCTAGAAACTCTAGGTGGGTCCTTGTCTCTCAGGGGTAGATCCTAAAGAGAAATGGTCACAGGAAGGAAGGAAGAAATTAAGGACTGAGCAACCTTCTCTGGAGAAAATGATATTTTCTTTCTAGGAGAAAATGATATTACCTTCCTGTCAGAGTTTGAGTATGCTCCATTTGTTAGAACTCAAGGACCTAACTATGTTATAATTGAAAAAGAATTTTGACTTGGAAGTTAGGGGATGTTAGAATTAGTCCTCTAGCATTCATATGTAATTGTTATTGTTGTTGTTCAGTTGTTTTCAGTCACGTCTGACTCTTTGTGACCCCAAAGCAAAGATATCGGAGTGGTTTGCCCTTTCCTTCTCCAGCTCATTTTACAGATGAGGAAACTGAGGTACATGGGGTTAAGTGACTTGCCCAGGATCACACAGCTAGTAAATGTCTGAGGTCAGACTTGAACTGGGGAAGATAAGGCCAGGCACTTGATCCACTGCGCCACCTAGCAGCCCTCCTATGTAATTATAGTGGGGCAAATCACTGAGTCCTAGTTTTCTCATCTGTTAAATGTGGTTCTTGGACCAGATGATTTTGTCATCTGTAACACCTTAAAAGGAGCATAAGGCAATATTTCACTGTTCCAACAGCCCCACACAGCTATCAGAGGAATTGGTGAGGAAACTGAGACAGGCAGGAGTGTGAGGATCTTGGGTCAGGTTGTCAAGCCTGCAGTTGAATAAAGCCAGTGGACTGAGACCACCCCAGAGCTCATTGGGACCTTTGTGTTGTGACCTATGAAGAAAACACAGAGTTTATGTGCTTTTCCAGGTGTTTGTGTGGGAACAGCAATGAAGTGTTACCCTATGGAAATTCTGCCTGGTGACCTGGCATCTTCGAGATGGGCTTAACTTGCTTTTTGGTGCTTATTCCATCTTGGAACTGGGGCACCCTGGGGTTCAATCCACAGGGTGAAGTCAGTATGGTCTCTTGAAGGTGCTCCTGATCTCATTGCTGTTGTGGGTTGAGATTAAAGGGGCTGGCAGCAGCTTCCCCAGATGGCAGCTTTCCGGAGGCTGACCCCACTCCCTGGAGGGGAGCTGTTTCAGAAGATGGGGCCATCTGGTCCAAGCCTTTGATGGGGAGGTGCGCCTTTTGATGTAGCACGATTGAGGTCCCTCCAAGAACAGAAGCTGAGGCCAGCTGAGTGCTTTTGCATTCTCTGCATTCTCTGGCAGGTACGTTGGAAACTTGTGCGGCTACGGTTAGGCCCTGAGCCACCTTCCCATGCAGGTTGGTCTGTCTGTCACTCTGCAACCCCCTTTCGTGCTTGTTGGAATGATTTCCTGGGAGAATGAGACAATAGTTCAAATTAATCTCGTGCTTTAACAGTTTTACAAAGAGCTTTATTTTTTACAATTACCAAATAGGAAGGTTATTCCTTCCCCCCTTCCCCATTTTTATAGATAAGGAAACAACTATCTGAGAGATTAAATAGATTGTGGATGATATAGTTTCAGGAAGACACATGGTAGATCGGTAATGTAGGTCTTTATTGAGTACCCACATAGAGCCTAGCCCTGTGCTAAGAACTTGGGGAGCAGCTAGAAAATATTCATGGTCTCTAATAGAGGGAGAAAGGAACTCATGGGTGCCACAAAAATGGGTGACTAGTGTCACAACAGAGTGTTGCTGGCTGATGAAGTCTGAAGGAAAGTGTCAGGATTTCTATCCAGAGGGAAAAAGGATAAACATAGCAGAGGGGTCCATGGAGCTAGAATCAGGGGTTGGGAACCTGTGGCCTTCTAGGTCCTTAAGTGTGGTCCTTTGGGGAACCTGCGACCTTGAGACCACATGTGGCTCTCTAGGCCCTCAAGTGTGGTAATTTGGGGAACCTGTGGCCTTGAGGCCATGTGGCCCCTGAGCTAGACGAATGTGATGGTGGGACTCTGCATGGGCAGGCTCGATGTATCCAACAGCAGGTACAAGGTGATTTGAACTGGGGAAATATGAGGTAGCAGTAATTCAGGCTGGTTCCTGGACCAGAGAGAAGTTATTGTGAGGACAGAAAGGAATGGATAGATATGAGCCTGTGCTGTTGTAAAGAGACTAGATATTGGATCCTAAAATTTTAGAAAGGAAGGGATTTGAGAGGCCATCTTGTCCAACAACCCTCATTCTCCAGATGAGGAAATGAAAGTGACCCAGCCATAAAATGGCAAAACAGGAATAAACTCTCAGGTCCTATGACTCCCACCTCAGAGTTCCCTGCACTATACCTCACTGCCTTCTCTATGTGTCTATTGGTGTGGGCGTGAGAAGAGTTGTGGGTATGGTTAAGAAAGCATGATTTCCTCAGAGTTAACCCTAAGGAGTTGGACTTCTGGGATAGGACATTTGGGGTCAAATATGGCCTTCCCTTTAGGGGATTAGAATTGCCAGATCTCCAGCCCCTGGGACCTGTCGGTGAGATATCCTCCCCAAAGTACGCCTGGAGCTGGAAGGGACCTTACGTAGTCATGGAATTCTGGCTCAGGTTCAACAGCGTTTCCTAGCTTACTAATTGGCCACCTAGAGAGCCATCCCTCTGAAGAGTTCCTCCACCCACTCCCAGCATGAGAAGTCTCCTTAAATATTGAATATCTCCTAAACAGCCCTGTTGCCCCAGTGAGGTTTTGTTTAGAATGACATACATCTTCTGTGAATGACAGAAACACCTCATTTCTCTCATCGTGTTGACAGAAAGCCCAGAAGAGCAGCCAGTGAAGACTCTGGCTCAGCACAGCCTAGTCTAACTTGAACCTATAGGATATTTTTCCCAAACCTCTAATGTTCCTTCCCTCTATTCCTCCAACAGAACCCACCCTCCCCTATTAGTATTCTGAACCAGGCAGCACCTCGGAGGAGATAAGATTTTTTCCAGAAGGATACAACTTGGGTTTGGGAGAAGGGAGGGATGGGAGTGGGACTCCAGGCAGTGCAAAGCCATTTTGACAGGCATTTGTCCACAGAGTCTCAAATCTGTTTGTCATCTGCACTGAACATTGTCTGGTTTCATCCCTTTTGCTGTTGGAATGATATGTCCAGAGAAAAATGCAGGGCCAAGATTCAAATCCTAAGGGATACCAGCTGGAGGACAAGCAAGTTGTCTAAGAAGTTCATTGTAGGCACTCTCAGGAAAAATAGAACTCTAGTCTGCCTCTGGGAGAGCCTCTACAAGGCTTTAGTTTCCACCACTTTTCCTTCATCCCCTCTCTCAGGTCTGTAAAAGAGTTTACAGTGGCCTTGCAAATAGGAATGAAAAGCTGGTGGCCATTAAATTTGACTTTTAAAAAAGAGTCGATCAGCCACTAGACACCTTTCTGTAAAGTAAAACACGGCAAATCAGAATCCTGTGCTACTTGCCTGATATATGTGGTCATTGTCCCTTGGAGAAGAGCAGAGTTGTAGCACATTCTGGAGTACTGGGGCCTATGTCTGTAGAAAGAATGCTGTTAGCTCTGAAAAGCCCTACTGTTCCCTCATATTTGTCCCATCTACATGCCAGATTCAACCGTTATTTACCATCAGCCTTAAGTTAAGACACCAAATGAGTAGGTTAAGATATAAGAATGTTATCTGTGATTAAACTAGAATTGACCATTGGTACCTTAGCAGATTGGTTTCTCATAAACCAACAAACCTATACCTTCGTAAGGCCTTGTGAGAATAAGACTCAGAACAAGCACATTTGGATGGGGGCAAGGAAAGGGACCCAGTCAGCACCTGAGGTCCTGTCAGGAAGATCAAGTGTTGGCTGGCATGCCATGGTGGAGGGTAAGACCCTGGAGGGTATGCTTATGAGCATTTAGGCATGACCTGAAAGGCAGAATCAGGGCACAGGAACAGATTTGTATGAGTATGAAAGAAAACTCCCTCTGGAATCAGGATTTATAGACAGAAGTGTTCTTACAGATCACCCAGTCCAACATCCTTACTTTAGAAAGGACAAAGCTAGCATCTAGAGAGATGAAATGATTTCCTCATTCACCCAGCTGAGTAAGAAATTGGTTCAGGATCTGAATACAGAATTTGGGAATCCAAATCCAGACTACTTTCCCATATATGATGCAGCTGGATGTTAACTCAGTCAGAGTTACAGTTGCCTGAGGATGAGGGAAAGAGCTGGTACAACTCATCGTCATCTTTGAGGATGAACTTTTTTCCCCCTCTAGAAAAGCTATTGAGGTTGAGGACTGTATTACTTTAGTCTCATATGTTTGAATCCAGCCTCAGATACTTGCTGTCTGTGTGACCCTGAGCAATTCACTTGACCTCGGTCTGTTCTGCTTCAGTTTCCTTAATTTCTCTCCTCCCCTCCTTTCTCCCTCTTCCCCCCCATAGCTTTCCAGTCATGGCCAAGTAGTGCAGCCTGACTGTGTGGTGTGATTTCTGGGACTCCAGGAAGATGCCACAGCAAAACAAGCCTGTATCTGATATCCCACTATCAGACTGTGTTTTTTTCAGTCATTTCAACTGCATCTGACTCTTCATGACCCTATTTAGGGTTTTCTTGGCAGAGATACTGGAGTGGTTTGTCATTTCCTTCTCTAGCTCATTTTACAGATGAGGAAACTGAGGCAAACAGGATGAAGTGAGGTAGTAAGTGTCTGAGGTCAATCTGTCCACTTTCCCACCTAGCTGCCCTTGAAAACTGTTTTTGGCTTAAGGCTTTTATACTTGGTTAAAATGCAAAGACTCATAAAACAAGTTACATTTTAAACTCTTATCAATTGACTCACCTCCCCATGAGTGAGACCAGAAAGGGAAGAGAAGACTTAAGCAGGCTGAGGACAAACTTTGCATGCTTCCAAATTTTCTTTCCATGTGCACATCACCTTTCCTCATTCCTACATCCCTACCTATTTTCTCTGGGGCCAAAAGAGGCAGGCTAGAACATCGGACTTGGCCTCAGCAGGCCTGTATTCATACCTGTATTCATATCTTCACTTTTCTGTTCATCAGTTTTCCCGTCTACAGTGGATAATAATACTTGCCCTATCTGCCTTCCAAGGATGCTTTGAGGAAAATGCTTTGTCATGTAAATGAGTCATTATTGTTATCATTAACGTTCACCTCAAAAGTCCTAACAAGCACAGGTGTTAGTACATTCCATTCCTGGCTTATATGGTCCACATGCCCTGTGTCAAGCAGACCTCTGGCAGAATAGCTCCATCTCTTGAGCTCAGTTTTAGACCATCCCTATCTAACCGCCCATCAAGGAGAAATGTGTGTAGAACATTGTTGAAGTCTTTCTCTAGGCATTTGATTGTTTCCCTGTCATCTGGTTATTAACAGTTTGTCAACTCTAGACTTTCCTTCTGGCCCACTGGTGTTGTCTGAAAAATCTTCCATATGGGTGTGTGTGGGGGAGGCATTTTCTGGTTGCTAATGTTCCTGTTTAAAGGCATTTTCTCCATTGTCCAAAATTCCCCCAAAACCAGGGTGTGACGATTATGTGGTGAAATATAGTATACCCCATAAACTCATTAAAAGTGTCTTCAGAACAATTTCAGTATCAGTCAGGATCAGACTTTGGTGTATAGTTCTCTGGATGGTTTCAATTAGTTTTCATTTAGTGTATTACTAAGCCTTACATATGTTATGTATGTTTCATATCTTTTCTTTGATCTTTACCAAGTAAGCTCTGAGGTGCTCCTTCTCCATCTCAATGAATGATCTCGTTACTTCTGAAAGAATCATTTTGGAGAGGTTGGGGTACTACTATTGTCTCTTTATGCCTCTATATTTTTTCAACCTGTAGGCATCCTTCACCTTTTAAATGGGTTTTGCAAATAGCCACTAACCCACTTTTATTGGGCTACTTTAGTTATGAGTTAATGCTTTCAATGTGAGTGTCCACTTTGGCATGTCAGAACCCTACACTAGGTAGAGTAGGCACATAGAGAAGAAGCTATGGTTGCTCCCATTAAAATTTCTGTTCAAATGGGGAAAACAGGAAATGAAATGTCTGTAACATATACTAGGAAAAGTGATACATTAAAGCACAAAATAGTAGTTGGAATGAATGGAGTCATAGGAACTAGGTAGGATTAGTCAGGAAAAACTTAGAATAATAGAGCTTAGATTTGTGATGCACCTCAAGAAGTCATCTTGTCCAGGCCCCTATTTTTAGGCCATTGTTATCCTCATTTTACAGATGAGGCAATTGAGAATCAAAAACATTAACTGACTAAATAAGAAAATATACATAAAGCAGTATATAAGCTTTAATGTAAATGTATATATTTTAAAAAATCACTGTTATATCTTTCTTCTCATCCTTTTTGATGTTGTTCATAGAGAAATGGTCCCAGGACAAATTGCTATCCTGCTATTACTCTTTTATATTTAATCTTTTGTGAACTATTGTGCAGGGCAATAAAATGACTGCTTTTTGTAATTGAATGAAAGTATTGGAATGTAAACTTATTGTATTTCGCTGCATAATAGTTGCAGATTTTATGGCAATTTTTTTTAAAAAGTGGGGTGTGACCATTATGTGAAGCTTTAAAAATTGTGTCAGAATTACTTAAAAATCATTTATTACTAAGCTGTCTTTGGTGCAAGATTAGGATGCACAGAATACTCGTGAATATACATTAAAACTGGAAAGATGCCAGTCTTACCATATTACGAGACTTACGGCAGCTTCAACTGTCCATCTTTTCCTCTTGTGCCTACAGCTCTTCATTGAATTGTGTAACAATACTGAACAATACTGCTAGTACTGCAGTGCTCTATATATAATACAAGTTGACTTTTGTAAATATACTGACAATGTGTGTGGGCTGAGAATTCTAGGCTCCTGGCTCACAGTGCTCGAGAGATAAATGTGTATCCATATGCCACTGTTATTTACCTTTTAAGCAGTGTGATGAACAGAATTATACCATGCTATGATTACTCGATGAAAGGTTATAAACCATTTTTTAGACTTAAAAAAACAGGATGTGGCTGGTGAAATACAGTATATCCCATAGACTCATTAAAAGTATCATCAGAACAATTCCAGTATCAGACAGGATTACATGTACTTCTTCCTGTTTCCATATAGTTAAAGTTTTTTTTTTCTTATAGGTCTCTATATTTTGCAAGCTTTTCATGGCAGGCAGTTTGGTGATTGTGAGTATTTGGTAGGGAGACATATATTAAAAACATTGTTCTTAAATTTTTGTGGACCAGTGTTAAATCTGGGCAGTTGTAAGTAACAGTTCCATCTGTTGTGATGCTCTTGGTCCCTGTGTAGTTTCTTTGTCAACTTCTTAAGGATATTTTGAGGTTTGTGTTTGGAGTATGAGGCTTTGTCTTAGGTTGGTTTATAAAGGATAGTAAGCTTCTGGTGTATGATTCTGGCCACTTAATCGTGTCTTCCTAGGTAACCAGTAAATGTTAAAATTTGCTGCATTTTTCCAGCATTTCAAAATATAATCTGCACTGATCTTTAAGTCCAGATTCCTTAAGGATAACCTTTCTGTAATTTCTGGTGACAGTGATATGAACCTGGATCATCATCATAAACATATCTATGTGCTCAGTCACTTGTTCAACACTCCTTTGTCAAGATGTGGTTGATTGAGTTAACATGGATGTCATTGTGCTTTTTAATTCCACTCTCAGATTTTAGTTATTTTATTTTATTTTATTTTATTTAGGCAATTGGGATTAAGTGATTTGTCCAGGGTCACACAGCTAGTAAGTGTCAAGTGTTTGGTGTGAGGCCAGATTGGAACTCAGGTCCTCCTGACTTCAGAGCCTGGTGCTCTACCCACTGCACCACCTAGCTGCCCCTGATTTTTGCCATTTTAAAAGCTTCATATGGAAATAAACTGATTTTGGTTATATTTGTTAAATCCATTGGTGTGTTCCTTTGCTATTGTTTTGTGAAGTGAGGTTTGTTGATTCCGAAAATATTTATATAAAATTTAAAGCTGTTTATCATGTGCTGAGGATAATTATCAATCTTTGTTGGTAAAGAAGTACTAATCTTTCTGTAGTTGCTTTAGGGTGATGGACCCTAGGAAAGATTCTGTGATATGAAGGAGTTACTTAATTTGTTTTTTTGTTTGAGCCATGTAGCTCAATATTTTCCATGTACATCAAATGATTAATAAGATATTCTGGTTTGACTCCCACTTTAATTTGGAAGCCATATTTACTTCTATATAGGAGAGATAATAATGAGTTTACTGCTCATTGTTTCTCTGCCAAGTTTGATATCAATTGTTCTTGACATTATATTGGTGGAGTGTTTTAAATAAAGCACAGTTTTCTGCATTGGCATCAAATACTCAAGTATCTTATACTTGGGTCATTTTTATATATTTCTAGTACATGAATAAGGCATAAATGCAGAGCAGAATTAAAGGCTTTGTGATAATATAGGTAATGTCACAGTGCTTTTGGGCAGCTTATTTAATAATGACTGAATTATTAATAGGCTGCTTTTTATACTCCTGAGAGCTTTTGAAGCACCATTTTTATTTTTCAGTCAATATATTTTTCCCACAAGTGTTTATATATTCATTTTTAAGTTATGAATGTCCTGTACAAAGGACATAAAAGGAAATGCAATTGATATACGTTTAGAGGAGTTGCTGGTTTTCTCATCCTTTGATAATAGAGATCTGATGCTTTCTATTAAAAAAGGTACAATCAAGCTTTGTTCAAGATGAAGCTTGTAAAGCTCTTTGCTAAACATTTATGCGACATTGTGCTAATAGTTACTGATGCTTTGTAGTGGATTCTTTTCAAATTTTCCATAGAAGCTAAGAGTTTTTGTCACCTCTCTTGGTGTAACTATTCTGTTTATGTTAGCGATATGAAAGCTTTCTGTTTTCTCCTGTCATCTGATGAATTTTTTTGTTTTGTTTGTTTGTTTGTTTTTGCAAGGCAATTGGGGTTATAAGTGACTTGCCCAGAGTCACATAGTTAGTGAGTATCATGTGTCTGAGGCCGGATTGGAACTCAGGTCCTCCTGACTCCAGGACCAGTGCTCTATCCACTGCACCATCTAGCTGCCCTCTGATGAATTTTCATTGTATTGGACTTCTTGTGACCATGTAGACAATCATAAATTTCCCACATCCTCCTTTGGTGATTCTTTTTTATATCCTTTACTCAGGTGTCTCTGATAAAGTTTTTGATAGACATTAAGTAATTTTGTTCTTTATGATAATCTAACCCCTTGTATTGTCTTAATGTCTTTTGACTTTTGCTTTCAATTGTTGATTAAGGGAATATAGAAGTTCTGAAATGTTTTGATTTTCCATATTCTTTTCCAAATATTTCTTTTTTGTTGCTTTTAACTGGGCACTATGGTGTTAAAATTTTCTGTTGTGTGTACTAGCTTGGGATTGATAAAGTCTTCCAATGCTTTTCTATAGATCTTCAATAGCTTTCTACTGTTATTCTTTTTTTTTCTTTTGGTGAGGTAATTGGGATTAAGTGACTTGCCTAGAGTCATACAGCTTGTGAGTGTTATGTGTCTGAGGCTGGATTTGAACTCAGGTCTAACTGACTCCAGGGCTGGTACTCTATCAACAGTACCACCTAGCTGCCCCAAAAGTATATCCATTTTTTTGGGGCGGGGCATGAAGCAAATGGTGTTAAATGATTTGCCCAGGGTCACATAGCTAGTAAGTGTGAAGTGTCTGGTCTGACTTCAATAGTTTTCTAACATTACTTCTGGTATGATGGTGCTTGACCCATGTCATTGAGGGTATTCCTTGATAGTACCACCTTTCCTCCTATGGATTTTGCAATGGCCACATCTGCTGCATACACTGCTATGTGCAGGTCATGAAATGTTGTTATTAACATTTTTTACTAACTAGCTTGCCCAAAGGAAGGGGAGATGGAAATACGCATTTATTAAGTACCTACTATGTGCCAGGTGCTGTGCTTACCATTTAAAAATATAACCTCATTTGATCCTTATAAAAACCTTTTCTAATCTGACCCCCATTTTGCAGCTGAGACAACTGAGGCAGGGAGAGGTTAAGTGACTTGCCTCAGGTTACACAACTAGTTAAGTAGCTGAAGTCTAATTTGAACTCAGATCTTCTTGACTCCAGGCCCTATCTCCTACCTCCAGGTGCGCTATCTTTTGCATCACCTAGCTGCCTCAAGGTTTCAACCAAAGCCATAGACTTCTCAGTAGTCGTGGAAGTAGGGGACTTGAGCCTGTATTTCTTGCCTCCTCTTCTTTTCTTGGCTTCCTTCAAGACTCAACTCAAATCCTGTCTTCTGTAAGAGGCTTTCCTGGTTTCCCCCTCATGAAGGACCTTCTTTCCAAGGTTGCCAAACCATTTACACCACCGATATCTTGTACATGTGTAGTTGTTTGCCTTCTGTCCTCCACATCATAATGTGAGATCCTTGAGGACAGAGACCATATTTTTGCCTTTCTTTACACAGTCAGCACTTAGTACAGTGTCTGGGAAATAGTAAGCATTCAACAGATGCTTGTTGACTGAATGATGTTTTAAGTGGAGGAAGTGAGTTTTGAATGAAATGTTGAAGAAGAGGAGACACATAGATTGAGGTACAATAAAGGTAATGGATGATATTTCAGATGGCACAGGAGAATGATGAGTGTTGAGGTATGGGGCATGAGACAGGTAAGGATGAATAGGGGAGCAATATGGAGGATAAAGTAACTGAAGTAAGAAGATCTATATTTTAGACTCTGCCGGTTCCTAACCTTGGGTAAGCCTAATCAATGTGCTGAACAACAGTTTATCTATTTGCAAAAATGGTTACATTTGTTTGATTTATCTCACAGGGTTGTTGTAAGGTTCAAATGAAATAATATTTGCAAAGTCATAATATAGCCATTTCTTACATATTAATATGTATTGAGCAAAAGTCTTCCATTTAGAATGCCAGGAGATAATGCTTCTAAATATCCTAAAACTGTTATAGTCCCTTCATAGTAAGGGGGCTGATGAAAAGTATAGTTTTTCTCAGCTAGAAAGAGGAATTGAAGTATCATGGAAAGCAGGAGCCTTGAGGGAAAGGGAAAGAGAGAGGTGCCAGACAGGAATTCACCAATGGTGAGCTGCTGCTATCCCAAATTGAATATAATAGTGAGCAGTTGGAATCTTATTTGGCTCATTGATCCACTTGAGCAGCAGGCATTCTGTCTAAACAGAATTCACTGCTTGCCTGGATATATCTGTTTACCATGATGGGAGATATAGTACAGTTATCCCTCTTCATTCTTTTTTCTTTTACCTCATTGCTTATTGGCCAATTGGCAGTGATATCCTTTGAAGTTTTCCACTTTACATATTAAAACCTTCTTTATGTTCTGTGTGTATTTTTATAAGGGTTTTGTTTCTGGATAAAGATAAGCTTTTTGTTGTTTTCTGAGCAAATGTTTGCTATGAATCAATCAATAAACATTTATTAAGTACCTATTATGTGCCAGTCACTGTGCTAAGTGCTGGCTATACAAAAAGAGGCAAAAGATAGCCTCTTCTCTCAAGGAGCTTACAACAGATCAAGTCCTGATTTGTTGCATGTTCTGATTTCCCAAAGAAAATTTAACAATCAGCTCTCTTCTGGCAGTATGAGCTGGCACCAGCTGCCCTCCGTTCTCCATTACACCCTCTGTCGCCATTGGTATAGAGGCCAAAAGGGTCACAGAGAACTGAAGGTCATTTTGTATTTTGTTATTATTGTTCCCTAAATTTCCATGGCCTAAGAATTCATTAGGTAATGACCAATTGTAACTAGGTCTTCTGATCTTGGACAGTAGACCCATCCACATATTACTGGGACCATGTGTTCTAAACCTTTTCAGTTTGATAAAGCTTCTCATGGCTTTAGCACTGCTGGTTCAGTTTTTGAGAACACAAGGTCGCCTCTACTTATGGAATCACAGAATTTCAGGGCTGGAAAGAACCTTAATGACCCTCTAGCTCTAGCTTCACCAGATAAAAAAATTCTCTGCGTAACACACCTGGTAATTGGTCATCTAGTCTTTTCTTAAAGATCTCGGAGGGGGAAACTACTACCTCTCTAGGCAGCTTGTTCCACCTTTGGATAGCTCTAATTGCTGGGAAGTTTTTCCTTATATCAAGGCCAAATTTACCTCTTTGCAATGTCATGATGATGCATTAAAGTAGGTCTTTTACAGAAGAATGAGAATCTAGGAGGGATTATTTTCTTGGCTTTCCAGTCTATGAAATTTGCTCTGCCAGAAGACCAAGAAGACTAATGTGCTTTCATCAACTGGTGGATTGTATTTTCAGTCACACCAGGCTTCATTGCTTGAAAAAGAAAGACTTGGGGAGCTACACTTGCTTTCCAGCCAGAGAACTCATGTTTCTATACCCAGAGCTAATAATCTAAGAGTTAGGGAAATCAGTTCTTTCTAGTATCTGGAATAAAAGTGATGACATACATGTTGTATGTTGACCATCTCTGGAGTATTACATTTTGTGATAGATGGCATAATTTAGAAGGCACATTGCACTTGATAGCATGTCTAGAAAATGATAAACAGGATGGTAAAGGGAGTTGAAAAAAATGCCATGCAACATTTGCTTAAAGGAGCAGGGAAGAGAAGATGTGGGAGAATATTGAATTTGACAAACATGTGGTTTGTGCATGTCACCATCTTGGGTTCTGGGACTACAAACATAAAGTAAGTAGTCACTGCCTTCAGGGAGCTTAATTTACATAAGGGCAGGGTATGATATCTACATGGATAACTGCAAAGTAATTTGAGGAGAGAGAGAGAGCATTAACATCTGGGAGAATTAGGAAAAATTACAGAGGAGGTGGCACATGAACCGAGGGAGTATATTCCAGGCACAGGGTGAAGGCATCAAATGGGAGTTGAAATGCTGATCCTGGGGAAAAGTTAGAAAGCTTGTTTTGGTTGTACATGGAGTGCATAAAGGGGTGTGCCATATCTGGAAAGGTCGTTGACAGATTGTAGAGTTTTAAATTCCAGGTCGAGAAGTTTTACTTTATCCTAAGAGGCTAAAGGGACCACTTAAAATTTTTGACAAGAATAACATAGTGAGATTCATACCATAATAAATTACTTTTGTTTTCATTTTTGTTTTTTCTTTTTCCCAGCTCTTTGGAGGTTGAGTTAGAAAAGGGAGAACCTGGAAGCAGGGAGGCCAATTAGGAATCTATTACAGTCGTCCATAGTGCCTGAACTAGAGTGGTAACAAGTGGCATAGAGAAAAGAAGATGGATGGGAGAGATGTGAAGGTAGAAACAAGACTGGACAACTAATTGAATATGGAGGTGTGGGGATAGGGAAAGAGTCAAAAATGACTATGTGGCAACAAAACCAGATAATTAGAAAAACAGTGATTCCTGCAAATGAAATAGGATGTTTAGGAGGGGAAGATGTTTTAGACATGTTGAGATTGAGATGGTGAATACCCAGGTGGAGATGTCCCTGAGGTAGTTGGTGATGCAAGATTGGAGTTTAGGGGAACAATTTTGGCAGAGTACATAAATTTGGATCCAAAAGTAAACGACAGTGTGCTGTTGATGAATTTAGTTATAGAATCAATGCTGTGGAGGGAGGAAAAGTGAAGCCAGAACACATGAGATAGATTGGGGGAAACTGGAAGTGGTATGAGGATGAGAGTATCAGGTGAAGATGAAGAATAGGGTTAGGAAGAGTGACATAGAGGGATAATTGAAAGGACAGGAGTTAATGATCAGACAGGGGGAATTTCAATATCATGAAGATTGTCCAGTTATGTGTTATGGTGAGTCTGAAGGTATGATCACCCCTGTGGCCGCTTCTAGTGCGATGAAGGTCTAGCTAGCTCATGTGAACTGAAGAGGATGATAAATTGAACCTGAGGCCAGGCTGTTTGAGGAAACATTAATATATATTGGAGCCCCTGAACAGGATGGTAGGAGTTAGGGTGGAGAGGATGACTTGATCAGGTACAGAGCTTCTCAGAATGGAAGGAGAGTGACCTAGAGGCAGGCAGATGACTTCAACAAGATGGACAGCCCAATGATTGTAAACCTTGATGGAAAAGAAGTTGCTTAGCGATGCTGGTATGGGCAAGTCTGGAAATGACAGTGAGGAGCAAGGAATATGTCATAGGATCACTGATTTAGAATTGAAGGAATCATAGAGATCATTTAGTCCAGCCCCATCATTTTATAGATGAAGAAACTGAAGCCCTGGGATGTTGTGACTTGCATAAGAGCACATAGCTAGTAAGTGGAAGAGTTGGTATTTTGATGGAAGGAGTTTCTATACCAGGAGTTCCCTATGCTGATAACAGTCACAGATCTGGCCCAATAAAATAAAATAAATCAAAACAAAAGAGATATCCAGCAGACTACCCAGGTTTTGGGGCAGTAATGTACTGTGGTAGATAAAGAGTGGGCCTCGGAATCAGAATACCTGGGTTCAGGTCCTGCTTCTGTCACATACTGATTGACTCTGCAAGCCCCCTAACTTCTTGGAGATCAGCAACTCCGAAAGACTGTAAGGGGCAGTGCAGTTGACAATCTGCAGTAGCAGAGGGAGTGTCTTCACTTTAAGTTCTTTGCACCAATGAAATCACTTGTCTTTTCCTCTTTGTGGAAAGCATCGTTTCTCTGGCTTTAGCCAATGCCTACCACTCTCCCTCCTGACTCCTCACCAAGGAATGGAGGAACGACCTATTGGCCATGCAGCAAGTTTTATGGCAGCTATGATGTTCAGAGATGATGGTGAGACCCTTGAAGAATCTAAAGTGACCATCTTCCAGATGAGAAACACACTGAGAAGTCCAGTTGTTAAACCTCTTTAGACTCAAGTGGGCTGACTTAATTAGGGAAGCCAATGAAAAGGACCTGAAAGAGAAGGGCTTGAACACATGTCTACTTCAATTCCTCTTTGTATCACAACTGGAAACACTTTCTGTGGTAAAGGTTCAAAGACTTGGGATCAATTCCATGTAAAAAAATCTACAAATATCTTACTTTTTGCATAGTTCTAAGACCATAAGGCAGATTATTTCTATAAGTATAAACCAGTGTAGAATTTGAAGGGCAGCTAGGTGCTAAAGTAGATAGAATGCCAGGTCTGGAGTTAGGAGGTCCTGAGTTCAAATTTGATCTCAGATACTTCTAACTGTGACTCTGGGCAAGTTACTTAACCTTGTTGGCCTCCATTTCTCCATCTGTAAAATGTATTGGAGAAGGAAATGGCAAACCATTCCAGTATTTTTGCCATGAAAACCCCCAAAAGGGGTCATGAAGAGTTGGATGTGACCAAAAGTACCTAAACGAAAAGATTTTGAAGTCATTATTTCAGGTGTGAGATAATGTCTTTTAATACATTGCTTCTAATTACTCCGACCTCCTGCCCAACACTTTCTGGTGCAGTGTATTGAGGAACATGAAAGAAGGAATACTAGGTACTGGAGAATGTGGCCATGGGTAGGAAAAATATCAGGTCAGTGGGGTTTCATGCTTCTGTGACAATGGAAGGCAGATGGCTATGCACATGAGTGCTTGAATTCTACTTCTTCAATAGTTCATGACATAAGACAGAAATTGGTACAACTTCTACTTCTGGTCCTAAGTTCTAAGGTAATGGTTTTTGTTTTTGTTTTTTTGGTATGTTTTTTTTTTTTTGAGTTTGCCTTCTTCTATTTGTACAGAGCCAGGCTCTGGTTCCAGTCAAAGGGAAAATGGAAATCTGTCTCATGCCTTTATCTTGACTCTTTCTTTTTGGAGGCCCAGATATTCTGTTCAAGCTTGAAGAATATCCATTGGCTTTAAGGGACAAACACAATCACTGGGGCATCTCCACCTTTTTGGTCTCTCCCAAAGATACATCTGACTGTTTCTCAAGGAAGAAGGGGTCATCTAGGGCAGACTTCCTTCAATGATGGGAAGGGTCCTACTTCTAGAGTTACAATGGAAATAAAGTAAAGAGGCATGGCTTACCATAAATGTTATACTTCACCACACTCTTCCTTTGTCTAGATTAGTCAATGTGTCATGAGAAATATTCAAATAATGGTATGCAAAACTAATCTTCTGACACATACATTCTTTTTCATTAAAAAGGGTGCTGGATATGGCATATATCCTCACGTGGCCAAACAGCTCAGATAGTTTATACCTGAGTACCCTCTACTTGATTTTTGGCATCCTGTTTTTAAAAATAGATTCTTTCTTCAAATCTCTCATGGATTCCTCAAGGCAATCCTCCCTTCTTCTTCCATTTTTTTTTTATCATTTTGTGAAGATCAAGGCCCCATGTCATGGAGAAGATAAGGGTGTGATACATATCAGCTAGTTTCTTCAGACACTAGACTCCAATCGTTGAACATGGTCGGGTCAATCTCCTTTGTGTGGCCCTCCTGCTTTCGGAAAGGATCCCTCTGGTCTTTCCATGATCCAAATTTGTCCTGGCTTACATAGCGCTGGGGAGCTGCCAGGAGCAGGACTTGCTGTACTGCCAAAATGTGGGTTTGCATGAGTAGAGGCAGCCCAGCGGCTCAGGCCGGGGAGCAGCTGTGACTGTACAGAGACAGCTCTTGGGTCACTAGCAGTCTGCCCAGGGTCTGATGTGCAGGTGAGGCTGCTTACCATGTTATAGTCCAAGGAGAAGATCTCTGAGTCCTAAAGCAGTACATGAGCACTTTGCTGCTCAGCTCATTCACCATCTGAAGTCCATACAGCTTCTGCCTCCTCACCACCCCTTGGGTCTAGCCAACAAGACAATAGACTCTTTTAAGAATTCATTTTTAGTAAACAAGCATTTGTCTTTCCCAAACCCCTCTCCTGAAAAACAAAACAAAATTCTTGTAACAAAAAGCAACATCAAGTAAAAACAAATTCCTAAATGCCCCAAAATGTGTCTGTCAGGAGGTGGGTAACATTCTTCATCATTGGTCCTTTGGAATTATGGCTATTCAGAGCTCTTCAGTCTTTCAAAGTTGTTATTGTAATAAATTGTTCTCCTAGTTCTTTTCACTTCACTCTGTAGCAGTTCATACAAGTCTTTCCAGGATTCTCTGAAACCATCTCCTTCTTCATTTCTTTCAGCACTTTAGCATAATAGAATTCTATCACAGTCATAGAATGCGTCAATTTGTTCAACTGTTTGTTCAACCATAATTTGTTCAACTATTCCCTAATTGATGGGCACTGCATCCCACTCCCCTTAGTTTCCAAGTTTTTGCCACAACAAAAACATCTGCTGCTATAAATATTTTTGTACACATAGATCCTTTTCTTCATTCTTTGATCTTTTGGGGAGTTGTTAATCCTTCCAGGCATTCTGGAAAGCAATTTGGAGCTGTGTCCTCCAAATCACTAAATCACGTATATCCTTTAATTCAGCAATACCACTACAAGGCAGCAGGTTTTTAAGGGAATAATTTTGAGGGTGAGGAAGACATGAAATCTAGTTCCTGGGGGGAGCCCATCCTCACTTACTGAGTGACAGCAGCAACTCTCCCACATCTTGGCTACCTGTCCAGGCCTACTATTGCCATTGCACACATACCATTGTCTTCTGGCTTCAAATATTTGAAGGTTTTTCATGGGGTAAAATGATTTCATGTGTTTTGCTTGATTTTAGAAGGAAGAACTAGAGCCAGAGAAGGAAATTACCTGTTTTAGCCCAATATCAGAAAGAATTTCCTAATAATTAATGCTGTCCCAAATAAAAGGGATTGCCACCATGGGCAGTCAGTTACTTAGTACAAAGTTGTCTTCAAGTAAAGACTGGATGACTGATATTTTAGATGAAATTCATGTTTTGAGTAAGGGCTTGATTCAGTGATCTTTTCCTTCTTTAAGATTCTTTGTTTCAAAGAGTATACACTTACTGAGGGCAGGGAGCTGTCCTTTATTCTACTTCCCAAGTTCCTAGTTTATTTCTGTGGCAGGGGTTCTTATCCTGGGGTGTATAAACTTTTTGAAAAAATGTTTTGGAAATGATTTCCTTTGCAATCCTATGTATTTTTTAAAGTATTTAAAATGTTATTCAGAAAAGGGGTCTGTAGGCTTCACCAAAGTATCAAAAGGGTCCATGATACTGAAAAGGCTAAAAATCTCTGCTCTCTAGGATTATATAGCATGTTAAGAAGGGGAAGAAACCATAGATGTCATAAAAACCAACTCCTTCATTTTACAGATGAGGAAACATAGCACATTGATGGTAGAAACTGAGTTCTCTTGGAGTTCATTAGCTGACTGTTTACTTACCTGTATTTTGCAGAGTGGCTCTATCACCATTCATTCATTCACTCCCAAATTAATGAATGAAGAATGCATTAATTATGTGCTTAGTATGTGCATAGCACTGTGTTAAATCTTACGGATGCAAATAGAAAAGTAAGGTAGGTTTTGCTCTCAAGAAGCTCACATTTCTAATGGAGAGACAACAGAAATGGGAGGTTTCAACTACAGTTTAAATGGAAAGGTCCTATGGTCCTTAGGGTACAGCATCAAAGCAAACAGTAGTACCTCTTCTTTAATGTCATTTCCACTGATAAAATCATATCAGCTTCTGATTGAACCATTTGACCCTGGACTAGAAGCATTGTTCTTCCAAAAGCTCTTGAGTTCAAGATCCTGGGCTGTCCCCAACAGGATCTGAGGGGACATGGAGGTGGTGGGGGTGGTGGTTTGACTTGCCTGGCACATGTTACCTCCTGGCTCTCCCTCAGGGTGCCTTGCTGCTTTAGCTAGACTGGCTTGCTTGCCTTGTATATGGCAGTTGGTGGTTATTGGTGGGGGTCACTGGCCCCTTTTCCACTTGTCAGTATTTATTGAGCATCTACAATAATGTGTAAAACTCTGTATTAGGCATGTTAGCAGGGACCATTTTCTGCTAGAGGCAGCCTACCAAAAATGGTATATCCTTTTTGTTGTATTTCTAAGCTACTTAAAATTTCTCATGGCCCAAGGCACACCCACTCCATTTCCACAGAACACATACCCATGATGCAATTGCTTCTCTTTCTAACAAGTATTGTGACAAGGAGTCTGGAAGCATATAGGCTCTGTTCTCTCTGGATTATGTAGGTGCAGGAAGAATGCTAAGTAATGAAGAATGAAAGATAGTGAGGAAAAGTGGGAAGAACTGAAGATGCTTCTGCTGCCTTCATGGCCCTGTCCCTAGATGGCTATGTCATCTTAGGGAAGTTCTTCAATTCAATTCAATAAAAGTTTAGCCAGGGCAACTACATTCAAGGCACTGAGATCCAAGGATAAAAAACAATACAGCTCTGGCTTTTAAGGAATTTCTAATCTAATAGAGATATACACAAATAAGTATTATACAAAATAGAATGGGATAAGGGCAAAGGAGAAGTCTAAATAGCAAAAAGGAACATTTAATGAGGGGGAGATTTAAGATTTAAGCAGGGGGAGATTTAAGATTTAAGCAGGGCTTCTTAAACTTTTTCCACTCATGACCCCTTCAGAGCTTCTCAAACCCACATGGGGTCACGACCAATGGTTTAAGAAATGCTGAAAGTATACGGATAAGTACATTTTGAGGAGGGAAAGAGCACCTGCTAGGGGGAAATGAGGAAAGATTTCATGAAGGAGGTACTGTTCGAGGTGGGCTTTGAAAGATTTCAATGGGCAGTGATGAGGAGTGAATGCTCTCCAAGCAAAGTTTTTAGCCATTGCTCTATCAGTGCAGAATTACCTTGTTTCTATTTCTTTGCTTCCATAAGAAGTATTACTATGAATATTTTGGCATATATTAGACTGCTTCTTTTTTTAACCTCTTTAGGGTATATGTCCAATAGTGGGACAAGTGGTCAAAGGGTATGGAGAGTATCATGATTTCAAATTGTTTGAGTGGTTGGGTCAATTTCCAGCTTTACCAGCAGTGTAACTTGCTTCCTTAATAACATTAACTCTTTCCAATTTTTCTCCATTTTTGTCAGTTTACAGTTGTGAACTGAAACTTCACAGCCTTTTAAATGTACATTTCTCTTATTAGTGATCTGAAGTATGTTTTCATATGGTTGTGTTGATAGTCTACAATTGGTTTAAAAACTGTTCAGAAGTCATCTGACATTGGAGGACTGGCTTCTAAGTCAAGACTTGTGTTTATGTCCTGTATCTGAGACACGCTGGTTAAGTCATCTAATTTTTTAGTGCCCCCAAGACAACTACCTAAGACTTATCAGGTAGAGGGAATTTCTTCACTAGGAAAGAATTCCCTATATGAGCAAAAGTGCAAGTTCTGTTACTTCTAGACTTTTCTTTTGCCTTCTTTACTCAACAACCTTTCCTCCTTTGAAGACCACTTAGTCAAAAATCCCTCCCCCCCATTCAAGTTATGGTAGCTGTAATACACCTACCCTCCAGGCATTCTCCCTCCTTTTTCAAGGAGTTCAGCCCTTGATTTACCATTTTCCTTTCCTTCCCAACTCCTGCCCTTATACTAGGGGATTTTAATCTATATAGATGTTCTCTCAAAACTGTCTAACCTAATTCTAAAGTCTTCTTAAATCTTATGACCTACTTCTTCACTTCACATCAGCCACAGATGGGAATGGTCACACACTAATCTTTCCACAAACA
The DNA here is from genome assembly GCF_900497805.2 of Vombatus ursinus. NCBI lineage: Eukaryota > Metazoa > Chordata > Mammalia > Diprotodontia > Vombatidae > Vombatus > Vombatus ursinus. The sequence goes on along the minus strand of NW_020954608.1, from coordinate 52,752,767 downwards.
TCTCACTTCCTTATTTAGAAACTCTGACATCCTACTATCTGACAATAACCTGCTATCAATCCACCTCTCTCTCTACTATACCCAAACCTATTTTTTTTGCCCACATCAAGATCTTTGATCCTTCCACTTGAATGTCTCTTCTTTTGAAACCATTAACACTGATTGGACTTTTCTTTCTCTCAATCTAATTGTTAGCCATGTCTTTAAAATATTTCAAATTTAATTTTTTTATTCTGAACTTAATGCCAGAAAAAATGAGTATTTCTACATATATAGAACACAAATGAGAATTGCACATGAAATCACAAGTTTCTATTTCTTACTTTTTTTTAAAGAAAGTATATAATAAATTTCATACAGTACTTTCAAAACTGTGTTGCTTATCTTTGTTTATTTTTGAAGTTGCTGCCATTCTCATCTGTGTATTAAAAATGTTTCAATGACCATCTTTTTTGGGCATCATTATTGCTAAACCTTCCCTCCTTTCTTCCCCCATACCCAAGTGAAAATAGAAATTAAAAAAAAAACCCTGTCAAAAATAAATCATGGTCAAGTAAAACAAATTCCCAAGTTGGCCATGTCCACAAAAGTATGTCTCTTTCTGAACCTTGAGTCTATCTCCTCTATCTCAGGAGGTAGGTAACATGCTCATCATAGGTCCTCTAGAGATATGGCTGGCTATTGCTTTGATCAGTTTTTAAGTATTTTAGGGTGATGATATTTTTTTTTGTTGTTGTTTGTCATTGTATAAATTATTCTCTTGGGTCTGCTCACTTTGCTCTTCATCAGTTCATAATTCCCAGGATTCTCTAAAATTATTTTTTCACCATTTCTTATGGTCCAATCATATTCCATTCTATTTATATGCCAATTTTTTCTAGCCATTCCTCAACTGAGGCGCATCCCTAAAATTCAAGTTTTGTGGTACTTTTTCCTCTTTTTAAAAAATTTTATTTTAGTTTTTTCAATTACATATAAGAAAAAATTATTTTCAAACATCTGTGCTGAAAAATTTGGAGTTTTACATCCTCTCCTTCCCTCCTTCCCCTCTCTCTTTGAGAAGGTAAGCAATTTGATATAGATTATACATGTGAAGTTATGCAAAACATATTTCTATGTTAGCCTGTTGCAAAAGAAAACACAGAACAAAAAAAAGAAAGAAAAAGAAAAAATACAGTAAAAAAGTATGTTTCAATTTGCATTCAGACTCCATTAATTTTTTTTTCTGGAGGTGGATAGCTTTTTTGATCATGAGTCCTTCAGAATTGTCTTAGATCATTGTATTGCTGAGAATAGTGGTACAATTCATCGATGATTGATCATTGTACAATATTGTTGTTACTATGTGTCATTTTCTCCTGGTCCTGCTCACTTTACTCTGTATCAGTTCATATAAAATTCTTTCTTAACAAAAGGGATTTGCTAAGAAGGCATAGTAATATGTGGTGCTTTTTTCTTCTTCTCTTAGCTACTCTCCTTCAAAAGCTGTTTTGCTTGCAATTATTATCTTTCTGGTATTCTCTTTCCTCCTAACTTCCCTTCCTTATTTTCACTTGTTTCCCTGTTGAGTCTGATATATATTTTACACCAAAACAGTGTGTGTGTGTGTATGTGTGTGTGCATGTGTTCACATGTGTTCATTCCACCTGCAAGTCCCCTGTTTTTTCTTATTTAACTCCCTCAATACCCTCTGGAAATGTTAAGTTTCTGAAGGTATGCTGGTTTCTTTTCCCTATAAAAATGTTAGCTCTTTGTCATAATGCACCCCCTTCAAATTGTTCAAATAAGTTTGCGTTTCTAGATTTCTCATGACCATTGTGTTTGCAATTCACAGTTCCTAGTCAGCTCTGGTCTTTTCACCATAAATGCTTGAAAAGTCCTCTATTCCATTAACATTTCTCCCTGCTCCTACCCCCACAGGATTATATTCAGCTTTTCATTTTAAGTTATTCTTGGTTGTAAATCCTTGTCTTTTGTATTTTGAAATACTGTATTCCAAGTTCTCTCCGCATTTATAGTAGAAAATGCCAGGTTTTAGGTGATCCTGACTGGAATTTCCTTGTACTTGAAATCCTTTCTGGATACTTGCAGTAATTTTCTTCTATAATGTGGGAATTCTGGACTTTGACTGTGATATCCCTGGGACTTTTCATCTTGAGGTTCTTTTCAGGATTTGATTAGTGAATTCTTCTTATCTTCACTTTGGCCTCTCTTTTTAATAGATCTAGGCCATTTTCATTTAATGTCCAGGTTTTTTAAATATGATTTTTGAGAAGCGCAATAGGTTTTAAATGATCTCTCCTTGATGTATTTTTTAGGTCAATAATTTTTGATACCAGTCATCTTACATTTTTTTCTATTTTAAAAATCTTTTGATTTTGTTCCAATATTTCTTCCTGTCCCATGGAATCATTGATTTCTATTTGGCTTATTACTCTGGTAAGATTTATTACTTTCTCTTCAAAGCTATTTTTTTAATCTTATCTTTATCTTTTTTATTTCTTGGTATTCATTTAGTCCTTGTGGGAAATCTGTTTTTATCTTTTGAGTCTCTGCTTGAAGTTGGTATGGAGATGTTCTCTTCTTCTAGGTTGTATCTTTTTGTATCTCTGGATCTACAATCATTCTTTTTAATTTAAAAAAAATTATTTATTTATTGCAAACAAGCTTTTCTTTTTGAATTTTGAGTTCCAGATTCTCTGCTCCCTCCCACCTTTCCCCACTTACTGAGAAGGCAAACAATATAATATCAATTATACATGTGAAATCATGCAAACCCTATTTCCATATTAGCCATATCATGATAAAAAGCAAAAAAAAAATAAAGTGAGAAAACTGTACTTCAATTTGCACTCAGAGTTTATCAGTTCTCTCTCTTGAGGTGGATAGAATTTTTTCATCATGAATTCTTTGGAATTGTCTTGGATCATTATATTGATTAGAGTCGTCAAGTCTTTCACACTTGATCATCATTTCAACATTGCTGTTATTGTGTACAATGATATTTTGGTTCTTCTTACTTCATTTTGCATCAGTTCAAACAGATTTTCCTGAAACCACTTCCCTTGCTATTTCTTATAGAACAATCGTTCTCCATCACAGTCATATGCCACATCGTGTTCAACCATTCTCCAATTGATGGGTATCCTATCAATTTCTAATTCTTTGCCACCACAAAAAGAGCTGCTATAAATATTTTTGTCCATATAGGTCCTTTTCCTTTTTCTTTCATCTCTTAATAGTGGTAGTAGTATTGCTGGGCCAAAGGGTGTGCACAGTTTTATAGCCTTATAGGCAAATTTCCAGATTGTTTTCTGTAGTAAACTATTGGTAAAGTAGTGAACTGATCCAACCATTATAGAAAACAATCTGGAACTATGCCTATAAGAAATCAAAACTATCTATAGTTATATGAAATTTTCCCTTATTCCTTCTAGCATTTGTCATTTCTGATAGGTGTGAGGTGATACCTTGGGGTTGTTTTAATTTGCCTTTCTCTAATTTATAGTGATTCAGAACATTATTTCATATTACTATAGATAGTTTTGATTTTTTCTTCTGAAAACTCCATCTGAAAACTTCATGTCCTTTGACAGTTTATCAATTGGGGAATGGATCTCATTTTTAAAAATTGACTCAGTTCCCTGTATGCTTGAGAAATGAGGCCTTCATCAGAGAAACTTGATATAAATTTTTTTATGTTACTTCATTTTTTATGGTACTTTTAGCAAAATGTAGTTTCCTGAATTATCTCTTTTAATTAGATCTATTTTTGCTTTTGCTTTGTCTGAGATAATGATTGCTACTTCTGCCTTTTTTTTTTTACTTCAGCTGAAGCATATTAGGTTCTGCTCCAGCCTTTTATTTTAACTCTGAGTCTTTCTGTTTCAAGTGTATTCTATAAATAAACATAGTGTTGGATTCTGGTTTCTAATACATTCTACTATCTGCTTCCATTCTATGGGTTAATTCATCCCATTTACATTTACAGTTATGTTCACTAACTGTGCATTTGCCTCCTTCCCTTTTTCCTATTCATCACTCTCTTTTTATTTGATCCCTCCTCAAAAGTCTGTCTTGCTTCTTATCATTACCTCCCCCAATTTATCCTTCCCTTCATCACCCCCCCCCATATCTCTTATACTCTTCCCCTCCTATCTTCCTATTGGGTGTATCCTACATAGTTTGCATATATGCATATTCTTCCTTCTTTGAGCAAATTCTGATGAGAGTGAGGTTCATGCATTGCTTTCCACCCCTTGTTTTTCCCTCAACTATAAAAACTCTAGTGCACCTCCCTTATGTGAGAAACTTTTACTTAATTTTTTTATTATGACTTTTAGGTAGTCCAATAATTCTCCCTTCCCCCTTCTCCAAGTGCACCCCTCTTTCTCACCCAAATGTTTTTTATATCATTCTAACATAATTGACACACCCATGCCCTCTGTTTATGTAGTCTCCTAACTGCCCTAATAATGATAAAATTCTTAAGAGTGACATGCATAATTTTCCAATATAGGAATGTAAACAGTTTGACTTTATGGAGTCTGTCTTTCATGATTACCTTTTTATGCTTCTCTTGAGTCCTCTGTTTGGATGTCAGATCTTCTATTCAGCCCTGGTCTTTTCAACAGGAATACTTGGAAGTCCTCTATTTCATTAAATGTCCTTTTCACCCCTGAAGGATCATACTAAGTTTTGCTGGGTAGGTTATTCTAGGTTGTAATCCTAGTTTCTTAGTCCTCTGGAAAATCATATTGCTAGCCCTCTCTTCTTTTAACATGGAAACTACTAAATCTTCCGTGATCCTGCCTGTGGCTCCATGATATTTGAATTGTTTCTTTCTGGGTGCTTGAAATATTTTCTCCTTTATCTGGGAATTCAGGAATTTGGCTATGATATTCCTGGGGATATTCATTTTGGGATCTATTTTAGGAGGTGATTGGTAACTTCTTTCAGTTTCCATTTGCCCTCTGGATCTAAGATATAGGGGCAGTTTTCCTTGATGGTTTCTTGAAATATGATGTTTAGGTTACTTTTTAAAATCATAGCTTTCAGGTAGTCCACTAATTCTTAAATTATCTCTTCTGGATCTAATTTCCAGATCAGTTGTTTTTCCAACAATGTATTTCACATTTTCTTCTATTTTTCATTTGCTTGGCTTTGTTTTATATTTTTTTCCCTAAAATCTCATGAAGTCATTAGCTTCCACTTTCTAATGTTTAAGAAATTGTTTTCTTTAGTGAGCTTTTGTGTCTCTTTTCCCATTTGTTCAATTCTACTTTTTAAGGTGTTCTTTCCTTCTGTGGATTTTTGTACTTCCTTTTCCATTTGACCTATTCTGCTTTTAAAGTTGTTCTTTGCTGCAGTGGTTTTTTGTGCATCTTTGACCATCAGGCCAATTCTGTTTTTTTAAGGTGTTATTTTCTTCAGTTTTTTTTTTTGGTGCTTCTTTTACCAAGTTGTTAATGCTCTTTTCATAATTTTCTTGTATTACTCTCATTTCTTAATTTGTCTTCTACAGCTCTTATCTCTTTCTTTAGCTCCTTCAGGAATCCTTGTTGGGCCTGTGCCCAATTAGCATTTTTTTCTTTGAGGCTTTTGTTGTAGCTGCTCTCACATTGTTTTCCTTTAAGTTTATGCCTTGGTCTTCCCTGACACCATAGTAGCTTTTTATGATCAAGTTCTTTTTTTGTTGTTTGCTCATTTCTTCAGCCTATTTCTTGACTTTGAACTTTATGTTAAAGTTGTGCTCTGCTCACCTGGGAGTGGGGAGGTACTGTTCCAAGCTTCAGGTTTTTTTTAATGCTACTGTTTTCAGAGCTAGTTCTGGGGGTCTGAAAGTTTTCAGTGTTTCCAAGATGGAGTTATACTGGGAGAGGTGGGGTCATTGCTCTCCTGCTCTGTACTCTGGTCTTTATCCAAGAAGGTCCCTGTTTTCCTGCAGCCACAAGCACTAGCACTCCTCTTGGCCCTGAACTGTGATGAGGGCCCCTTTTCTCTTGTAACCAATCACAAGTACTCCTCTCTGCCCTGGAACTGTGAAACAGAACTGTTTTTGGGTAATAGAATTGCAATCAGTGCCAGCTGTACCCAGTACCAGCAAAGGGTCCCTTGTAGTCTCTTTCTGACCATTTATCAACCCCCTTACCATCTCTGGGCTGAGAGCTCCCAAAGCTGCTACTGCTGCTGTCACAGTCACTTCCAAATCCCATCACTGGTACTACTGCTGTTTTCCAGGTCTGCTTCCACCCTAGTGTTTCAGAACTCTTCTGAGGATCTCTTAAGTTTCCTTAGACTGGAAAAAGTCTTCTTCTGACATTCTGTTCATTCTGCCACTCCAAAATTTGATTTGACATGTTGTTTTAAAGTTGTTTGCAGGGGAATGTTGGGAAAGTTCATCTGAGTCCACCATCTTGGCTCTGCCATCCTACAATCTTTGTTTACAATGCTTATTATTTTCTTTGGTTTACTCTTCTCTCAGGCCATGCTTCCTGAACTGGGAATCTGTGTCATCATTAGGCTCAGCTCTTGGTCTTGATCTAGGTTACTTGAGTTCATTTGCTGACCTATATTTCCTGAGGTTAGGGCTAGGCTCTACTGGATCTTTGAGGTTCAAACCAATGAATCTTTTTTTTTAACTTGATTATGTATATTTATTACAAGGGCTCTTTCATTTTTTTCCTCCCCCTTTTGGGGCAGGGAAAGGAGGTAAGGATAGGGTGGGAAAGGAAGAAAGGAAGGAAGGAAGGAAGAAAGAGAAAGAAAGAAGAAGCAAGAAAGGAAGAAAGAAAGAAAGAAAGAAAGGAAGAAAGGAAGGAAGGAAGAAAGAAAGTGAGAAAGAAAGCAAGAAATCAGGCAAATCATTAAGTCTTCAAGAGTCTTTATGGCATCTTAGTATAGAATCCTAGGGACTTTAGAATCCTGGCACATCTCAATTTAATTGCTGCCATGCCTGCACTGGTCATTGCCTCTTTAGGATGTCTTTTAAACCCTACATGATATATATGTCTCTGATTGGTTTCTGTTGGTTCTAGGAGGTTCTGGCTTGTTTGCCTATGCCTGCATGCATTTTGCTATTGGCACTTTTCCTATTGCCTGTGGGCTTCTGGCTGAGTTTTTGTGCATTTCTAGGGTGGGCAGAATCACTTACTATGGTTTCTCATTGAGTTACTTGAATTTTTCTTTTTGGCTTGGAACAATTTTTTACATTTTTACTGGAAGAGATATAGGAGAGGTGATCTGCCTGCCTCTGTGTAGGCAGCCACATTGGCCAGAAAACAGTTGGTCATTTTATCTCTACACTGTCCTCTCATCTATAATTTTTTCTTTAGGAAAAGAGGTCCTGGGAAAGAAAGATAGTGATGTAATGTTTGACCCTCAGCATAGAAAATAGCTATTCTCAACCAGAAAGAGTTGCTTTAGTTTCTTCTAGCTCTAATAATACCATGAGGGGCTGGTTTTCCTATAGTCTGCTTTTATGGAAATTTTTTTCTTAGGAGGAGAGAGCTGGGCAAGGAGTGTTTCATATGAAATGTAGCCATGAGGACCATAAGTAGGGATTCTCCTAAATATTGGGTTCCAGTAGCTTCTTCTGGGTCTAGTAGTAGTATCATTGGGGCCAACCTTGCCGTAATCTTAGTGGAGTAGGAGATAGATATTTTCATATAAGTCTCAGCCTGGTCTGGCCACTGACAGTGCCCTCCATTGGGTTACTTTAGTCAAAGTTGACTTCTAGGAAAGATTTTCTTATAGATGGACCACAGAATCTTTTACTTCCTACATTGACAGGGTCAAGAGTTGACATGAAAACGGTCCAATTCTCTAGTGCTCTTGAGGAATGCTTTCTATAAGGATGGAAGGGTTAAGAAGAGAACTTTTTTTGAGGAAGGATATTCTTTTGAGAAGGGAACTATCCTTTGAGAAGGTTAAGAAGGTTGAAACACTTTTCAAGCCTGCAGATTCCACTGATTTCCTCAATGGTCTTGGGCCACAAAGCTTTCAGCTACAGTTGCCTCAGAAGAGGATCTTATCCATTCCAAAGATTTCCTCTGATGCCTTGGCAGGCTGTTCTGTTAGACCTAGTCAAATGCAGTGGCCACAGATGACTGCTGCTTAGACTGTAAGAGTGAGAAAACAGTGGATCCTTCTGAGCTGTGGGATCTACTGTTGGATAGATGGAGGTATGAAGGGCCTGAGCAGCCTATACTGAGCTGAACTGGCTAAAATTGGGATGTCAGAGCAGCCTTGAAGGCCTGAGGATGGGGAATAGAGATATGGACAGATGGGTTGGTGGGTAGTTCCCAAGAGCTCCAGGGAGTCCTGGCATCCCAACAGGACCCAAGGGCCCAGCCAGCCCCCATGACTCTGAGAAGAAATCCTCCACCCCTGTTATTAACCTCCTCTTATCAACTGTTTTTTTTTCTCAGCTGCCCACAAACATGTCCAAGTCTTTTCCATCTTTAAATACAGTCACACACACCCCACTTTACTAGACTCTACCATCCTATCAAGCTATTATTCTATGTATTTTTTCTCTTTCTCAGTTAAATTCCTTAAAAAGCTATACATACACTGCTGCCTCTGATTCTGATCCTCTTCTACTTGTCAGCTATTTGTGGTCTGGCTTATGATCTCATAACTCAATTGAAGTTATACGCTCCAAAGTTACTCTTAATCGGCAAATCTGATAGTTATTTCCTCAGTCCTAGTCTTTTTTGAAATCTATCTGCTGCATTTGACACAGTTAACCACCCTCTCCTCTTGGAAACTCTCTCCTCTCTGGGTTTTTATGATACCACTTTTTTTTCTGTTTCTCTTTGCATCTGCCTCTCAGGTAAAAGTCTCAGTCTCCTTTACTGGCTCATGCTCCGTATCATACTCCTTAAGGGTGGCTATTCTCAGATTCCGTCCTAGGCTCTCTTTTCTTCTTCCCTTAGTCTATCTTACTTGGTGACCTCATGATCTCTTGGTGGATTAATTATCATTTCTGTGCAGATGACTTGATGATCTCTATGTCCAATTTCAGTCTACCTTCCCCTCCCCTCCCACCCATTGCAATTCCATATAACCATCTATTGGACAGTTTACTGATTAAAAAAGTTGAATATCTAAGAAAGGGAAATAGTTATTTTAAAAAGTCAGCATGACTTTATCAAGAACAAATCATGTCTCAGATTAACCTCATTTTCTACTTACATTTTAGGAAAGCTCTTGATAAAATATCTTGTACTATTCCTGTGGAGAAGATGGAGTGATATAGAGTAGAAAATAGTATAGTTGGATAGATTCCAAATTTCTTGGATGGCTGGACTTAGGCATCTGTGCTTGTCCTTGTGATGTTTAACACTTTTTTGCCCATAAAACCTGTCATTTTTATCCTCCTCTGTCCTCCATTCCCCACATTTTTGACATCATAATAGCAGGATCTTATAGCAATCAAACAATAAACATTAAGCACCTACTATGTGCCAGGCATTGTGCTAATACCCGTACCTCCATTCCAAAACTAGCCCAACCAGTATAGTGTCTTAATCAGTCAACCAATGAATATTCTGCACTATGCTAGGTGCTGTGAGAGTATTTTTTAAAAAGAATTCAGAGTTCATGAACTGAAGAAGCTTCCAATCTAGTTGGAGAGATTAGACATATGCACAGGAAAAGATACCAATGATACAAGGCAATACTGTTTATATTAGATGTCAAATAAATGGTAGAGACAATACATGGTATAGGAACTCAAAGGAGAGGGAGGGAGGTTTGACTGGTCAAGACAGGCTTCATGGAGGGGGTGGGATTTGAGTTAGACCTTAATGATTGATAATCATAGGAATCCATGAAAATATTTTAGTCATTCTTTCTGTCCTTCTCTCTGTCTTATTCCTTACTGTCCTCCCCATTGCTAGAGCCTTTTAAACTCCCACCTATTTCTTGTCCATCATTGCCCTTAGTTCTACCCTGTTCTTTTCCAGTTTCCCCTTCCCCTCCAGTGTCTATGTTTCTGATTATTTTCCCCCAGATAGAGTTGCTTGCATTTTTCCACATTGAATCTCATTTTGTTATTTCCTGTCCCATATTTTTGAAAGTCCCTAAGGCTCCTTCTCATTTATTTCCCCATCCTCTCTGGTGCTGTTTGCAACACCGCCCAGTTTGTTATCATCTGCAGATTTAATTAGTATTCTTGTTGACCACCCCCTCTTCCAGACGGCTGAAGGCAGCCTGAGGGGAGGGACCACAGTCCCAAGGCCAGAGAGGGGAGAGGTGTGTTTAAGGGTGAACTCAACACGCAGATCTTGGAGAAACAGGATGAAATTGTAGAAAGGAATGTTTTGGCTGAAGAGGGAAAGATTGTTCCAAATTAAGCTTTGTCTTCATCTGCTGGAAGAAATGCCCCCTGAGTGAGGAAGAGGAAGACTTTTTCTGAGAAAGATGGTAATAATAACCACCCTGAAATCATACTTCTCAGGCCAGAAGGGATTAGCAGCGACCACCTAATCCATTCCCCTGCCTCTGAGTAAATCTTTGCTTAAACTATATTGGACTGATTATTTTTCCTGTCTCAAGCTTCTGCAGATAGTTTTAGTATATGCCACTTTTATTTAGTCCACAAGCCATAGTCCCCCAAGTACCACAGTGACAGGATCTATGTCAGCTAGGATCAAATCACAGGGTATTTTAAAAAATTTCTTGTTAAAATCTTTTATGTTCACAGCCTGATTTCCTTATTCTTAGCTTATTTCTTCAGAGTTGTCTTGAAGGTTTTTGGCCATGTCAGTTATAGGCATCGCAGTATTTAGAACTAGAAGTGACCATGGAGAGGCAGTATGAGATAGTAAATGGAGTGCTAGATTGGGAGTCAGAAGACCTTGATTGAAATTTCACCTGCAAAATGGGGGGTGTAAGCAGGGGAGTAGGTCACAAGACCTTGATGAGCTTTTCCTTTCCTCAGCTAATCAAATGGGGATAATAGTAAACACAATATTATTACACCGGGCCATTGTAAAGCTCAAATGAGCTAACATGAAAAGCACTTTGCAAACCTTAAAACACTTAATAAATGTTAGTTTACAAATATTAAGGACTATCTAGTGTAACCCCTTCATTTCATAGATGAGGGAATTGAGGTTTAGGCAGATTAATTGATATTCTCAAGGTCACATGGTGAATTACAGATCCAGGTCATGAAGCTCCCAGTGAAACCCTCTTTCCACTATCTTTTTGGTATCCCATAAGTCTGAGTGAAGTTTGAAGCTTTAAGCTTCAAAGGCAGAAAGATTCTACAATTTTATTATGCTATAGTTTGAATGTCTCCACATATTAAGTAGTGGTGATATGGATACTGAAGACCCCTGGATTATAGAATTTTTGTTTCCCCATTTTGTGAGTCTGTGCCAAGAAAAATCAAGGCTCTGAATTTAAGGATCCTTCTCCTTTTACTACAGAAAATACAAAGTGCATGGATTCATAGTCATGGAGGATTGTACCTTCATTTCATCTGTCCTTAGTTCAAACTGTTGCAAACCTGAGGGAATCCCACTTCCTCCCCTTCTCCAGTTTCTAATCTCAAAATGAGAAGTCAGAAAAGAGTACTGCAAGTTTGGGTGTCTACCCCCTGATGAAAGGAGACTACAAGGATCTATGCTTGTCCCTGTCCTGTTTAACATTTTTACCAGTGACTTGGGTAAAGGCCTAGATGGTCTAGTCATCAGATATGCAGTTGATACGAAGTTGGAAGGCATAGCTAAGCTGGATGATGGAGTCAGAGTCCAAAGAATACTGACAGGCTACATTGGGCTGAATCAAATAAGAAGTTTAATAAGGATAAATGTAAAGTCTTGCACTTAGGTACAAAAAATCAATTCTGTAAACATAAGATGGATGAGACATCAACAAGAGCATTTGTTCTGAAAGGATCTAAGGGTTTTCATGGACTATAAACTCAATAAGTCAGGGGGAGGGGTGATATGGCAGCCCAAAAAAGCTAATTTAGTCTTAAACTGTATTAGGTAGGGCATAGCTTCTAGGACCAGGGAGATGTTAATCCCACTGCACTCTGCTCTTGACCTTATCTGGATACCATATTTTAAGATTGAGAGTTAATTAAATTTAATTACAATTAATTAAGATTGAGAGTTAATTAAGATTAGAAGAGGGCAACCAGATTGGTAAAGGGCCTTGAGTTCATGACATGTGAGGATGAGTTGAAAACTGGAAGAAGAGAAGCTCAGGAGGTATATCATAGCCACATTCAAGTAAATTGAAGTTGATTCCATGTGTAGGAGGTGGTAGACTTGCTGATTTGATCCATGTAAAATCTTGCATGAAATTATGTTCGCAGCCTGATTTCATTTAGTTGTGGCTTAGTTGAAGATAGTGGGAAATAGCAGCAGGAAGAAGACAGTGATTTTTATAACTTTTGTTCAGTTTAATCTTAGAGTGTGGGTGACATTTGCTTTGTCACAGGAGAAATTCACAGCATCATGGAGTTAGAGCTGGAAAGGACTTTTGATTTAATCCATACCTGTCATTTTACTAATGAAGAAATGAGGCTCATGGATGTTAAATAACTGAAGAGCCAGGATTTGAATCCAGGCCCTTCCACTCCAAACCTAGCAATTTTTTTCCTGCTAAGCCCCATTGGTGTCCAGGAAAATTTTAAGAAAGGAAAGAGAGAATTATGGAATCACAGAATTTTGGATGGAAAAGATTCTTGGAGATACTGAGAAAAAGAAAATGTGAGAACAGTGTTCAAGGAGATAAAATCCAATCAATAATAAGCCCTTGAGAGTTCTTATCCCGACTCAAGAATTTGTAGAGCACTTTGGATATCTCCTTTGCCCCCTTTACATTCTTCCTTGTGTAATACTCATTTCTGTATTTGTCTCATCTGCCTATTGGAATATAAACTCCATTAGGGCAGGCACTGGGTCATTTTTCATTTTTGTATCCACAGTACCTAACAAAGTGTTTTGTGGTGCTAGGTCCTTAATGCCTGTTGAATTGAACTGAATTTTCTCTGTGTGTGGCCTTTCTCAAAGTCAATAAAGAAAGGAATCAAACAATGATGCCATACTATCCTAGCTGGAGGCTATATGGTTATTGAATTTGAGGTTATTCACGGTTGATTATATTTTATTGTAGCTATTTGCCACCCAAGAAGATGTCTAACTCTACCACTCTCCATTTCCCTTTCCATTAGGCTTGATGTTAAAATCATGTCAGGATTCTGGTGGGGTGGGGGGTAATTACACCATGAACATCTCTGAATTAGCTATATGTTCACCGTCCAACATATTTCTGTTGTGACAAATATTAAAAAAACATGATTTTAGAATTGACATGAACACAAATATCATGCACAGTATTTCCAAATGCTCGGTCAGCCTTTGTTTGAAGACATTTGTGCTTCACTTCTTATTCAGCCATCTACCAGGAAACCAGAGCTTACATAAGCATCTTGCCATCTGCCTTGCTGCCGCTTCCTCTTTTTCCCCTTACCTGGAACAGCGAGCTTCCAGATCGGACTGGCAGAACTTATCTCCCCAGCCCTCTATTCCTCACTAATCCACTTACAGCTTAGGGACTCTGCTCTAAGCCTGAACTGTCCTAATTGGCCAATGAGGGAATGAAAATTCACCTAACATACTATATCTAGCTGGCCCCACACCTGCTTCACTTGCCATCCAGTCATCCACCAGGAATGCAAGGCTTACCTGGCCACTTTGCCATCTGCCCTGTTGCCACCCTCCAAGTCCTCTTCCTTCCTCTTGCCCTTCCTCTGAGAACAGTAATCAGATCAGTACTAACAGTACTACTAGAAAAGTATATGGCAGCTAGGTGTCCTATGATTATGCTCACCACTCCTGTGGGTCTTTAGACCAAAAACCCCTTCCCTGGATTCCATTAATTTAAAAAAAAAAAGCTTTTTTGATGACAGGGACTACTTTACTTTTTGCATTTGTATCTCTAGTACTTGTCATGTGCTTAACAAATGCTTATTCATTCATTTCATCTGTACAATGTGGGAGAACCAACTGAGCACTGAGACAGCCCATTCTACTTTGGGATGGTTTTGAGGAAGTTTTTCTTGACATCAAGTTTAGATTTGCCTTTTTGGAACTTCTCTCCATTGTTCCTAATTCCACCCTATGGGACTAAACTTCTCCGGCTTGATAGTTCTTGAAATACTTGAAGACACCTGTCAGGTTCCCCCTAAGTCTTCTTTTCCCCAGGTTAAACATCTCCAGTTCTTTCAGTTGCCCCTCATACAGTACAATCACTGGACCTTCGCCATTCTGATTGACATCTCTGGCCTCTCTTTAGTTTATCATTGTCCTTATTAACATGAAGTGCCCAGAACATTTCACTCATGGCAGCAAGTGGTGGGATTTTCACCTCCTTGATTTTGGACATTAGGAATCTTTTAAAGCAGCTTAAGGTAACACTGAATTTTGAGGAGCTGTAAATTCACTATCAGCTGTTCACTTCAGCAGCCCCTGTATCCAGGGCCTGCAGTTTGGGGAATTTCTGATGTTCTTCCTTGGGGTAGAAACAGCCTATTTCATGTTATCAACTGCTGATGATAGCTTTACTCCAGCCCCTCAGTCATCACTTATTCATGATTTCTGTTGCTCTTACAGCATTCATTGTTTTATAGAGTCCTTATATTCTTAGATTCCAAATGTTAGATTGGATTGGGAGTGGTATTCATACCATTAGAACAATCCAACTACAAGAAATTGTCAACATATTTCTTAGAGTATTTTCTCAGGAATTGGATCTGAAAGTGGAGAAGTGGTATCATTCCCTTTGGTTCTAGCAATTGTACAAATTGGGCCAGCTAGGTGGTGTAGTGGATAGAGTGTTGGGCCTGGAGTCAGGAAGACCTGAGTTCAAATCTAACCTCAGATACTTACTAGCTGTGTGACCCTGGGCAAGTCATTTAACTCTGTTTGCTTCACTTTTCTCATTTGTAAAATGATTGGAGAAGGAAATGCCCAATATCTTTGCCAAGAAAACCCCTAAATGGGGTCATGTAGAGTCAGATAAGATTAAAATGACTGAACAACAATAAAGCACAGCGCTTGGCCTGTAGTAAGTGTTTAATAAGTACCCCTTATCTTGTGTATTTATTCATATTTCAGGAATCTAAGTGAAATACAAAAAATGGAAATATGGAATTAGATCTTCAAGCATCACTTTCTATCACATCACCACATTCTGTTCACTTTTACCCCACCCAAATTAAAAAGTAATGGCTTTAGATCTAGCATAGAGTGCCTTGCATACAGTGGGCACCTAATAAGTATTTGTTGACAAATGGATATCACATCTTCCATCACTTTTTTTCTTTTGAGAAAGGCAAATGTCACAGAGCTTCTTTGCACATACTGGAAAAGTTTTATGATGTTGAACTTATATACGTGAACATATTTTCTGGAATCTTGAGGAGTTTTTAAACTTCCGAGTCTACACTAGTAATAATTGACATGTATCTCATGTTGTATTTTATAAAGCACTTGTATTCTTACTGTTGTTGTTCAGTCGTTTTCAGTTGTGCCTAACTATTCATGATCTCATTGGAGGTTTTCTTGCCAAAGACACTTGGCAAAGAAGATGAGTCTTCCTGACTCCAAGCTGAGCACTTCATCTACTACACCATCTAGCTCACCTTTCTATCCATTAAGCCTTTTGATTCTCATCACACTGCCTTAGGGAGTAAATATTGTAAGTGTTATTATCTATATCTTATGACAGGTGACTTGCCCAAAATAAAACAGCTGATCAGTGGAAGAGCAAGGATTCCAGTTCAGGTTTTCATAATATATCCAGTGCTCATTCTACTATACCACAGCTGCTTCTTGAAGAAATACTGAAAAAAAAATCAATAACAACTCAACTTTAAAATTCTTTAAAAGCATGGTAGCAGTTGTGCCCCAGAACATCTTATTCTTACGTCTTCTCAGTGGTTTCTTCTTTTCAAATTGTTGAGGTCTGGCTTTATATTAAAAAAAAAATATATTTTTTTGGTGATCTTTGCCCAGTTTCAGCTTGGCAATAACCACCTTTTTATGGTGAATGCTCGCATGGACAATTACATCCTTACTTTTCCATGCTGCACACAGTTGACATGGAAGACATTTCTTTCTGTAAATCTGGCTTCTCTTCCCAATTTTTTGGGTGTTGGGGTGCCCCCAACCACCTGAACCTCATTATCCTTCTTGATATGTATGGAGGCAGCCATTTATGCTTTAGTTCCTTGGAAAATGGGGAAGACATAATGTGGGATGGTATACTAAAATTCCTCTTGTACTTCTTGCTGTGGCCAGAAGTTCCAAAGGGATTGAAGTGCATTTTGTTGATTGTGGGGGGTGGGGCAGGGAGAGGGTGACTCCTGAAATGAAACTGCCCCAGATCATTACTTTTTATGCTTCACCTAGGGAGCTATTCTTAGTTGCAAAATGCTGGATGACATTGAAGCAACACTTAAGGCAATATCTCTCAAGCACAGTGTTACCAACAAAATAGAGCTATGGGCAAAATGACAAAGAACTCGTCCTCATTTCCTTGGATATCCAAAAATTCCACAGCCATACCTCTTGTGGGATTCTTTTCTAAGTATAAATCTAAAGTTAATTATGTCAACATGTAGGCAGTGTGACATTCTCCCATATAACACTTATGACCTAGAAGAGCAATGTTGGATATTGAGCACCTTAAGTCACCTGCTCCTTCAGGTCTCAGTTTTTGTTCTACTTCTGCTGGAAATTCTTAAATTAGATCTTCTTGCTCCCTTTAGGCTAACCACATCACATCACTAACTTAGTGAGATCATAGATCTCTACCTTGACCAGGGTGTGGAGAGACCATCCACATGAATTATCTACTAGTGAAAGATGTCTTCTAAAGGGAGGCAGGCTGCATTATTCCAGATGTTTATCTCATGTTATTTTGGCTAATTACACGTGCAAATCTGGTAACCGTTCACATGAAATTATTGGTTAGAAGTTCCATTTGGTGGCCTGGAAGTGATTCTGTTATTCAAAAGATTGTAAGGAATGTAATTCATGCTAAATTATTATGTATAACCTGCCAAAGGCAATTATATTTTCTCTAGAAGGTGACAAGGAAGGCTTGGCCCAGACTACTCAATGGCTTTATGGTATCATTTCAAGAGAACAATTTCTTAATTATTGTAGTCTTCCTTTGAAACTGGCTTGAACTACTCTTAAATCCATTAAATTTTTTTTGTAATTTTGTAATTGTAATTTTTTGTTATTGTTTACAAAACCATGGGTTTCTACTACATGAAGCTTGTTTTTTTTTAGTTCATTTTCACAAGAATTACAGCTTTGTGCCTGTTATTTACAACACAAAGATTGTTAGACACTGTGGTTTTGGAAGATAGATCTTCATTTGCTTCAGATGAACTAGAATTTATGTGCTGGAACTTGATGTGAGTTTTCACTACTGTGCTTTGTCAACCTCAACATAAAGCTTAGACTGAAAGGTTGTTGCAGTCTACCTGAGGCACATTGTTGGAGGAAATGGGCCACCCAAACCCCATTCAACTGGTACTCTACAGCAGGAGTTAGTGAGACCTGAAGTATTCTGAAGTATTACTAATAAGTTGTTATCTTCCATCTTTGTTAGAAACTATGCAACTGGACCTAGGTAGGTTCTTCAGATTTAATTTAGAGGACCTGTGTCACACATGTTGATCAGTTTCAAATATATTCCTCTTTCTATGACTTGACAACAGGGGAACCACCAGAACTTTCCTCTGCTGGAGTCTTCTGGCATTGATTACAGGGCTACATCTCTGAAAGAGTCACTTACCATATCCCCAAAGTGAAGGAAACAAAAATTCTTCCCAGACTGTCTTAACTCCCAAATGTAATTCACATGTTATTTATATGTTGAATTTCTCTTTCCACCCTGTTCTCCCTCTTTCCCCCTCTCACCCATTTCCCCCCCCCGATAAAAAAAGCATATAAGCTACTTGAGGGAAGGGGCTGTTTTTCATTTTTTGTCTTTTTATCTCTAACTCTTAGCACCTTACCGTGCACATAGTAGTCACTTAATAAATGCTTGTTGAATTGAACTAGACTATATACCTACTGGCCTAGTACCAAAATAGCCTCATTAAAAAACACACAATTGCTTGTTAAAGGATTTATATTAGGTAAAGGTGGAGTAAAAGTGAAAGGAAAGAGATACTACCGCGTATGACAGGGCTTGCTGTGTTACTAAAGTTTTATTCCCTTTGAGTTCTGTAAGCATGTTTTTTTTTTTCTTTTGAATTCTTGTAGTTGTATGCTGCAGTGACTTATGGAGAAGTTTTTGAATTGATAATGCTTGGTCATTGTTGAAGACCTCTTCATACAGATTTACTTCAGACTTATTTCATTACTTCAAAAAGTTTTACTTTGTAATCCTCCTCATGACATAGAAGTTCTCAGAGGCTGCGCTAACAGTATCTAAGCTCTGGCAAGCACAACTTGGAATAGGAACTAGGGTATGGATCTTATGTGGGTTGTCAGATGATGCCTAAGCAAGTTTTCACTGGAAGATGTAGCACCTGGTGATGCTTTTGTTGGCCATGGTTACTTACATCCACTAAGGTGTAGAGGAGTTATAATGGACTTTGGTGCAAGGGTGGCCCCCTTGATGAAATCATAGATACAGGCTTATATGCATTTTAATTTCAACTGGATTAAATCCATTTTGACAGAGGAAAAATGAAAATGTTCTTTGTTATGTAACACTATGACCCAGAAGTGAAGCCCTGTGTTTCCATGGACTTGAGTCAATTTTGGAGAAAGGCAGGGGGACTTCTAAATAAATCTCTTTATTTGGCTCATTTTCGCCTTTAGTTTCTCATGGGATGAAATGGGTTGCTTTGGGATATGGTGGATGAGTTATCATTCTCTGGAAACTTTCAAATGGAGGCTGGCTATACTGTAAAGGGGGTTCCTCTTCAGGAACAGGTTACACAGGATGACCTTAGATATCCCTTCTTACTTTCACCATAAAATCCTGGCTTTTTTTACATGCACTTACTTGCCTGTGTGACCCTAAACTACTCTTTGAATGTCTCTCAGTTTCTCTTTCCTAATTTGCAAAATGAGAAGCTTGTGCTGAATAAGGTCTAGGATCCTTTCTGGCTCTAAACCTTGCAACTGGAATGTTAGTGCTTGTTAGGAACCTCAGAAATAACCTGGTTCAATGCCTTCGTTTTACTGTTGAGGAAAGTGAGGTTCACAAATGTGAACTGACTTACCTATAGTCTCCCAGCTAGTTATTCACAGAGCCAGGAGTATAAGTTAGGTCTCCTGGCTCCCAGACCATTGCATTTTTTTCTCTTACTGAACTAAATCCAAGTTTTAGTTCTAGGCTTCTGAAATGAAAGGCTGGGATTTTAAGCTTAAGCACCTGTTCATGCTCACATTGCTGTTTCCCCTCCTGTGCATTACAGAACAAGAGCCAGGGGTCCAGCTTTGTCCGGATACACGCCCCATGGCAGGTGCTGACCCGAGAGGCCGAATTCCTGAAGATCAAAGTCCCCACCAAAAAAGTAAGTGTGGCAGGCTTCTAGGCTGAGAGAAGTTGGGGGCTGGAGAGAGGGAGGGTTGGGGTTTGTCAAATGAGGCAGGTGGGATGTGGGCTTTGTGGAATGAAACTCATACTCATGGCTCTGGGGACATTGAGCGTGTGGCCCTGATGGAGGAGTATTGGCTAAGTCTTCCTCGCAGATGCCTGTTGGCTGGTATACCAGAAGATGGTGGCAAGGAACATCTCAAATCCTTTGTCACTATGCTGGGCTCTCTCCTGGGGGCAAGACGAGGCACTGCCTGGACTCTGCTTGGGATGAAGCCAAAAACATTGAACTGTCCCTTCCCCTTGCTATTTGGGTTTTCCCCATTGCTAGCTGCTTCTCTGGGAAACTGTACACTAGAATGAGGATAATGCAGACTGCTGTTTTCTTTGGCTTAAGTTTTCCTAACAGAGATCCCCATTATCCATACCCTTTTCAATCACATGGGCCACCAAATACTGAAAGTAGGCCTCACACATAAGAGTAGACTTGTCCAGAGGGGAACCCGTATGCTAACTAAGTATTATTGAGTATGAGGGTCTGTCAGTAGCTTTCAAAGATTTTTACCATGGGAAAGGGACATCCTATTTGGGCAGAGCTCCCTTTACTAATGAAATCCCAGGTCCTATTCCTCCTCCCATCACCATAATTTTCAGCATCATGACCATGAACACCACCATAATCACAATCACTATGATTAACATCTCTATTGCCACTTTGAATCTCACCCTTGCCACCACCATCACTATGATCTCTCACATCTTCATCACCATTATCCCCACCATTATCCTCCTCACCATCACTGTCATCACAATCACCACTTGGGATTGTCGTTATTTGCACCATTGCCATCATCAAGAAGCATGCTTTCCTTGTGCATGGTGCAGTGGTAGGTACTTTGCAAAGAAAATTTAGAAAGATGTGATTCCTGCCCTTAGGTATTAACTATTCAAAACAGACAATGCTATACTCTGCCAAAATATAGAGAAGACAGAGACATGAATAATCACTATTGAACAAATACATACGATACAGATGATATTAACTAAATATATCCTTGAAGTGTCAATTTTGGGAGGAGAGGAAGAGTGAAGTGAGAATATGTCTGTCAAAAATTAACCTTTTAATTGCAACCTTAGTGTTTGTGGTTGCTCAGTGCATTCTTCTGTCTATTCTCTGTCTCTGTCTCTGTCTCTCTCTTGCTTTTTGGTGAGGCAATTGGGGTTAAGTGACTTGCCCAGGGTCACACAGCTAGTAAGTGTTGAGTGTTTGGTCTGAGGCCGGATTTGAACTCAGGTCCTCCTGATTCCAAGGCTGGCGCTCCATCCACTGTGCCACCTAGCTGCCCCTGTCTATTGTCCCTTAATTGACTACTAGTCACTCTAATGTTGGAATCTTTATTCTCAAGCTAGCTTCCCTCTTTCCTCCCCCTTAACCAAGATTTCTTTGGTCATATCATATTGCCCCCATAGAGGGCCTTCTGCTACTTATATTTGGTGGTCATTCTGTTTTGCTCATATCTTTCCCTTTATGCTCCTCTGTTTATATCAATGCCTGATTTTCTTTTGGTCATTCACTTTTTTCTCTTTTATATTCTTTTTACTTGTCTGCCGGCTTCTCCTCTAAAAGAAGGTGAGCAAATCTCTGGCTACAGCAATGACCCTGGTGTCTCAGATGATCCTTTGAGTAGATATGTGTATGTGTGTGTGTAGACTCAGCAATGTGTTTCCTACCTTTACTAGCTCTCCCCTATGACCAACAGTGTCCTATTCTCTTTTTCCTTTCCCCCCTCTTCTTCCCATTCTTTGCCTAGTCTTTCCTCACTTCCCTTTCCAGCTTCCTTTCTTTACTCCCTCATCACTTTGGCTACTTCCACATCCCTCCCTTTCTCAATCTCTGTGCCCCCAAATGGTCTTTTCTGCCAGAATGTGGTCGTGAGTTCCCTGCTGGATTTTATACACGTAGATCTACTTCAATTAGACATGAGTGTATAATGAAATGTTCATTGTATCAGCCATGCTAGAGTTTATAATTTATAGGCTAGGTATTGTTTAAGCTATTATTGTAGCCTGTAATCAAGATGCTTAGGATAATTAGCATATTTATTAAATTGTCATGTCTTGCTGTTTTTCTCAGTTGTCTTTATTTTTTTTTCTATTTTCCCAACCAAATCCTACTTCATCCTCCATGCCCCATATATACACTCTTTGCCATTATAACTTGATTATTATGAATTGTGTATTTGAATGCTGTGTACTTGGTGTCAAGAAGCAGAGATAGGTAAACTAATTCAAAGAAGGCTTCATGAATAAATGAATAAACAAACGAATGAATAAAAAATATTTGCTTACTATGTACCAAGCACTATGCTAAATGCTAAGGATATAAAGAGGAAAAAAAGAAAAAAACAAGCCATGATAGTTCATGCTCACAAGAAGCTTACTCCTGAGTTATACAAGACTCTATATGCATGTGTGTGTATGTATATATTTATGTATGTGTATATTTATGTATGTATGTACAAATGTATAACTGTAGGACACATAGAATGGTCCAGAAGTGCTTAGGGGCCCAAAGATCCTTAGAGATGGATGAATTTATGACTTGACTCTTGAGGACATATGCATAGATGTGCTTAAATTATTTATATAATCTTATTTTGGGGGAGCCTTGTTCAATGATAGACCCAGATATAATTTGAATATGGCTGCTGATACATGGTCACTATGGTGTATGCCTCTACCCAAAGATCCCTGACAATGTTGGTATTTGGCTTATGTCTCCCACAAAATCTTTCTGGCCCACATCTCCATCCAGGGAAATTCTAAATATTCAGCATCTGGCTCATTTTGTTTCCTTTCCATAGTATTCTGAGTTCTCCAGAAAATATTTAGACTAAGGAGATATTAAGTATGGGACAGGTTTTTATTTAACCCAACAAAAAATGTAGAACAGGCCTCTGGATCATCATTAAAACTTTCCTCTCCCCTCTGGTAGGTCCCACCTTTCCTTGGGACTTATACAATCCATATTACTCACAGTATTAGCAAAAAAAGAGTATGTACAAGTTGTTTCTCTGTGCACGTAGCTCCTGGTAGTAGGAAACCTTCTTCCCCTTTGGGTCTTTGTAGTACTGGGACATCTCTTTTAGTCTGGTTGAGGCATAGAATTTCTATGCCTCCCCTTCCTTCTCTCACGGGAGCTCCAATTCCTATTTCATCTTGAGGTGATCTCTAGAACCCTTGCCCTCTGATTAAAGCTCCATCTCTCTTGTCTCAGGACTTTCAAGGTTCTATCTCTTTTTCTAGGCCCATCTGGTACTGGTTTCTTAGCCCATGTGGTTCCCTCTAGAGGAACGTATGTTGGCCTGTCTCTAGTTCCATTTGCAGCATAATGTTTTAAAGTCTTATTTTCATAGACTGTGTATCCTCGATCAATGCTAGGAATCTCTTGTGAACAAGGGGTGAAAGGGGTTTAGACAAATAAGCAAGGAGGAATTTGCCTACGTGATACGTCAGTAAGGATGTGCTCTTTGTCGCTGGAATGCTGGAGTTTGTACCCCCAGCCCCTTAAAAGGACATGATTATAGAAGTTCTTTCTCTAGTCTGTTCTCTGTCTCTACATCTCTCTCTGTATCTCTGTCTCTGTCTCTCTATCTCAGAAATTTTAGAATTTCATGATTTGGAGTTTTTCTAGAAGGGACAGCATAAACAAGGGGAAATTTGTGGTGCTATATAGTAGGTTTTTTTTTTTGTTTTGTTTTTAGCAAATGTGTCCATCCTGAGCATAAGAACCCCAAGTAGACAGGTAAACAGATCTGGCAGAGAGTGAGGGGAAGAGAATCTGGATTTCTCTTCCAGGGACTGGTCTTAATGCCAGCAGCATTCATATTATCTTTAATGATCACAGTTAAGGAATGGAGAAGTCCACCACGTCCAGAGATGAAATGAGTGTCAAAACAAGGGTGGGTAAGGTCAGGGTGGGGATAGAGGAGGAATTAGGAGCAATATACAGGTTGGCAAAGGTCAGGGCCTTAACTAAATGATTCCTAGAGAAACTGGGAAATGGAAAGGAAATCACAAAATGGCAATCTCATACCTTGAAAAATTTGAAGTAATGTGTCCAAAGTCACAGAGTTTGAAACACAGAAATTAACCAGGAGGGAAAAAGTTGGAAAAAAGTGATTATTTTCCAAAAATAACAACAGAGGAGCCAGCATTTTATGAGAGACATTCAGCAACTATGTGTAGGAAGGAGGCAGGAAGACCCTGCCACTGGCTTTCTGAGTCCATTGCCTTCCAAGTTAATATGAAGCTTGTTGGGAGAAGGTGAGTGGGGTCCTTATATGGTCTTTGTTCCAAGGAGTCACACCTTTTTTAGCATCATCTCTGTTTCATTCCCCTTTCTGGGGAAGGGCTCTTCATTAGGACTATTTTCTACCCTTCTTCCTCCCTTCTCAACATACTTCCCTGTTGACAGCCTCATATATTGCCATAACTTCAACCATCACTCCTGTCCCCGGCCTTGATCTCTCCCCTGAACCCAAGACTTGGGTTTCTAGTAATTGCCTGGACATATCCACTTGGGTGCCCTATCAGCCTCTCAAGGTCAACATGTCTAAAACTGAACTTGCCATTCCCTCCATAAAACCAGCTCTTCTCCATTTCTGATGATGGCACCATTATTCTTCCAGTCACCCAGTCTCGTAACCTTTGAGTCATCTTGGATCTTTCCTCATCTTTCCTCATCCAGCCAGTTATCACAACTTGTCAATTCTGCTTCCCATTATATTGCTTTTATCTGCCTTCTCTTTTTTAGTTCCTTAAGGAGCAGAATAATCATTAATTGTCATTAATTTTTGTGCCTCCTTCAACACCTAGAATATAATAAACATTCTATAAAGGTTTGTTGAATGAGTAAATGACTAAAAAAAATTATCCACAGCACCTTTCTCTCTATAGCACATTTTACTTCCAACTCTCTTATGACCATACTTCTTGATTATGTGTCCCTAACTCCATTGTCTCCTCACTGATCCTCTTCTCAACCCCCTCCATTCATGATCCTTGTCTTTCCATTTTCCATAGACTGTTCTACTGAAGGAGATCAGTGGTCGAATCAAGAAGTCTCTTTTTGGTTCTTATTGTCCATGCTCTTTCTACATTTTAAAAGTTCCTGGACATATTCACATGGATGCCCTATCAGCGTGTCAAGGCCAATGTGTCTAAAACTAATCTTTTCTTTCCCCGCTTCTTTTCCATCCTTTCCCTCTTGCGTGAGACTGTCTCTTCCCTTCGTATCTATTTTGAAGGACTTTGTCTGGGCACATTCTTCTCTGTGCCCTGGGGCAGGAGAGTGTGGTTTAGTGAAAAGGAGACTTATTTGGTATCAAAAGATTCCAAGACTTTTTTTGAGCTTCAGCTTCTTCATCTGTAAAATGTGGATGATAATACCTCACAAACTCACAATGAGGAAATGCTATGAAAATGAGAACTATTATGACAGAGAAGAAGGGAACATAGAGGCAATAAAAATAAATGAAGAGGGGCAATTAGTTTTGCCCATTGCTGAGAATTCTTTTGTAAGTACATCTATTTACAAACTTAAGTAAAACCTACAATAAAATCCAGACCTGACTAAACTGAAAATTTGTGATCATTTGTCTAGGGCTCTGAAAAAATTTCCCTTCGCATAACCTATTTGCTAGATGATTTAACAGCACTATCTAGGGCATCTAAGTGGCACAGTTAAACCTGTTTGCATCAGTTTCCTCATCTGTAAGATGAGCTTGGAGAAGGAAATGGCAAACCACTCCAGTATCTTTGCTGAGAAGACTCCAAAAAGGGTCACGAAGAGTCGGACACCACTGAAACAACAACATAATTAAGCAGAGTACAAACAATGCAGAGGCTACTTCTGATCATAAATACTCTTAACCTTAATTTATTCTTGATTTCATGCTAATAAATGTTAATTGACAAGGAATATTTATTTAAGAATTTCCAGGGTAAGTATGTAATAAAACTGTATTTTAAAAACTAAATATATTATTCTTTGGACCTTTTTACACAGGTCTTTTCTTCCTACATGGTCAGGATTCAGTTTTTTTTAAATTATGTGCAAAACATCTAATTTTACCTTTTTTATACCATGTTAGGGGGGCTGTGGTGTCCTCAAAGGGTAGTGTACAAGAAAGGACAGTTTTTGTCTATTCTTTTTTCCTAAGTTTCTCTGTTCAAAAGTGTATATCTGAATCCGTGATAGAAAAGTAGATCTGGCCCTTTAAATCTACATAGAGTCAGGTCTATGTCCCAGAAATTAACAGAGAGGATAAGAACAGATGGCCCTAGAAATGTTTGTTCAGGGATCTCTTTTACAGAGGCCATGGGGTCTATAAACATAACTTCAAGGCTTCATGGGAGAGATCTGCTTCAGAGTAATCATGGTGCCTGGTGGGAAAAGTGACTCAAGCCACAGAAGCTTGGAAGGGCTGGATTGGAGGACTAGATATTATCTAAGGTGCATACCACTGTTAACAATTTGTGACTGTGATTTGTGGGCATCTGGTTCATTGGAGAAGCATCAGGGGTCAGGAGACTCAAAGTGGACAGCAAGAGCAAGTGAGTTCTAATTCTGGCTTTGACCTTGATGAGTAACCGATGACTTATTCTACATACATGTAGATAATGCTCCACTCAGCCAGGTGGAGTAGTGGATAGAGCACAGGGATGGAGTGAGGAAGACCCAAGTTCAAATGCGGCCTTAGACACTTACTAGCTATGTGACCTTGGACAAGTCAGTTAACCCCTGTTTGCCTTAATCCACTGGAGAAAGAAATGGTAAACCACTCCAATATCTTTGCCAAGAAAATCCCATGGAGAGTATCATCCACAGGGTCACAGAGAGTTGGATCTAACTGAATGATAGAATAACAACTACATTTTAGTTGCCCAGGCTTGTTGACTAGCACTGTTGACTCACAATGTAAAACTGAAATCTTTGTGCATCATGTAAAAGTAGGTGTATGTGGTGTTCTCACTGAGCTCCTTCCAAATTATTTTCTTGGATATACTCAGAGAAGGGAATGGGAAATGCTTATTGAATGCATAACACATGTATGTCTTAGTGCAAAGACTAGTATCAAAAATAAAGAAGAGCTGCTTAGTAAATTCATGTTTTGTCTGCTTACATTTTTATTCCTGAGGATAGTCACTAGTTTGAGTAAGAGTTCTTGCTTTCATTAAAACCATCAGTTAATGGACATAAAATAGTATTTTCATAAGCAGATCTGAATTTTATATGTAATATATCCCGGGTCTATCAGGAAAAATTTTATGCAGCAGAGCTGGGGCCATCAGATAAAGAATTCTCATGAATAGCTCCAAGTAAAACAAAAAGTGTAAAGAGAACCTCAATTCATAAGAATGCTGATTTTTCTTCTGATTCTGACACAGAAGGCTGCCAGGTTAATATTTCTGGTCTTCTGTTCTCCTCAGCTAAATTTCCCAGCTAAAAGCCACCTTTTAGCCTAAAAGCAGGACCTTTCCTGCATTCCTGGAAACCTTGGAAAGAAATGGGTTCCTGGGCTTCATGCTGCATTTAGGTGCTTAATCTCATGTATGTAGATATGAATATTAGAACCAAGTTCGTAGGATCATGGAGTTTACGACTAGAAGAGGCCCTAGAAGTCATCTTCCTTAATGGTATAAATGTGTTTATTCCCTAAGTGTCTTCTTCAGGGGAAGAAAGCATTTTCAGAAGCTTTCACTTTCCTCTATCTATATCAGGTGAAAAACAGTGTTCCTTTCTACCTGGACAAATAATACTCATCCTTTTTAAAAATAATAAATTAATTTTTTTAATTAACAAGTACTAATTTTCTCTTTGCTCTCCATTCCAACCCCCCCCCAAATAAAAACAAAATCGTCATAACAAATACACATAGAAAAGCAAAAAAAAGTTTCCCACATATACATACCCCAAAATAGATGTCTCATTCTGCCTACCCATCCTTAAAGGCATGGTTCAAAGCCATACTTCTTCATTTGGTCTTCTTTACTACTTCAGTCTGCACTAATTGTTCTCTTCTAGGAGCTCCAATTGTACTGTTGTTGTTCAGTTGTGTCTGACTCTTCATGTCCCCATTTGGGGTTTCCTTGGCAAATATGCTGAAGTAGTTTGCCATTTCCTTCTCCAGATCATTTGACAGATGAGAAAACTGAGGCAAATAGGGTTGAGTGACTTGCCTAGGGTCACACAGGTAGTAAGTGTCTGAGGTCAGATTTGAACTCGGGAAGATGAGTCTTCCTGACTCCAGGCCCAGTATTCTGTCCACTGCATCACCTGGCTAGCCTAGTTGTACTTATACTCAGCATCATACCATCAAGTCTTTTGTAATCCTCTGTAACTTCAGGGGTGCTGCTCCTTTCCCGTCTACAGGAGTGTTAGTTCTGTTGTAACTCTCATAGCTTTTAGTACAAGCAGGTGTTCAACAAATACTGATTGGTTAACTGAACAAATAATTGATATCAAGATCAATTCTTAAGTTCATTTAAAAAGTATTGTACCTCCATCCAATATCAGCGTCACCTCAATCCCAACATAAGTTGTGGTAATGGAAATACCAGCTCTGTGTCTCAAAATGATCCTGGGCACAAGATGTTAGATATTTCATCATAAAAATATATATTACATGAAAGCCTGAAAGGAGTTACTCTTTTGTCTGATTCTCCCCCTCCTTCCCAGCTCCTCTTTCACAAATGTTTATTGACCATAGGTTTTGGATCACATTGCCAGTTCAGTAGAACAGCTTGGAACTAAGAAGACTACAGTACTTGTTCCTAGCTGTGTTTCTTTGTGTAGGTCACTTTTCTTCATTTCTTCAACTATAAAATGATGGGGTTAGTGCAGATGCACATTAGTGTTTCTTCAGTCTTTAAAATGCTAACTGAAACCACTCTAGTCACCAAAAAGTAGCACATATAGGGAGAAGTTCCTCAATTTTGTGAAGGATGGAGAACATGTGGATTCTTGCTTTTGATGCTGCTGCTATCTAGTTAATAAGTAGTCAATAAACATTCATTAAACAACTACTATGTGCCAGACACTGTGCTAAGCACTGGAGATACAAAGAAAGGCAAAAGATAATTCTTACTCTTAAGGAGTTTGTGGTTGTCTGTCCTTCATTCTCAAAGAGGACCAATAACATCAGGGAGTGATGTCTTGACTTGCAAGTGAATTGGATTTAAA
The DNA here is from genome assembly GCF_900497805.2 of Vombatus ursinus. NCBI lineage: Eukaryota > Metazoa > Chordata > Mammalia > Diprotodontia > Vombatidae > Vombatus > Vombatus ursinus. The sequence continues at coordinate 52,723,921 of NW_020954608.1, read as the reverse complement.
TGGGGCAGGGCTGTGCAAAGTCATAAGCCTCACTCTCTTCTCCAGAGTTATCAGAGTCCAGTGGCAAGACACAGTGGCCCCCTCCAGGAACTTACAAACTCATGGGAGAAGACAACACATAAAAAGAAGCTGTGGGTGGGATGTGGAGTGGTACCCTGCATAGGGGCAGTCCTTCAGTCTGGGTGATCTGAGGAGGTATGAATTCAGAATTGATTTCTCTTACAAAATGGTGAATTTCTGGAGATCATGAGATCCCGGAGGTTACCTGGGTGGAAAATGATGAGATGAAATCCCTGAATATGTTCTTTTACTGGCATCTACTCAGTCCTCACAATACCTCTTTCTAAATGGACTAGTTTTCATTATTATTAACTTTTTTTCCAACAGAACAACTAATGTTTCTTTTCATACAAGGCTGGCTGTTGCTGGGGGCCTTTCCCTTGTCCTCGTGCAGCCGATCCCAAACATTTGTTTTTAATGGAGAAGCAGTGGAAAGGGCCCAGACTGTGTTTTATATCTTTAAAGGTTTTATGGGTGCATGCATTCTGACTGCCATTTAAATAGGGTGGAAAGAATGCAGAATGTTTTGGGTTCTCTTTTTTGGTTTTCTTTAATGGTTCTTCCTTAAAATTCAAGTAAAGTTTGTCTAGTTTAAGGGGGAGGAGAGATGGTCAAAGGAACAAAATTGACAAATAGACTCAGGCATGTATTTTAATACCCTTCACATAGCCTATATAAGAATTAATTTCAAATTAATTTTATTTTAATTATTTTATTTTAATTTATTAACTTACATTTTCATTATTCTTTGTTCTTCGTTTTGCCACTTTCTTCATATTCGTCATACCTTATAGTACAATAGTTTTCCATTATATTCATTATCACTTTGTTTAGCCATTCCTTTTTTGGTGGACAAAGAAAGTGGACTTTGTTTCTAGTTCTTTGCTACTATAAAAAAATGCTGATAGAAATATTTTTGTGTATATGGGCTTTTCTTTCTATTTTCACCTAACAATGGTATCTGCAAGTGAAAGTATATAGATATTTTAGTTACTTTCTTGGCATAATTCCTAATTGCTTTCTAAAATCTTTAAGCCAACTCACAATTCCACTAACAATGTATTAGAGTGTCTGGTCTTGCCACAATCCTGCCAACATGGACTATTCCTATTTTCTGTCATCTAACAGATGGCTGTAAAGGTGAAACCTCAGAGTTGCTTTGATTTGCATCTTTGAAAGATTTAAAAATATTTATTTATTCATGCTTTTTGTTTTTATACCACAAACCATTTCACAGTATTATGAAGGAGACATTTTTAACAATCTAAAAGGAAGGAGAATGTGAGATGGACTTATTGAAAAAAATATACACATATATGCACACACATACACATATATGTGTATATATACACACAGGTATACATATACACACGTATGTATGTAGGCAGCTAGGTGGCATCATACTGCATAGGGTGCTAGGTCTGGAATCAGGAGGAATCCTCTTCCTCAAACACTAGCTGTGTGACACTGGGCAAGTCACTTAACCCTGTTTGCCTCAGTTTCCTCATCTGTAAAATGAGGTAGAGAAGAAAATGGCAAACCACTCCAGTTTCTTTGCCAAGAAAATCTCAAATGTGGTCACAAAGAGTCAAATACAACTGAAATGACTGAATAACAACTACATGCATACATATACATACACACACACATAAATACATATACACAGAGAATATTATACATTATAATATACATACACATATATTTATAAATGTAAATATATCTCTTTAAAATCCTTACTTCATATTTGGTTTCAGCCTCAAGGTTTAGTGCATAATATGCTAGGGTGGTGACATTTAACAAGTTTGCTGGTGTCTCTCAGTTATTTGTTAGTTCACTTAATTCAATAAACAAACAAGGCATGATTTTAGGAATTAAAGATACAAACACAAAAATGAAAACTAGGTCCTGCCCTCAAAGGGGCATTCCATTAGGGTATGCAATCTACAAAGAGAAGATAATTTTAAAAAAGAGTGCACTATCAACTAGGATTCTCTGAAAAGGCATTCTGTGGGAGGAGGCAAAATTTCAAGTGGATAAATGAAATGAAAATATATATTATTAAAACAGAGGAGAATGGGAGGGAAGTACCTTTCAGACCTTTGACAGAGGGAGAATTCATAACCAAAAAGAGATAGTGGAGATCACAGATTGCTATAAAATTTTAAGATTTGTAAAGCATTGTACATGTTATCTCATTTGAACCATACAACAACCCTGTGGGTTAGTACTTTTATTATCCCTTTTTTACAGATGAGGAAACTGAGGCTTAGAGAGGTGAAATGACTTGCCCAAGATTACACAACTACTAAGTGTCTGAGGCAGGGTTTGAATTCAGGTCTTCTTGATTCTAAGTCTAATGCTACTACCCATTGTGCCAAGGCCTTTGTACTAATAAAATCAATGCAACTAGATTGAGAATTGAAACTGAATGACAAACAATTCCTTTGCTCCAAATATTTTAGATTAAAAAAATCATTATTCAATATATATAGGAAATGTCTCAAGTATATGACTGAGAGTTATTTCTCCATAGCCAAGTGGTTAAGGCTATATAAAAACTGATTTTTAAAAGAATGGCTAACCATAAACATATGAAGCAATGCTTCAAATCCCTAATAAGAGAATTGCGAATGAAAACAACTCTGAGATTTCAACTCACATCCATAAAATTGGCAAAGATGATAAAAAGCAACAATAGTGTAGGAATGGTTGTAGGAATACAGGCACACTGTTCCTGCAGTTATGAATTGGTCCAGTGGTTCTGAAGAATAATTTGGAATGATATGAAAAAAGTTACCAAATTGCACATCTTGTTAGACCTAGTGATTCCACTATAGGGCATGTGCTCCAGTGAGGTTAGAGACAGAGAGAAACATCCCAAATGTACCAAAATATTCATAACAGGGGCAGCTAGGTGGCACAATGAATAAAGCACTGGTCCTCAAGTCAGGAGGACCTGAGTTCAAACCCGGCCTCAGACACTTGATAATTACTAGCGATGTGACTCTGGGCGAGTCACTTAACCCTAATTGCCTAGCCGAGAAACAAAACAAAACAAAATATTTATAACATAACATTTTTTGCAGTAGCAAGAAAAAATGGGGATATGTGTACGAATGAACTCAAAGCAAAGATGGCAGACAACATGACTATAATAATGTGGATGAAAATAAAATTAAAGGGCAGTTGAACTCAGATTATAGGCAATGACTAATATGATTCCAGAGGACAGAAGGTGAAATAATCTCTCTCCTCTCAGTAGAAAAATCGGGTACAAAATTTTGCAAACCTTGTCAAATGTGAATCTCATGTCCACTGGTTTTACTTCACTATATTTTTTTGTGGGAGAATTCTAATATGGGATGGGGATAATATTGATAAATGTTTGTAGCTAAGAAACAAATGCATCAGTAAGGCTTCAAAGTACAAAAAAAGAGGAAATAAGAGATAGATAGGTGGAGTTGAGTATCTCCTTATTAATTCTCCTGAGCTATCTCTGTCCCTCTTAGTCCAATGTCATGATTTCAATACTACTGGCCCCATCCTTTCTGAATTCTGTACCTGGTTCCTGCAAACTCTAAACCTTCCTCTCAGTAGCCAGTACTACCATTTCTAAATGAAGAGGTACCCAAGGTGGGACTCAGAGGACCCTATATATTTAGATTTTAAGGGCAGGAGAATAGGAACTAACATTCTGGATATATAAAAAGATAAAATACAGTCTCTGTATGTTTGCAGTTTTTGTTGAGAAGATGAAATCCACACAAAACAATTAGAGCACAATAAAGGATGTAAACTATGTAAGTGTGATGAGAATCCAGAGCAGGAAAAGATCACATGGTCAGAGAAGGCTTCCTGGAAGAGGTGAGATTTGAGCTGGGCCATGGAGAAGATATGGATGGGCAGAGGGAGAAAGACAGACATTTTAGCATAAGCACAGATGCAGAGGTGGGAACGAACATGGCATTTTACAGGGACAATGTCAACACAATAGGCGCTCTCCCTTTCTTCCAGTATGATATATCTATATCTATCTATCTATCTACCCATCTATCTATACCTATCTACCTACATATCTATCCTGTATATATATATATCCTATATATTTCCTATATATCTCTTTCCTACATGTATATGTGTATATGTATATTTGTGTCTATATATATCTCCTATATATTTATTCCCTCCTGTCTATGAGTATTGAAACCCTTGCATTGCTGTAAGTGGCTCTGCAAATATGGAGGCTCTTATATAGGAGTGGTAGGAGGCTTAAAAGGATAACAGTGTAGTACAATGGGAAAAGGATTTGGAGTAAGAGGATATGATTTAATTGTGACTTCGCTATATATTACATGGGTGCAAATCTAGGTTTTCTGTAAGGAAAAACAAAATGAAACAATACTTCCTAACTACTATTTGTTGTTGTTGAGTTGTTTCAGTGATGTCTGACTCTTTGTGACCCCTTTTGAGATTTTCTTGGCAAAGAAACTGGAGTGGTTTGCCATCTTCTTTTCCAGCTCATTTTACAGAGAATGAAACTGAGGCAAATAGGGTGAAATGACTTGCCCAGGGTCACACAACTAGTAAGTGATTGAGGCCATATTTAAATTAAGGTCTTCCTGACTCTAAGCTCTCTATCCACTGTGCCACCTAGCTGACCTCTGTTCCCACAGTTCCTTAAAATACAAAAGGATGGCATAGTATTATAAAAAGTAGTGTCGAGTACTAAAACTCTTAAGTGATCTTAGCCTGGTGAGAAATGTAAGAACAGTAAAAAGGTGTGTTTTGCTTTTCTTTTTTAGATTTATCAAGGAGTGATACTAGATAGTTGGGGTTGGGCAATATAATGAAATAGACACTAGGATGAATGAAGGCAGAAATACTGAACTTTTTTTTTTTGGTTTTGGATTTTTCTCTGGCAAGGAAAATGGACTGGAAAGGACAGAATAGAAATAGCTAATAGCAAGGTGCTATACAAGATGAATAAAGAGATAATAAGAGACAATCTTCTTAGCCATCCTTGCTGGGTTAAAATCATTAGTCACAGACAAACTGCATTCCAGGTTATTGAAAGAACTAACAAATGTGATTGGTGAGCCGCTGTCAGTGATTTTTGGATTCTCATGAAGAATGGAGGAGGAACCCTAGGTTTGAAGAAAGTTCAATGGCATCCTGATTTTGAAGAAAGGGAAGAGAATAGAGAATGTAAATTATGAGTCCATGATCTTGATTTCAGTTCTTGGCATGATTCTAGAATATATGATTAAGGAAATGGTTAATGAACATCTAAAAAATCAAATGGTGGTCACAGAGACAACACAGCTTTATTAAGAATGCATATCAGACTTGCCTCATTTCTTTTTTGACAGGGTTCCTAAGCTAGCACATCAGGGGATTGCTGCAGATAGAGCTTATTTTGATTTCAAAGGTTTTTTTTTTAAATGATATTCTAATGGACAGTGTGCAGTGATGTAGGCTAGATGATTGTATAGTTAGATTCAGAACTGGTTGGATAATTGGACACAAAGATTACGCATTATTATATCAGTGTCAACTTGGAAGGAGACTGTTCATGGAAGTTGTATTTGTCCTTGTGCTGTTAAAAATATTTTTATCAGTTGTTCACACAAAGACATAGAAGGAATGCTTATCAAATTTGCAAATGACTCAAAGATGGGAGGGATAGCTAATACTGGATGAAAGAGTCAGCATTCCAAAAGTTCTGGAAGTTTGGTGGGCTAAATTCAATTAGAAATTTTATTAAGTGCTTCTTATGTGTGTGCTTGGGTCTAGGAATTCAAAGACAAAACCTAAGCGGTCCTTGACCACAAGGAGACTGATGAATGCAAAGTGTTACACTTATGTTAATAAACACACTTCACAAACACATATGTGCATACATATACACATATCATATGTTTATATACATATCATATATGTAGACCTAAAAGATATTTCCCAAGAGATAAATAAAAGATAAGAACACAATTATCAAAAGAATTGCAAACTATTAACAATCACATAAAAGAATCATTAATAAGAGAAATGCAAATCAATATCCCTGAGGTTTCAGCTCATACTCCATACATAGGAAAAGATGGGAATAGGCAATCTTAGAGGAATTGTGGGAAGATAGGCATGCTAGAGCATGGTTGGTGGAGTTGTGAATTTGTGCAGCTATGTTGGAAAGCAATTTGGAATTATGCAAATAATGTGACTAAATGTCTTCGTCTTTTAACCCAGAGATTCCACTACCTCAAGAAGTCCATTGATAAGAAGAAAGTCTCTATATATGCCAAAATATTTATGATAGTACCTTTTGTGAAGGAAACAAAATAAATACCCACTGATTGGGGAATGGATAAACAAATTGTGGAAAGTAACAATATTACTGTCCCATGATAAATATGAATAATAAAAAGAAGCATGGAAAGATCTGTATGAACCAATGCAGAATGAGATATACAGAGCCAAAAAGACAATATACGAAATGACTACAATAAGGTAAATGGAAAGCATGACTAGAAAACCAAACAAAACTCAAACCAAAAGTGAATGTTGCAAAAGTATAAAGAACAATCATGGCTCCAAAGAAGAGATACAAGAAGACACCTTTGCTCTACCCCTTTGCAGAGGTGGGAGGTCCATGACTATGGTAAATTGCACATATGTTCAGACTTTTGTGATGTATTGAGCAGTTTTGCAGATTTTCCCCTCCTTTTTTTTCCCTTGTCTTTATAAATATAATTAGTTATACAAAATGACTCTAAGCTCCCTCAGGGCAGGGACTATTTTTTGCCTTTTTTTTGGTATTCCCAGCATTTAACATATTGCCAGGCATATAGTAGGTGCTTAATATATGTTTCTTAATTGATTGAGAAGGGGCAAGGGAGAGATCCTGGAGAAAACTTTGTTCATGTTTAAAAAAACCCAAGACATCAATAAAAATTTATTTAAAAAAAAAAAGAGAATATAACCAGAAGCACACAATTTACCCTAAAAAGGACATTCTCAATTTTTTCCTTCCTGATCTTGACCCTTTCCTGGCTCAACTCTCCTGACTGTCAGCTCAGATCCAGCTGTTAGGGGGAAAGGAGCTCTCAGGTGGCTGCTGATAATCTACCCACAGATAATTGAGAGCTGAATGTATTAATCCATATAGAGTCTCCTTATCCCTGTCTTATTTCTCAGTGCTCTCTAAAGGCAAATGTTTTTAATGCAGAGAAGAAAAGGGAACAGTCTTTAGACCACACTGATACTTGTAGTTTTGGGTTCCGGAATTCACCCCTTCAGAGTAGAGAAACCTAGGGACGCAATGGCTGAAAAAGAAAGAAAAAAGTACCACAGTAAGATCCTTAGACTGTGACAATGAGGTCAAAGCAGGATTTTATTAGAACCATATTTGAATCCTGAAATTAAAAAAAAAATAAGAGCAACATACTTTAAAAATTATTTATGATTTTAAGCACATGAAAAGCGTATCATGTACCCAGGGAAGGCATAATGGGGAACAGCTGGCAAACATGTGTCTCACTGTTCTTGGGATGTTCATGATTCTCTGATGGCCAAGAATAACAGTAATAATGATGCTGCTGTTGCTAATGATTGTATTAATAATAATAAAAAAGAAAGAGGAGGCTTTCCTGGAGCCTGCTGTGCAGGAGTGCTCTGGCCTCTGGATGATGGCTGAAGTTTGGGAAAGGTGAATCTCCGCCAGAGTCTTTGGTTCTGAGGGACTGCTTTAGGGTCAGCAGGCAATGAAAGAGAAGATCGTTGTCCTTCCCCAAGCCAGCCCCATGAACAGCTGCAGAGAGAATAACCAGGACTGGTGGCCACCATTGCAATTGCTCTTCCTGTGCTTTCCAAGTTTGGTCTATTTTTGTCCAAACCCTCTGGGCCAGATCTGGAATGGGTAGGGATTTCCAGTGAGGTTGTGTAGATCAACTTTAGACTGACCGGAAGATGGATTCGTCTGTGGCCTCTCTCCAGGGGAGCAGTGCTCAAGTCACTGTCAAATGTTAGCGGTATGGAGGTGAGGGAACTAAGGCTAGGAACTGATAGGAGTGACTGCCTATTCCTTCCTCATTCCCTTGCTTTTCACCCACTTGCAGCTTACGTTTTTTAAGTAATCAGCTCAAGTCATACCTCCTCTAAGAAGACTTCCTGACTACAGCAGTGCATAGTTTCTTCATTCTAAATTCTTATAATGCTGATGATCTTTATCTACAGTGTTCCAGATTTTGAGGGATAGTCTTGATTTAAAAAAAAAAAAAGCTAAAAATGCTCTTTGTGACCCTGTAGACCATACTATACCAATACTGTCCATAGGATTTTCTTGGCAAAGGTACTAGAGTTGTTTGCAATTTTCTTCTCCAATGGATTAAGGCAGAGGATAAGTGACTTGCCCAGGGTCGCATAGCTAGTAAGTGTCTGAGGCCAGATTTGAACTCAGGTCTTCCTGACTCCAGGCCCAGTGCTCTATCAACTGAGCAACCTAGCTGCCCCTGTACTAATTTTTTTTTAAATAAGACTTTGTAAATCATTTGTCTTTTGTTAAATCATATGTCTCAATTTTTGATTTGGAAAAGTCATTGTCTCAATACCGCTTAATTGCAACTTATTACATAACTGCCTGCTATATTAGTTATTCAAATCAGTTGAATGGTCATTTATTAAGTGTTATGTGACATGCAAGGCACTATGCTAGGTCCCAAGGGTACAAAGACAACAAAGAAAAACAACTCCTGTCCTGAAGAAGTTGACATTCTGTTGGAATGTAAACTTCTCTTCGTGCATTAATATATTATCTCCCTAACTAGGTTTTACATTTCCCAAAGGCTGGAACTATGCATTGTGCTTCTCTGGTATCTCTTAGAAGGGGTAGTGAAATGTCATATTTATGTAGCACCTTAAGTTTTATGGAATCACAGAATCTAAGACACAGAAATGAGCTCAGAGAACATGTAAATCGGGGGTTCTTAACTTTTTTTATGCCCTACACCCCATTCAAAATCTGGTGAAGCCTAGAGACCTCTTCTCAGAATAATGTCTTGAAATAATTGAAGGAAATGCTAACTTCCAGTTAGAGATGAGTGAAAATAAAGTTGTAATTTTTTTCCCATCCAAGTTTACTGACCCTTGCATGGATCCCAGGTTAAGAACGCCATACTTAACCAAAAATTCCTTCAACAGGGATCGGTGATCCAATTTCTTGTAGATCTCCAGGGAGAGAGAACCCACTCTATCTTCTTGTAATCTAGTCTACTTTTGGACAACTCTTATTATTAGGATGTTTTTCCTGAGATCGAGCCTAAATCTGTTCCTCATCACCTTCTGTTCGTGGCTCACGATTCTCTTCTTTGTGGCCAAACAGAATAAATCTAATATTTTTCCCACATGATAAGCCTTCAGATCCTGGAAGACAGCTCTCATGGTCTTCCTCTTCTCCCAAAGTCTTTTCTTCTTTATTTTAAACAGTCGTAATTCCTTCCTCTAGTCCTCATCTGGAGTATTTTGTTCAGTTCTCCAGATACAGGCTGACTAGAACAGAATTCTGACTTCCCTCATAATGAACCCTATGCCTTTTTTTAATATGTTCTAGCATGGCACTAGCCATGTCACATTTAAAATACACTGAGCTTGTAATCTATGAAAACCCCTAGGCTTATTTCATAGGAATGGCTGCTTAGATTTTTGAAACCCAAGTGTAGAACTTTACACTTGTTCCTATTTAATTCCATCTTTACTTAATTTGGCTCATTTTTCTAGCTTGGGTGGTCTTTTTGGATTTGGACCCTCTCGTGAAATGTTAGCTGTACCTCCCAGCTTTATATCGTTTGCATATTTGACAAGCATACAATTTAAGCCTTCATCCAGCTTTTTGATAAAGATATTAAATAGCCCAGGATCGAGGACAGCTTCCTGAGACCACATCTTAATTTGTTAGCAACTTCGTCCCTCTTTGGATTCAATTGCTTGTTCCACCATACTATCATCCAGCTGTATCTCTACATTTTGCACAAAAGGATAACATGAGGGACTTTAATAAAATATTTTGCCAAAACCTACGTATATGATTTCCTGGGTATCTTATTGACCTAAAAGTCTAGTTTTCCTATATAAAAAATGAGGTTAGTTTGTTAGAATTTGTTCTTTTAAAAATGAATCTTAACATCTTTTTATATTACACCCACTTCTGTATATTCCTCCTCCATTGCCTCCCACAAACTGGACCCTTCCTTGTAGCAAATAAAAATAAGCTAAAATAACCAACATGGTGATCTTATCTGACAATGTAAGCTCTATTCTCTCTGAGTAGTCCCTTACCTCTCTCCAGAGAAGAGGGAGAAACGTTTCATTATTTGTTTTCCAGGATGATTATTTTTTTTTCAATCACTCAAAAGTTCAATTGCCTTTGAGTGATCTTACATTGTTGAGGTCATTATGTATGTTCTGGGCTTTCTTATTTTATTCTGTATCAGTTCATGTAGATCTTCCTATGACATGACCTTTTTAAAAAAATTATTATTTGTTTATTTTTAACATTCTCTTCCTTTCAAATGGAGTTCCAATTTCTGTCCTTCTCTCCCATCTCTCCCCAACCAACTGAGAAGACAAGCCAAATGATATTAATCATGCATGAAAAAACATGCAAAACATTTCCATATTAACCATACTGCAAAAAATGAAAACAAAAAAGCAAAAAAAAAAAAAAAACCAAACCCTGAAAAGCAAGAAAATTATACTTGCCTTGCACTCAGAGTTCACCAGTTCTTTCTCTGGAGGTAGATATATTTTTTTCATCATGAATCATTTGGAGTTATCTTGGATCATTGTACTGATCAGAGTAGCTGAGTCTTTCACAGTTGATCATCATTACAACATTGTTGCTACTGTGTATAAATGATGTCCTGATTCTTTGTACTTTGCTTTGCATCAGTTCATATAGGTTTTGCCATGCTTTCCCACCAAATAACACCCCCCCATCATTACAATAGTAATAATTACAATAGTACTCCATCACAATCGCATGCCAAAACTTGTTCAGCCATTCCCCAGTTGATAAGCATCCCCTCAATTTCCAATTTTTGGCCCCACTAAAAGAGCTGTTGTAAATATTTTTGTACATGTCCTTCCCTTTCTCTTTGATCTCTTTGGGGTACAGACCTAGTAGTGGTATTGCTGAGTCAAAAGGTGTGCCAGTTTTATGGCCCTTTGGGCATGGCTTTAAATTGTTCTCAAGAATATTTGAATCAGTTCACAACTTGACCAACAGTTTATTAGTTTATCTGTTTTTCCTCATCTTCTCCAGCGTTTGTCATTTCTGATAAGTATGAAGTGGTATTTCAGAGTTGTTTTAATTTGCATTTCTCTAATCAGTGATTTAGAGCATGTTTTTCCCCATGTGACTATAAATAGCTTTTATTTCTTCCTCTGAAAACTTCCTGTTCATATCTTTTGATGATTTATCAATTGGGTAAAGGCTCTTATTTTTTTGAAAATTTGATTCAGTTCCCTATATGTTTGAGAAATGAGACCTTTATCAGAGAAACTTGCTGTAAACTTTTTTTATATTACTTCATTGTCTATGGTACTTTTTTTTTTTTTTAGCAAAATGTAGTTTCTCTGATTATCTCCTTTAATTAGGTTTCTTTTTGCTTTTGCTTTGTCTGAGTTAATGATTGCTAGTTTGTTTTTTACTTTTTTTTTACTTCAGCTAAAGCATAATAGATTCTTTTCTAGCCCTTTACTTTAACTCTGTGTTTCAGTTTCAAGTGTGTCTCTTACATACAATATATTATTGAATTCTGATTTCTAATCAATTTTGCTATCTGCTTCTGTTTTGTGAGTGAGCTCATCCCATTCATATTCACAATTATGATTACTGTATATTTCTCTCTATCTTATTTTATTCTGTTTATCCTTCTCTCTCTCTTTATCCTGTCTCTTCTCAAAAGTCTGTTATGCTTCTGAGCACTGCTTCCCTTAATTGACCCTCCTATTTACACCCCCCTCCATATACCTTATCACCTTCCCCTCCTTTCTCACTATTGGGTAAGATAGATTTCTATACCCAACTGAGTTTGTATATATATTTTTTACTCTCAATCAATTTTGATAAGAGTGAGGTTTAAGCATTGCCTCTCACACCTCATTTTCCTCTTCACTATATGCATGTGCCTTTTATGTGAAATGAAAATTTCCCCATTCTATCTTTCCCTCCCCCCTCTCCTAGTGCATCTCTTTTTCTCACCCTTACATTTTTTTTGAGATCATCCCAACATAATTAACTCCCATGCCCTCTGTCTATGTAGACTCCTTCTAACTACCCTTATAATAATAAAGTTCTTAAGAGTTACATGTATTATCTTCCCGGATAGAAATGTAAATAATTTAGCTTTATTAATCCCTTATAATTACTCTTTCATGTTTACCTTTTTATGCTTCTCTTAAGTCTTCTGTTTGAATATATAATTTTCTATTCAACTCTGATCTTTTCATCAGGAATTCTTGGAAGTCCTCTATTTCAATATATATCTATTACTCCTCCACCCCACCCCTGCCCCCCTTATAGCATTATGTTCAGTTTTGCTGGATATGTGATTGTCGATTATAATCCTAGCTTCTTTGCCCTTCATAATATCATATTCTAAGCTTTCTGTTCCTTTAAATGGAAGTTGCTCAATCTTGTGTGATCTTGACTGTGGTTCCATGATATTTGAATTGTTTATTTCTGGCTGCATGCAATATTTTCTCCTTTACCGAGGAACTCTAGAATTTGGCTATAATATTCCTAGAAGTTTTCATTTTGGGGTCTCTTTCAGGAGGTTATTGACAGATTCTTTCAATTTCTATTTTATCCTCTGGGTATAAGATATAGGGGGCAGTTTTCCTTGATAATTTCTTGAAATATGATGTGTTGGTTCTATTTTTGATCATGGCTTTCAGATAGTTCAATAATTCTTAAATTATCTCTCCTGGATCTATTTTCCAGGTCAGTTGTTTTTCCAATGATATATTTCACATTTTCTTCTATTTTTTTCGTTCTTTTGACCTTGTTTTATTGTTTTTCAAAGTTTCATGGAGTCATTAGCTTCCACTTGCCCAATTCTAAGTTTTAAGGAATTATTTTCTTCAGTGAGCTTTTGTGCCTCTTTTTCCATTTGCCCAATTCTGCTTTTTAAGGTGTTCTTTCCTTCAGTATTTTGTGTGTGTGCCTCTTTTACCGAGCTGTTAATTTTCTTTTCATAATTTTCTTGCATCACTCTCATTCCTTTTCTCCATTTTTCTTCTACCACTCATCTCTTTCTTTAAGTCTTCCAGGACTTGTTGGGCTTGTATCCAATTAGCATTATTCTTTGAGCTTTGGTTGTAGCTGTTCTCACATTCTTCTTCTAAGTTTGTATTTTTGTCTTCCTTGCCACTATGATAGCTTTTTATGGTCAAGTTCCTTTTTGTTGTTGTTTGCTCACTTTTTCCGGCCTATTTCTTGACTTTGAAGCTTATGTTAAAGTTGGACTCTATTCACCTGGGGGTGGGGATGCACCGTCCCCAGCTTTAGACTTTTTATTGCTTTTGTTGCTTTTTTTTAGAGCTAGTTCTGGGGACCTGTAAGTTTTTGGTGCTTCCAATGTGGTGTGATCTGGGGAGAGGTGTGGTCACTGCTCTCCCGGTCTGTGCTCTGGTCTTCATGCAGGAAAGGCCCTTTTCCCTCTTCAGCTGCAAGGATAGTGCTCCTCTCTGCCTTGGAACTGTGACCAAGGTACCTGCTCCCTTGTCATTAACCACAAGCACTTCTCTCTGCCTTACAGTTGTGACCCAGAACTGACTATGGGTAATCGAGTTGTCAGTTATTGCCAGCTATACCCAGTGCCGGCAAAGGGTCCCCTGTAATCTCTGTCCCCTGTAACTAGTTGTCTGACCCTCTTACTCTCTCTGGGCTGAGAGCTCCTGAAGCTTCACTGCTCACTGTTGCAGCCACTTGCAAGGCCCCCTGCTGTTTGCCCTGGGCCAGTCCCCACCCTAGTGTCATAGACCTCTCCTGCCAACCTCTTAAGTTGTCTCAGGCTTGGCTCTGCTCCTCCAAAATTTGATTTGAGGAGGTATTTTAAAGTTGTTTAAGGGGGGAATACATCTTCAACAAGACCCATTCTTTTTTTTTTTTAAGGCAATTGAGGTTAAGTGACTTGCCCGGGCTAGTGTCAAGTGTTTGGTCTGAGGCCAGATTTGAACTCAGGTCCTCCTGACTTCAGGGCCAGGGCTCTATCCACTGCTCCACCTAGCTGCCTCAGCAGGACCTATTCTTGAAGAATCTATGCTGCATCTGTTTTTGAGCACACAAAAGCCACCCTTCATAATATATTCTTGAAGGTTATCAGGAGCAGAAGACAAAGTTCACTGATCAATAGATTTTAGACTCCATTCTCTTGCCATGTTTGAATACTGGTGCAACATTTGCCTTTCTTCAATACTTTGGCATCTTCCTCATTCTCTATGACTTTTCAGAAATTGTTGACAGCAGCTCAGTAATTATATCTGCCAGTTCTTTTGGTACCTTGGAGTACAGTTTTCCTGGCTGGGTGACTTAAGTCCTTTGAGGTCAGCTAGATGCTATCGGATTATCTTCTCACTTATCTTGAATTTCTACTATGAAACCGCCATTTTCATTCTGTGCTTCCTAGTTCAATGGTTCTTTTCTTTGGAAGAGAAAAGAAAAGCCAGAAGGCATTGAGTAATTCAGCTTTTTGAATTCCACCTGGTATCATCATCGTATCCACTAGGAGCAACATTTCTTTCCCTTCTTTGATCTTATTTTATTTCTATACTGTTGTATTTCACCGATACTCTATGTCATCCTCTCTTGGCTTTCACCTTGACTCTGATGGTGGCCAGAGGTATATGCATATCACTGGAGGAAAAAGCTGAGTCTGTGTTACACCCTTAAAGTTGAATTTATGATTCTTCATCTTGAAGCTACCTGGTTTAATCCAGGCAGGGATCCTGGACTCCCGTGTTGTCTTTCTCTACCCCATCATATTCTTTGGCCTCAGGATATCTCCTCTTCTCTGAGGCATTCTGCTTCCATTTTAAAGGTCTTTCATTGGCCTTGCTTCAGAGAATGATTATGATTCAGAACTGGTATTGAGATCTAAAAGTAAATAGAAACCACCTTTGGGAAACTAATGCTTTCTGATGGATGGGTGGGAGGGAAGAGAAGCTCATATGCTTACAGAACTGCAACCTCCTTATTAGTCCAACTTCCTCATTTTACAGAAGAGGCAACTGAGGCCCAGGGAAGTTAAGTGACTTGACCAAAGTCATCACAACTAGTAAGTGTCAAAGGTGGTATTTGAACCTAAGTCCTCTGACTCCAGAGTTGTCACTATAGATTCTATATTCTTTCCCTTTTTGTAATAATCATGGTGCTTAGTACTTACAGTGAACCTCTGGGCATAGTCTTGGGCACAGGGGCTTGGAGGAGAGGTATTTAAGTTCTCTCTAGTGTCCCATAGTGGCAGAAGCATTGGATTTTGAGTCAAAAGAGACTTGGATTCAAGTCCTGCTTTTTGTGCTTAAATAGTTATTTGACATTGGGCTAGTCCTGTAACTTCCTTAAACTTCAGTTTTTCATCTTTTAAATGTAAATAATGCTGGAATATATTATAACATAATATTTTATAATATATGAAATATTAGTAAGAAATATTAATATATAAAACTAATACAATAGATGAAATAGCAATATAATATGAAATATTACTAATTAACATATCAATATATGTAAATAATACTCAAATGTATCATAATATATGAAACATAATATGCATTGTAGTAATATATGACATTGATATACCATATAATATATAATATTAATATATGACATGCATCATAGTATATAATATTAACATATCATGTATAATATATAATATTAATATAATATTTATATAGTGATACATAGTATATACTATATGTACCATATGTAATATATAATTACATATGATTATATACATAGGAAATAAGGATGTTTTCATTCTCTGAGTATGAATTATTATTATTCCTGACTCTGTTGCCTCTCACTCCCTTACTCTCTTACTCAGGCTCCTCTCTCTCTCTCACAGTGCTATACTTTCTTCATCTGCACATTGTGTAGGGTTGTCACCCCTACTGCTGTCTACTTTTTTTTTTTTAAGCAAGGAGGAGGATTTTTGGGTCAGCAGCAGATCATTTGTCTCCAAGGCTCATTGTTGAACACTTGAATAACCCTTAAGACTGGAGAATGCATGCAGAAAGTATCATCTGAGGATCCGTGAGCATTTTCTAACCTCCACCCTGGAGATGAGGTTGAGGAAGGATGAGGGATGTGGGGTTTTTCTTCAGAATCTAGGACTGGGATTGGGATGATATTGAGCTCTTTATTGCTAGAGATTAAAGGAGGAAGAGAGGATTCCCGGTCATAGAAGGAAATATTTGCTCTCTGAAAGTCCCTGACACTGAACGCAATCAGGCATCAGAAGGCAGGGAGGTAGACATTCCACCAGGGCATTGTCAGGAGATGGCCCCCTCATTCTGTAATCAAAGAATCCAAGTAGAGCCCTACTAATGGACCCAGATTACAGAGACAGCCAGCAAAATAGGTATTAGGTTGCAGAGACAATACATGAGTATGTGTTGGGGGAGTTGGAGGAGTGCAGTTTTACAGTATCACACAGAGATCATCCTTGGAACAAGCACATTATATCAGAGGTATGTGCGTGTATTTTTCACTGAGGTCTGTCTCCGAAGTCTCAAAGGAAGAGAGTGGCTTTCACAGAGATCAGAAGGAATCAGTTCCAAAGAGACAGGAGAGGACTGAACAAGGAGACAAAGAACAGCTCAATCTGTCTGGAATTTGAGGGTGAAGGGGAGTTACAGGAGACAAGCCTCAGGAGATAGGTTGGAGCCAGACCATGGAGAGCCTTGAATGCCAGACCAGATTTGTTGGGAGATGACCTTGATTTGACAAAGAGCATACTGGCAGAGTGTGAGCTTTGGCAAGTCCTAGCAAGCTGGAAAGGTTTTGAATGTGGGCCCAGTAACAGGCTGAAGTCAAGCTAAATTTGGGGTTGATCACTGGAGAGGAAAAGCAGTTCTGAGGCTGAGCATCTCATAAAGAATCTTATAGGGTACAGAGGGGGGTTGGGTTTGGCATCTGTGGAAGGATTGTCCTTACTAGGAAAGTAATGGATAATTGGGTTATTGTATGAAAATGTATGAAAATAAATATTTTCTAGTCACTAGTATTGATAGGGAGCTATCACAGATAGGTGGTGGAGCAGATGGAGCTTATGAGGTCACCTCCAGTCCTTTCTGTCCTCCTGAACTCAAGAGATGGCACTGTAATAGCAACAGCAATAAATATTAATTTAATGCCTTAGACATGCAAGAAGTTACAACCTAATGTGGAGAAGGATGAATGACAAAAATGCAAGGGAATTTACATGCTCTGGATAATAGTAATATATATTCAAGGAATGGAAAGAAAAACTTAATCAAGAAGGTTAATATATGACTCCCAAAAGGATCACAAAAGCCCAGAGTCAAATGGGAATGATTTGATATAGTGAAAAGAACAATCGGCTTTGAGGGAGAAGACCTGTGTTCAAATCCTTCCTCAACAGCTCATTAGCCATCTGGTTATGGGCAAGAGGTATTGTATCTGTTCCCACTTCTGTAAAATGGGCCATAGTAAGTCATGGATTTCTTACTTTTCAGAGCTGTCAGAAAAATACTTTGTAAGCCTTAGAGCAGTATATAAACGGGAGCAAGGCAGGATGGAGTAGTGGAAAGAACACTGGATTTGGAATTGGAGGATGTGGGATTGAATCTTGGTTCTGTCACTAACCATTTGTATGATCTTCAGCAAGTCACTGTATGTCTCTGTACCTCATCTGTGTAGTGAGGGAATTGGATGAGGTGATTGCTGAAGTCCTTTTTGTTGGGAAATTCTATTATTTTATGATTATTGAATTTTTAAAAGCTTTTTGGGAGTGCATAGGTCACTGTTTTACTGTTCTCCTATATTAGCATAGATAAGAGAGCAAACTATTGCGTCTTTTAAAATTTTTTTCTCCAATTACATGTAAATACAATTTTTAACATCTGGGTTTTTTTTAAATTTTGAGTTCCAAATTCTCTCTCTCTCTCTCTCTCTCTCTCTCTCTCTCTCTCTCTCTCTCTCTCTCTCTCTCTCTCCCTCCCCTTTTCCCCCTTCCTAAGAAAGTAAACAACTTTAGATATATGTTATACGTGTGCAGCCATGCAAAACGTATTTCCATATTAGCCATGTTGTGAAAGAAACACAAATCAAAAAAGAAAGAAAGAAAAGAAACTAAAACAAAATAAAGAAAGTAAAAATAAGTATGCTAGACTCCATCAGTTCTTTCTCTGGAGGGAGATAGTATTTTTCATTGTAATTCCTTTGGAATTGTTTTGGATCATTGTATTGCTGAGAGGTCATTCACAGTTGATAATGGTACAATATTGCTGTTATTGCGTACAATGTTCTGGTTCTGCTCACTTTACTTTGCATCAGTTCATGTTAGTCTTTCTAGGTTTTTTCTGAAGTTTTTCTAGGTTCATAATTAAAGCATAATAGTATTCCATCACAATCATATACCATGACTTGTTTAGCCATTTCTCAATTTCCAATTCTTTGACACCATTAAAAGAGCTGCTATAGATCCTTTTCCTTTTATTTAGTCTCTTTGGGGTACAGATCTAGTAGTGGTATTGCACAGTTTTATTACCCTTTGGACATAGTTCCAAATTGCTCTCCAGAATGGTTGGATCAGTTCACATCTCCACTAACAGTACATTAGTGTCCCAATCCAAGGTCTCTTTGTAAAGGCACTTTACAGAAGGAAGAGTCAACACATGCCTCCTTTTAGAAAACATTTTCCTCCCATTCCCTCCCCCTAAAATGTATCAGCTAGAGTATCCTGGCTCTATGAGGTTGGGGGCAGAAAAAAGGATTCATTTCTCTCTCTCTCTCTTTTGTTTGCTGCCTTTTTACCTCTATGGCTTTGTCTTCTCCAGATGTACGAGATCAAATCAAAAGGCACCATTGCAAAGAAGTTCAATGATATTGTGCAGAAGATGACTTCCCCCTTACAGCCCCGAGTACCAGAACACAATGACAAGATGAAAAACCTCTCCTATCCCTTCTCCAGGGAGAAAATGTATCTGTGAGTACTTGGTTTGATGTCACATGGGAGACAGAATTGAAAAAACAAACAAACAAACGATGGCTGTCCCAGGGGAGGGTTACTTGACATTTATATAACATTTTATATTTCCTAAGGAACTTTGAATGTGTTGTAAAGCCTAAAACATTAGCAATGGAAAGAAATTAGACATCATCTACTCATGGATCCTCAGTAAAATTCAAGTTCCTTGTGAATTTTTTTTTTTTTAGGCAATTGAGGTTAAGTGACTTGCCCAGGGTCACACAGCTAGTAAGTGTCAAGTATTTGGTCTGAGGCCGGATTTGAACTCAGGTCCTCCCTACTCCAGAGCTGGTGCTCTATCCACTGTGCCACCTAGCTGCCCTTGTTTTGTTTTGGTTTTTTTATTCATTGTATTCATATCCCCAATACCTAGCACATAGTAGGCATTTTAAAAAATGCTTGTGGATGGTTGATCATAGATTTAGAGCTGAAATGTTCTTCAGAGGTCATCTAATCCAATTCTCTTGCTTTATAGTTGAGGAAGCGGAGACCAGAAACGCAAATTGACTCACCAGTGTCACATAGGGGTTAAGTGGCAGAGTAGGAATTTGAACTCAAGTCTCTAACTTCAAATTCAGGACTCTCTCCACCGTAGTAGCGTGTCTCATTATTTCATTTGGTCCTCTGAGACTGGTACAAGAGATACTATTAGCCTCATTTATAATTTATATTCTATATTATTTACATGTTATTTATATTTATATATCATTTATATAGTAAATATTTATTTACTCTTTTGTAGTGGGTTAGTGGTTGAGGGAGGTAGCTTTTAATTATTTTTGAGGAGACTAAGGAGAAAGTGGATGGAAAATCCATTTAATTACCTGCCTAAAGCAGGAAGCTGCATTGAGATTTTGGATTTTTAGTATTAGAGCCAAACTGGAGAAAAATATGTGTATGTGTGTGTGTGCTTTGGTATGTGCCTGTATGTGTATATGTACCTGTTATGTGTACATGTATGCATGTGTTGTGTGTGGAAGACATATTTGTTAGGGAAAGGAGAGTTGAGTCCCTTCAGTTCTGCTCTGTCTACCTCCCCATTCTTCTATTCCTAGCCTCTTATCTCTGAGCCCTTTTACATGTGGGAAGCCTCCAGAAAGATAGCAAAGAAAAGTCTTCAAACAGGAGTGAGTATTCTGAAGAGACTATATAAGGGAAACATTTGTTGGTGTTTGGAATTAGAATGGGAATAATATTTCAATGGAGTCTATGGAATAGCAGCCCAGGAAGAAAGGGCAGAGAACTCAGGATGGAGAGATGTTTGGAATCCAAAGGAGGAAGAAAAACAAGGACACAAAGGGTTGTTTTTAGGGGCCCCTGAACACTAAAGAGTTTTGGACAAGGTGATTTGGAGAGTACCTTCCAGATCTAAAATTCCATTTGGGAGGCTTAGAAGGTTATAAATGACATAATAATCCTGCCCTTTGCCAGTTAGTGTTAAACTCTGGACTCACATATACTGGATCTGATTTTAGGGGGTGGACCCCCAAACGTCACATTTGGCTTATGATTACCCCTCTTAAATTTCATCTCAATTATCTCCAAATATAACTCATGTACACTTCATGTCCAAGTTTCCACAAATGTGAGTAACATATCCCTAACTCTCATACATGCAGTCAATGTAACAAATACATATTGGGTAGAAGATATCTTTTATTTCCCCCCTTATAATATGGAGCCTATATACAAATACAGGAAACATATAATGACCTTCTTGTAGTTCATATGCAATAAATTCTCCTCCCTCTCTGATGGATCCAATTTTTCCACCAGGATCCTAGAGTCCCTTTAATTTAGTGCTACCTCATGGTTTAGACACCCCTCAGAAAGGGATTAAAATTTGGAATTGCCAGCTAGGTAACACCCTAGCAATACTGATGAATCTCTAGCTCTCCCACAAAGTCCTAACACAAGTCCTTTCCAAGACGTGTAGTGCTACTCTGTGGTTTGGACTCCCCACAATCTCCAATGGTGAATGTATTTTGCACCATCCAAAACTCAGTATAATAGTGGTAGGTGACCAGGTCAGTCATTTAGTCAGTCAGTAAGCATTTATTCATGTTTATTATGTACCGAGCACTGAGCTGAGCACTGGAGATACAAAGAAAGGCAAAAACACTGTCTCTTCCCTTCAAAAAGCTCACATTCTAATGGGGGAGATGATATTTCAATAACTAGTTTCATGCAGGATATAGATGCGGAGTGTGTTCGCTAGGGGGAGGAGAGTTGAGTTCCCTTAGTTCTTTGTCTACCTCCCCTTTCTTCTATTCTCAGCCTCAGAGGCAGGGAATTAGCAGCCAAGGGAACTGGGAAAGGGCACCTGCAGAAGGTGGGAATGGAGCTGAGTCTTTGAAAGGAGCCAGGGAAGCTAAGAAATGGAGGGAAAGGAGGATAGCGTTCCAGGCATGAGGGGCAACCAGGGAAAAGGCTGGAGTTGAGAAATGGAGTGTTGTGTTTGAGGAACAGCAAATAGGCCAGTGAACTGGCCTGTACAAAGAGCATAACACAGAGGAATAAACAGTCAAAAGACTAGAAAGGCAAAAAAGGGCCATTTTGGGAAAAGATTTAGATGCCAGAAGACTTTATATTTGATTTTGTAGCTAATAGGAAGCCACTGGGGTTAACTGAATTGAGGGGGGGGATGGATGACATGGTAAGACCTATGATTTCAGAAAATCACTTTGGCAGCTGAGTAGAAGATGAATTGGAATGGGAGAGAAACTTGAGGCTAGGGGAGCAACTAGAATCTACTGCAATCATCCAAGTGAGACGTGATTTGGCTATTTGAGAGGAGAGGAGAGGAGGGAACATAAACAAGAGAGGTCATAAAGGCACAAATGACAAGATTTAGCAATAGATCATATGCATAGGATGAGTGTGAGGGAAAAGTTAAAGATGACACTGGGGTTTTGAGCCTGGGCAAATCGGAGGAAGGGTGAGAGGGAAGTTGGGAAGATGAAGTGGTTTGGGGAGAAAGACAATAAATTCTTTTTTGGACATGCTGAGTTTGAGAAGCCTATCCACTTTGAGATGTCCAAAGGCAGTTGGTTATGGGGGAATAAAGCTTAGGAGAGACTCAAATTGGATATATAGATCTAGGAAGCATCTTCATAGACATGGTAATTGAACCCTTGGGAACTGATGAGTTCACAAAATGAAATAGTATAGAAGGAGAAAAGAAGAGGGCCCAGCACTTTGTTTTGGAGACACCCATGGTTAGAGGAATAGACATGGATGAAGATTCAGCTAAGGAGACTGAGAAGCACTCAGACAGGTGGGACAAAACCAAGAGAAAGAACTAAGAAAGAACCAGGAGAATCATGAAAACCTAGAGAGGAGAGAGATTTCAGGAGGGAGGTGGTGATTAGCAGTTTCAAGAAGGATAAGGATTGAGAAAAGACCACTAAATTTGACAATTAAGACTTCATTGGTAACTTTGGACAAGGCATGAGGTTAGAAGCCAGATTGTAGAGTGTCTGTCCCTTGCTCTCCCGTTGCATCTTTATATCTTTACGTGATTGCATCATTGCATCTTTTCTACTGCTGCTCTAGATTTGGGGTTCCATTCAGTGAAAGGTCTACCCTTATGTGTTTTGAAGGTCAAATTGCTGAACTCTTACATCAGGTTTTCTTGTAAGGCAATACTAGAGGCTGGCTCTGCTCAATAAATCTCCCTTCGATGGCCAGAAGGCTAAGATTATGGGAACATACTGCCTATCATATCAAGATCTCTGGGAAATCAAAACCTCTTTTCCTTTACAGAGGAGGTTTGGGTTCAAGAATGTTATTCATGGACTTTTTTTTAGGGCAGTTTTGGTCACGCACTTCTGCA
The DNA here is from genome assembly GCF_900497805.2 of Vombatus ursinus. Lineage (NCBI taxonomy): Eukaryota > Metazoa > Chordata > Mammalia > Diprotodontia > Vombatidae > Vombatus > Vombatus ursinus. Next base: position 52,700,761 of record NW_020954608.1, on the reverse strand, counting down.
AGAACTCTCGCTAATGCACTGCTGCTGTCTCTGGATGGGAAAGTAATCTCTTCTGTCCCTAGTCTCTAACCTGAGCTAATAAAACTATGGGCAAGCAGTTCTATGTGCTTTTGCCTTAGTTGACAATTGGCTCTTAGGTAGCAAGGGATTGGGGGTGAGTAGAGAAATCTCATATGCACAAATGCTAGAAGAAAGGCACCAAGAGGAAAGGCAAAAAAAAAATCTGTGATCTCTCTTTGAAAGACCAACTTAAGAGAGTGTATCAATCCTCCGATAAGATTCTATCTTCCTAAGAAGTCCCAACCAACCAAATCACCTTCTAGGTCATCACTGTCAATGAAACTTAAACAGGGTTTGATTTTTGTCCTCTTAACAATGACCTAATGGACATGTCCATGCCCCACAGGGAGAGGCATGGACAATCAAATACTCCAAACAAGGCTAACCTCTCCATAAACTCATCAAATTTGTCAGGGAACTTCCCATTCATCATTATCATTCTCCTCCCCTGCCTCCAGAATAATAGAGTAATAAGGACTAAAAGGGACTATAGAAGTTATCTATCTAATCAGTTGCCAGATCTTATAAATTCTATCTCCATGATATATCTTGTATCCATCTTCTCTCCACTCACACAGCCATCCCCCTGATTCAAGTTTTCATGACCTGGACTACTATGATAGCCTCTTGACTACTTTCCCTGCCTGCCTCCATTCTCTCCTCTTTCATATTTACCCTTCTCCTTTCCCTTACCCCCATGCCCAATACAGCTGCCAAAATGAAGCTGCATTAACTTCAAGTCTGACCATGTCATTCTCCTTGCTCAGGAGGCTCTTGTCTCAAGGATGAAATAAAAATACTTTTATTTGTCTTTTAAGATCCTTCACAATCTTTCTCCAGCCTACCTTTCCCTGCTTATGGTACATCTTTATCCACTTTGTGTGTCAGCCAAAATGGCATTCTTAGTGTTCATGACTTTCCATCCCACATCTGTGCCTTTGCATAGGCCATACCCCATGCCTGGAATGCTTTCCCTTCTTATTTTTGTCTCATGGAATCTCCTATTTCTTTCAAGGTTCATCAGAGATGTCAACTCCAATAGGATGCCTATCCCAATGCTCTCCTCCCTACTTGTTAGCACTTTTCCATCCCAGAAACTACTTTGTATTTAATTTTCTATATACACATTATTTTTCTTTTCCTTTTAAACATTAATTTGTTTTCAATTCAGGGAACAAAACAAGCACTTCCATTACATGGTACAATAAAAAAAAAAGATGATTGCACATGAAACAGCAACTCTGCCATGTACAACTTGCTATTCCCTCCAAATATACAACAAAGTTATCATATAAATTTCTTTTTTTACTTCTGTCTCTCCCCCTACCCTAGAGAAGGTTATCATTAGACACAAATATATATATATGTGTGTGTGTGTGTACATATATATATACATATATGTAGAATTATTCTATACATACTTCAATTTATCAGTTCTTACTCTGGATGCAGATAGTGTCTCTCTTCATATATCCTTTATTTTTAATTTGTGTATTTATAATAGTCAAAATGACTTAGTCACTCAAAGTCATTCTTAAAACAATATTGCTGTTACTGTATACAATGTTCTCTTGGTTCTCATTACTTCATCATTTTGTGCAAGTCTTTCCATGTCTTTCTAAGACCAATAAACTCATCATTTCTAATAGCACAGTAGTATTTCATCACAACCATACCCTACAACTTGTTCAACCATTCCCCAATTGATGAGAATCTCTACAATTTCCAGTTCCTTGACACTCAAAGAGAACTGCTATAAACGTCCCATTCACATTCAAAGTTATAATTACTAGTTATGAATTTCCTTCCATCTCATTTTTACTCACTATTTTCTTTCTCAGCCTCTCTTTTTACCTTTTCCCTGTTACCTTATCTTCTCCCCTACCCTCCTACTCCCCACTTCACCCACTTTTCCAAGAATCCTTTCCATTCCCTCCCTCAACCCCCATCTTATTTTTTCCTATATTCTAGTAGAATGTAGATTTCCTGTTGTTTTTGTATGTATAGGACTTAGCACATAGTAAATATGTGCAACACATAGTAAATAAATGTTTATTGAATGACTAAATTAATCTTGGTCCAGCTCCATTTCTTTCATATAAGATGCTTCTGTTTTACATCTTAAAACATCTCTAGGCTTCAGTTTCCTCATTTGTAAAATTAGAGGATTGGATGAGATGCTCTCTTAGGTCCCTTGAAGTTCTAAAGTTCTTTGCTTTTGTACTATCTTATTCCTTCTAGACACAATTTTTACCTCTAGGATGCCTTAGAAATGTGGCAAATTTTTGAACAAGATGAAGTTTGTGATCTGTCCTTCAGCCTCCCTCCTTCTTGCTCTATCCATTCTCAGTAACTGACCCTTTGTCTGGGCAGCCAGCCAATTCATGCTCTTTTCCACCATGCTTTATCTTACTCTCAACACCCTCTTTCACACAATCTTAAATCAATGATACCAGGTTAGCTGTCACCCTTCTGGGGTCTTAGATAAATAAATAGATATGTAGGGAATTTATTTAGTACTTACTAGATGCCAGTCACTGTGAGAAGCACTTGGAATACAAACATAAGCAAGACAGTCCCTCCCCTCAAGGAGTTTACATGTTAATGGAGGAAAGCAATACCTAAAGGGGAGCTGGGAAGCAGGGAGAAAGAGTATAGGGGCCCCATTGGCGTGGACCAATGGCTGAGGTCCTTCCAAAAATGGTGTCCTGGGTGGGAAGTAACCAACTAGGAGAGGCAGGCTCCAGGGTAGAGGTTTTTCAGGATGGCAAATATGACAGGTAAGGGAGAAAAAGGAGAATTTTAGAGTCTAGGTGTGAGCCTGTGCATTTAATGGAAACCAGAGCCTGAAGCTAATAGGATGATGCTCTTACTGAAAAATTTCAGTTATCAGCCAAGTGGTGGAGGTGGAATTAGTTTGAAGAAGGTTTATTTTGAGATGGCGGAGAGGGGAAGGCCCAAATCCTACCACTCTAGCCTATGTAAGGCAGATACTGTAGATCAGCTTTCACTTACCCACAGACAAGATTTGCTCCTCCCCAGCTGTTATTCAGAATGTTTGCCTGAGGCTCTGCTTTAACTTAGACAAAATATGCATCCGGTGGGGGTAGTCCTTGCTCATTAGTCTTTGAAGGGGAACTGAAATTTCCCAAGGCCTGCCAAAGTAGAGGTATCCTCATCTGCTCTTCTCTGAAAATTGAAATACTTGGACCTTCTAGGCCTCCTGTTTTTCCATTTAGAGTGTAGGCATCTATTAGATTTGGCAGTTGAGGTCATTAGTAACCTCAGTGGCTGCAGGCTTAATGAAGGGGTGTTGTTGGAAGCCAGGTTGCAAAAAGATTGAGAAAAGAGCAGGAGATATGAAAAAGGAAACAACCAGTGTCAGCGACCTCAGGAAATTGTGGACCAGGGAGGCTGAATCACCCAATGTCATGTAGGTAGTGTGAACCCTGAACCCTGTGAATCCCATAAACCCCAAATTGAAGGAGTCTGCTCTAAGAAAGAGACAAATGAAATTGGAGTACATGTGTCCATGGTTTAATTTCTCTCAAGGTAACTTGACATGCATTGCATGGGGGTTCAGTCCAAAACTGGGTCCCCCTGAGGGGGCCAGTTCAGAACTAGTTCAGTTTGGATTTTGGGGTACAGCCTTATATGCCCTTCAGAGAGTAAATGTTCTCAAGGGGTGCCAATCAACCATGATTGATCGACATACTAGGAGGTGGGTGGGTTCCTTAGATCACTTAGTCCACTGGGGCCGATATCACCTGCCATCAAAGGAAATACAACCCCTAGTCTTGGAAGTCTGTTTCCACTCAAACCTGAGTAGGATAAAATCAATTCAGGCCTGGGTTGGGGTTTGACCAAGATAAAAGATTCAATGCAATCTCATTATCAGAGATGTCCTTCTGAAGAACTTTGAACAGAAGGCTGGCTGGGTGGAGCTCTGAGACTCCAAAACACAGATTACCAAAAGAAATCATTTTTCAGAGTAGTAAGTGGCAGAGTAAGAACCACAATCCATTTCTCTTAGTTCAGGGCTTTTTAACTATATCACAGGGTCATGACTAAGTTAGAATCCAGTTCTCTTACCTTCTAGCCCATTTCTCTTTTCATTTTTCAAAGTCGACTGTTCCAAAAATATTTGTTGAATGATTGATTTGTGATGAGGCTTCTCATAGCTGCTATCCAAATAAGATCCCTTTTATGGCCCAGGTAATGGTCAGGGGCTCAGTCTAGAAGAGTTGATTACTCTGAGAAGGATAAATGTTTCATCTCCTACATGAGTGGGCTTTATGGGCATAGGAGAAGTTGTTATATCCTATGAACAATGTTCACATTCACCAGAAATGGTGTAGGATGCTGAATTAGATGATCATAAAATTTAGATCTGTAAGGGATGATAGATTTAATGCTTGACTGATTAGGGGTCATTTTGTTAGACTCTCTCATTTACAGTTGAGGAAGTTGAGACCCTGAGAGGTTAAGAAGTGACTTGTCCAAGATCACACAAGTGGTAAGTAGATATGTTTGGACTGAATCCTAGATCTGCTATCTAAAAATTCAGTACTGCTTCTACTACATTATCCTGCCTCTCATGACTAATAGAAACTTTACATATTTGTTCATTTAGTTAGTAAATATTATCTTAGTACTCTGTGCAAGATACTGTGCTAGGCAGCAGCTAGGTGGTGCAGTGGATAGAGCTCCAGCCTTGGAATGAGGAGGACCTGAGTTCAAATCCAACCTCAGACATATGACACTTACTAGTTGTGTGACCCTGGGCAAGTCACTTAACCCTGACTGCCTCACCAAAAAGGCAAAAGGCAAAAAGCAAAAAAAAAAAAAAATACCATGCTAGGTATTATGAAGGATATAAAGTCAGACAACAATGAATAATGTACAATCCTTCACTTCACTGTCATGTCAGGACAGTTGTTCTGAGCTAGGCTTGACCTGAGACAGTTATCTGGTAGTTTAGGTTTGATATTGGAATAAAATGAGACATTCATAAGTCATTCCACAATGAACAAAAGGAGATTTACTTAGCCGTAGCAGGAGGAGAATACTCGAGGAGGATGGACATTGAGAACCTCTTGAGCTGATACAGTTGAGGGAAGCTCCTATGCTATTCCATCAGCCAATCAGCTTTTGGCTTCTCCAGCTCCTTGCGACTGTGTTTTACTCAGGTGATGAGGAAGTGGCATCATCAGTTTGAGCCCTGAGTGCCCTAAACCAACCAAATCTTGAGGAATTTCTCAACATCTTTTAAGGAAAAACAAACTAGCCTGACCTGGGGAGAGGAGTTAAGATATTGCTTCTACTACATCAAACTAGTAATAGTCCTGGAATTATGCAGACAATTATAAATCTGAGGCTTTCCAGGAAGCTGGGGAAATGATGAGAATGAAGGCATACGTTTCACTTAAATTCAAGTGAATTATGGGAAGTAGCATGTCATTGTGCCTATACAGCTGACACTGCTCGGAAGCTCGGAAGAGCTGGTTTCAAGTCATGCCTCTGACATGTGTTGTTTATGTGACCTTGGGCAAGTCACTTAACCTCTAGGTGCTTTATACAACTCTAAGATGCAGAGAAGTTACTGAACTGTAATGGTAGGAGTTTGCTCAGTTAGGAATTTCCTATACTAATGAAATCATAGGTTCAGTCTGTTTTCTTTTCTATTTTTTTTTAAAGTACAGAGACTTTTAAAATTCTTTTTTCTAGTTCCAAATTCTCTCTTTCCTCCACCCTCCCCCTTCTATTCAGAAGTCAAGAAAAACAAAATTTATGACAAACATCATAGTCATGCAAATAACATTTCCATATTAGCCGTATTTTTAAAAAAAGATGAGAGAAAATGTTTCAGTCTGTACACTGAGTCCATTTTTTTAAATATGGCTATTGATATCTTTTATTTCTTCCTCTGAAAATGCCTTATTCTTTTCCTAAGTATGAATTATAGGATTCTCAAAGCCATGTACTATTATTGTACTGAACTGTGGAGTAGGGTGGAATCTTATGCTGGAGAAAAGACTCCCAATTTATTAACATCCTCACATATCAAATTGAAGGAAACCTGACACAGTGGGCTATCATAATGAGTGTTCATGAAGTTAGAAGAGAGGTACCCTGGACTTTTTACGGTCACATACCTTTGTTACTTAGGCACTGATACTTGCCTGCTTATGGTACCAGAGGTGGGAAACCTACTTGAGTAAGCTATCACTCTTCTCTATAAAATGACTGGCTCCTATCTGCATTGCTAAGCAGCCCTGGTGCATAGAATAGGTTCCCTAATACTGAACTTGCAGGAGTAATGAGGGCTCAAGGCTCTGCAACCCTTTATGAATTACTACTATGTGACTCTGGACAGGTGACTTCACTAACCTGTCTAGTTCAGTCTCTAAAATAAAGAGTTTAGATTAGGCGACCAGCCTTAAATCCTATGTTTCATAAGGAACATGAAGTTTTTCATTATATTTTTGCCCAGACTTAACTTCAAGGATACAGATCTTGGTTTGTACTTAAATGTACTCTTTTCTCCAAAGACTCTAGCCAAATTTCTGCCCTGCATTACTCCCACCGTCAACCTCCCCCATTCCTACTGAGGACCTGCTCATTTCAGTGTCCTAGGTTAATAGCTTTGACATTTTTCTAAATTCCTCACTCTCTTTAATGCCAATCAATTTTCTCCTCCTAATTGGTCTCCCTATCTAGTCTCTCTCCATTTCCGTCCTTCTTACACACTAATGCCGATATAATTTTCCTTAAGCATAAATCTGATCATGTGACTCCCTTTCTCAATCAATTCCAGTGGCTTCCTGTGGTCTCCAGAATGAAATACAAATTCCTCTGTTAGCTTTTAAAGTCTTACCCAACCAGGCTCTAGTCTATTTTTTCTAGTCTCATTGTACATGACTCCCATTCTTGCATTCTGCAGTATAGTCAAACTAACCTTTGTTAGAAGACACCTGACATTCTATCTCCCATCTTTATGCACTTGTTAGGGACACAAGGCTGTGCACCATGCCTAGAACAAACTCCTTTCTTATCTCTGCCTCGTAGAGAGTGCCTCTCAAGATGTTGCTCAGGCATCACTTTTAACATGAAATTTTTCCTGATCCCCTAAATGCTAGTGTCCAAACTGCCTTGTGTTTAATTACTTTGTATATGTTAATATTCATTTACATTTATACTAATTATATTTTACATGTACTTTTATTTTGATCATTAGAATGTAAGCTAATTAAGAAAGGATTATTTTATTCTTTGTTCTTGTATTTGTATCTCCAGGTCCTAGTACAGTTGCCTGATGTATAGTAGGTGCTTAATGCCTACTTAATACATACTTGTTGATTGATTGATATTATTGTGGAAGAAATTATTGATGGGTTTTAGGTAGGCCTGCATAGCCTTTGAAGGTCCTTCCAGCCCTGTGTTTGTATGATTCTGGCTGGCCATTGCCCAGCTATAGAGTACATGTTGTGACAGTATGTGGCCCATGGAAGAAGTTCATAATTACTTTTCTTGGTGTCTACAGGTACAACATACAGGACAAGGACACCTTTTTTGACAATGCCACCAGAAGCCGCATCGTAAGTAAGCAGGTGTGGCTGTCAAGTGGATGGGGTTGGGGGTAAGGCAGAGAAGGGCATCTGGCTTGGTTCTACCTGGTGGCTTTGACACTTTTTGCTTAGAGGTTGCCAAGCAATGTCGAGGCAAATCCCAATGGCAAAAGAGATGGCAAACAAACCGCCTTATGCTGGATAGTTTGGGAGGCAAACCCTCCCTTTGCATACTCTTTCCTAAGGTCATTCTGATAATACCAGAATGCTAAAATATTAGTTGGTCAGCAACTTTGAGGTAAGTCTAGATCCACCCTCTTTTTTTGCACATCTGGAACCTGTGGCTCAGAGGCTTGAAGTAACATGGCCAAGGTCATGTTATAAATTAGCAGTAACTGCTAGGACAAGAACCCAGGTCTTCTATCTCTCAATATAGTACTATTCATAAAAAACCTTTATCAATAGCTTTTGCCTTTACATCACCTACATTTCCTAATGTTTCCCTCCCTAGCATCTCCCAGAGGTTATCATTTATAAGAAAGCATTAAAAAAAGGTTCATCACAACTAACTAACACATTGGAAAAAGTCTGGCATACGTATTTGGTCCTCCACCTCTGCCAGGAAAGTGGGGAGATGCCTGCCATATATCTTCTTTGGGGCCAATCTTGTGGCACGCCATTTCAATTGCTTTGCTATTCTTTCCATCTATGTTGTTGTAGTCACTGTCTACATTTTCCCTAGTTCTGCTTAGATCACATTGTGTCAGTTTGCCTGGCTTCTCATACTTCCTGTATTCATCATATTTATAATTTCTTATAGCACAGAAATATTCCATTCCATTTCTGTACTATGATTTGTTTAGCTATTCTCCAATCAATGACCAATGGAGTACTCTTGCCACTTCCCCTTATCCTCCGCCTCCCTTTTGTCTCCTCTCCAAGTAGTTCTTGGCCATTTGTATCATGAAAAGCCCCAGAAATAAATATTTATCAAACAGCAAGAGCCAGCTTACTCTGTAGAAAGCCTAATTGTGTGGATCTTGCTTTGGTTGAAGCCCATCAAAGCTATTGTAGTATGACAAGCAGCCACTTTCTTTTCAGATTCCATGGTTCCTTAACAAGTTTGAGTCTGTTAATGGAATCTTCATTTACCCTGTGCTGTTGGTTACTAAACATTTGTTAACATGGTTCCCTTAAGGGACGCAACTTTAATTAAGTTAATAGGAGGATAGTTTTTTATTTGCTGACTCCTTTGTTTTCATTTGTTTGAAGAATTAATTTTTCCAAGGGGGAAAAAAGGAGAAAGGAATACTAGGGTAGTATGAAATTGCCCAATGCCACTTAGTGAAAGTTAGAAATGTATTTCTCTGAAAAGCTTAGAAAAGAGCTAGTGTTATAATGACTGAGGTTTGGGCATCTGAAAGACATTTCTGGTAGTTAAGGTAGAAACACAGGAACAGTTGACTGAGGTTGACTGAGGACAGCAATAGAATTATCCCTTTTTGGAGATCCTAAGATTTAGATAGGTAGGGAAAGCAGTTGTCAAGCACTTACTATGTGCTGGGCATTGTACTAAATGCTGGGGATAAAAATACAAACAAGATGGTTCCTGCCTTCAAGGAGCTTACAATTTGATGGAGAAAGTTAGCACACAAATAGGAGATGGAAATCAGAGAGTGGAGGAGAGATACTCCCCCTTGGCATGGCATGAAGATGGTGAGCAAATGCTGTTGATTCCAGCAAGATAAGGCCAAAGTTAGCCTATCGAAATTTCAGGTGGTTCCAGGGGCAGAGTCTAGTTTTCCACTGGGGAGGAGATAGAGAAGATGGTCCCAGTGGAGACAGCAAGGTAAGAAAGCAAGCTAGAAGATCCTTAAAAGTCATCTATCTGTTCCAATGTCCTCATTTTACAGATGAGGAAACTGAGGCCTGGAGAAGTAATATGACTTATTCAAGGTCATAAAGGTCATTTAAAGTCATAAGAAAGAACTAGATTTTTTCTTTTTTAAATTAATTTATTTTTAGTTTTCAACATTCACTTCCATAAGCTTTTGAGTTTTAAATTTTTCTCCCCCTCCCTCCCCGCCTCTGTCCCCAAGACAGCATGCAATCTGATATAGGCTCTACATAAACATTGCTGCTAAACATATTTTCACATTAGTCATGTTGTAAGGAAGAGTTAGAACCAATAGGAGGAACCACAAGAAAGAAGAAATAAAACAAAACAGAAGAAAAAGAAAAAAACAAATAGTGTGCTTCGATCCGCATTCAGACTCCAAAGTTCTTTTTCTGGATGTGGACAGCATTTTCCATCATGAGACTTTTGGAGATGTCTTAGATCCTTGCATTGCTGAGAAGAGCTAAGTCTGTCAAAGAACTAGATTTTTACCTGCGTTTAACAGGACAAATTTCAGGTATGCCTGGAGGCAAGACAATGAAAAGTATGACTCCCTTGGTGCTTTTCCATTCAAGAGTCTTATAATGGCTTATAATGGCTTGAGATGTGTTATCCTGAGAATATACTTAGAACTCATCTTGGGTATGCAGTAAGGCGATGAAGTGGATAGAATGCTGGGTCTGGAGTCAGAAAGACTCTTTTTCCTGAGTTCAAATTTAGCCTCAGATGCTTACTAGCTGTGTGATCTTGGGTAAGTCCCTTGATCCTGTTTGCCTCAATTTCCCCATCTGTAAAAGGAGCTGGAAAGGAAATGACAAACCATTCTGGTATCTCTGCCAAGAAAACCCCAAATGGGGTCATGAGGAGTCAGACACGGCTGAAAATGACTAAACAATGACAAGGGTACACTGGTTTCGTCAGAAAGAAACTAACCTGTTTTATAAGTATTTCTTTTTTGTTCGGATGACAAGAAGCATATACATTTCCACTCCCTTGGTCTGGTGTTATTGCAAGGAACTTAAATCTCTCCACAGTTTGAGTTCCATGCATGTCTCTTGGGGTGAGGGAGTGGTGGTAGTTATAGGGTGTTAGGAGGATTAACTGATAATTGCAAAATGCTTGTAAAATAATAAAATGCCACATAAATACTGTTCCTAATTATTATCACTGTTTAATTACTGCCTTTTATTACAAACAGAATTAAAGGCTGCTGGATCCAGTTCTACTGGAAGTTATTTGTGCACCACTCCTGCTAACTCTGGGGCTAGATTATAATGTGTAAGCAATGTTGGAGCAACAGGGTTCTGCTCATTCGTCAGCTCTGTTCCCACAGCCCCACCTTGCCCTACTATGGCGCATAGGCTCTCAGGCACAGTGTTGGGATCTGCCCCTGCCCCAGATGTCTGCCTTTTGGCCCAAATAGCAAGATGGATATACTTGTCTTCCTTGTACCCTTTGTTTTGTGGGGGTCAGGGTGAGCCTGATATTTATCCTGCAGCAATTTTCAGTGCAATTTAGAATGGCCTGTAAAAGAGGCATAAACATCCATCTTCAGATCCCACCAATCAGTCAACTATGTTTGCATTGTTGCCTCCCCAATAAAATCTTTGGGAGGGGAAAGGAAATAAGCATTTATATAGCACCTACTATGTGTCAGTCAATGTTAACTCACCTGATCATCACAAAAAACCCTGGTAGGTAGGTGATATTATTATCTCCATTTTACAGATGAGGAAACTGAGGCAGGTGGAGGTTAAGTGACTTGCTCAGGGGCACACAGTTAGTGAGTGTCTGAGGCTAGATTTGAACTCAGGTCTTCCTGACTCCAGGCTCAACACTCTGTGCACTACAGTGCCATCTACCTGCCTTTCTCATTCATCCCTTTCCTTTAACTCTTCTTTAGCTTGAAATAACAGATTTATATGGAATAACCAGTGTACTCTTATTGTTGTTGTTCATTTGTTTCAATCATGTCTGACTCTCGGTGACCCCATTTAGGGTTTTCTTGGCAAAGATACTGGACTGGTTTGCCATTTCCTTCTCTAGCTCAGGGAATAAGGATTAAGTGACTTGCCCAGGGTCACACAGCTAGTGTCTGAGGCCAAATTTGAACTCAGGAAAATGACTCTTCCTGACTCCAGGCCCAGCATTCTATCTATTGCATCACCTAGCTGCACCCCTTAGGAGAGTTCTAAGTAGAAAACACTAAAATCCCTCTTCTCTCCTATGCATGACACAGATTTTCATGAAAATCTTAAAAAGGTAGAACTTTAGGTCTGCCCAACTTCTCTCAGGAGGCAGGGTAATTCAGCTGAGAGTGTTTTAGATTTAGAGTCTGATTACTGGACCTCAAATCCCAGCTCTGTCACTGTGTGACCTGTGGTCATTTCTTTAACTATTTTTGAACATTAGTTTCCATATCTGTAAAACAAGGTGGTTGGACCAGATGGCCTTCTAGGTGTTCCCTTCCAATTCTAAAACTATGATCCTATTATCTCATAGTCGCTACTAAATTATAAGCTCCCTGAAATTAGAGCCCAGATCCAAAGCTAAATTTATATCTCCTTCTGGCCTTAGAATATGGCATATATGTAGTTAATATTTTGAATTTTTTTTTGCCCCTGACACATGGATTTTGAAGGTATCCTACTTATTAGGTTCCTACTATGTTCTCGACCCTCTCTCAGGTGCTTTGAGGGATACACAAGAAACATGAGACATGCTCCCTGCTCTTAATGCGTTTTCTGTCTAACTGGGAAGCAAGATTAACACATGAAAACCATCAGAGAGTAACAAGTCACAATACACATGAGTGCTGAGTTGTGCCAGTATCCATAGGCATGAGTGGTGGAAAGGGAAGCTCTCTGCTGAAATTTCTTTCCTCTCATTAAGTTCCAACATCCTACTCAAAGACCTCTATCTTGCTTCTCAGAGATGCGCCATTGTTCCAACTCCTTTTGGATTTTTATAGGAGTTCACTGTATTTTCCCGCTTTGGGGAATTGGAAGAAGTTTTTAAGAGGTTACCATTATAATCCTAGAGAGTGGTGTATGCATAATGAATAGTAGTATATGGGTGACAGTGTGTTGTATTTTACATATTTGTTTCCTGGTGGGGTGAAGGGGAGGGAATGTGTGAGGGAGTTAAATTCTTTGTTCTCTTGACGGACTCAAGTTTGATTGGGTTTGGCGTTCAGTACACGAGTCCAACATATACTTGGCTTTTCCCCTAGCTCACTCAAAATGCAAACATATTCTTCTCCTCTCTTCTCCTCCTCCTCTCTTCACCAGGCCCCTTTCCCCCAATCCTGAGAGTGTGCTGTTCAGATCTGTATGTTGCCCAGGGACGCAATAAGTGCTCTCATGGCTTTCCCGTCTTCCTTCTCTAGGTGCATGAAATCTTGAAACGTACATCCTGTTCTCGAGCCAACAACATGATGGGTGAGTACTACTTGCTTACCGTCACTTGGACGAGAGTGCTGATGGAGTGGCCAAAGTGACCAAATACTGTTCTTTCAACAACTCAGTTGGTGGGGGAAAAAAAACGCCAACAAAAACAAACAACCCCTCCTGTGCCCCCCTCAACTCACATACAAACACAGATGGGTGCTTCAGCACAGGCTGAGAAAGTACAGACTTCTCCTAAAAAGACCAGCTGTCATACCATCCCTGCAGGGGTCCCTGCTCCCCTGGCCCTTGTCCCTTCCTCCAATCCTCATCCTAGTACAATCACTTTTTCTTCTCTCTTTATTTACCTCCACCCCATCACCTACCTCCACCTCTTGCTCACTCTTGCTGTCGGTAACTGAAGTCTATTAAATAGCCATCTGTTTTCCAACAGTGCCATGTAGGTGATAAGAAACGTTTTAGGCAGATACAGTTCTGGGCCTCTGGTTGCTTGCAGTCGGGTATTACAGCAACCTTCCTGCTGACAGATAGAACAGGCACACTATCAGAATAAGAATGTGCATAGGTGAATTAAACAATCTCAAGAGCTTGGAGAAGGAAACGGCGAACCATTCCAGTATCCTTGCCAAGAAAACCCTAAATGGGGTCATGAAGAGTTGGACATGACTGAAACAACTGAATGACAATGACGACAATATCAAGAGATGGTAGAGACCTTAGGGGTCTTCTATTTCAAATGGGGTACTGTGGAAAGAGATTTGGATTTTGAGCCAGAGGACCTGAGTTTGAATTCCAGATCTTCCACTTCCTCTGTACGAATCTGGGCAAAACACTTCATCTCTCCGGCTGTCAGTTTTCTCATCTGTAAAATGAGTAGTTTGGGCTAGATGAAGGCTGGGGAACCTTGAATTCTATATAAGGAGATTTGTTCTGTGAAGTTTGGATTCAGTCAAAGGGCCACACTTGAGGACCTCGAGGGCCACATGTGCCCTCAAGGCCACAGGTTCCCTCACCCCTGTACTAGATTCTATCCAATCCAACCAGCATTTATTGAGTACCTACAATATGGAAGACACTGTGCTCTGTGCTGAGGAATACACCTACTAGGAGTATTGGGAAAGGCTTTCTGTAGAAGGTGGTATGTAATTTGAGCCTTGAAGGATGCTAGATGATTTTTAATGTTCCTTCAACCTTAATGATCCTATTGAGTTCTCATTTCATTTAAGAATTTTATTCTATTCAACAAATATTTTTGAAATGCTTAAGCTTTGGGATTTGAAGGTAAAAAAAGATCACTTCTCTTTCCACTGAGCTTTGCTACCTCTTTCTTGCCTACAGATGAAACAAACAAACTAAGAATATCTTCAAATTTAACTGCTTCATTCCCTGGATTTATACTTGGATAAAGTGTTTCCCCATAAATTTTCCTGATATACATATAGAAGTAGGAAGCTCACTAGCTTATAATAAAGCCCATTCTGTTTTTGGAAATGTAGAACATTTTTGCTTGCATTAAGTCAAACTTTATCTCCCTCCAACATCTACCCATAGGTCCTTGTCTAGCCTTCTAGAATAATATAGAACTAGTTCTATTTTATATGACAAACTTTCAAATTTTGCAGGCAACTATTATATTATCCCTTACTGTTTTCTTTTCCACACTTAGAAGGTGTTACTATGATGTAAACAAGACTGGCCATAATGGAATGAGTCTTTGCATTTGAGTTGAAGTAGCTGGTGGATAGGAATTTAATGATGCTGGATTGATTTTTGTGTGGCACTCAGACTGAGAATGTGCACACAAGGGCATTTTAAGACAGTGGAATTTGATCCATTGATTTTTTTTTAGGAGAGTCTTAGGAATAGAATAAAAATGGCAGATAAGGAAAATCTATAACCTGGCAACATTATTTGGTTGTTGCTGAAGCTCCTATGGCCCCTGTTGGACTAGGCAGTTAGGTCAGGGACTCTTTCCTCCGAGATATTTCTCCTCAAATTTGTTTCATTAATTCATTCATTTATTCATGAAATAAATATTGTTTGAGTACCTAATTTTTAAAAGTCACTGTGCCAAGTGATAGGGATATAATGATAGATAAAACTTAGAGCCTACTGTCATGCAGTTTAAAAGCCAATAATGGTATACACAAGTACATATAATGGAAAAAAGAATTGGGTAAGTGAAACCAAGGTAAAGTGATTTAGAAATTTTAGGAGAGAGAGCCATTTTTACCTTAGGGGCAGGGTGAGTGGGAGTCAGGGAAGGTTACATGGAGGAGGTGACATCAGATTTAGACCAAGGAGCAAGGAAAGGACTCGACCCAATAATGAAGTAAAGGTTCTAGACTTTATAACCTGGGTGACATTAGGCAAGGTATTTGATCTCTCTGTGCATCAGTTTCTTCATCTATAAAACAGCAACAATAATGATCATTTTTTTCTACCTCAGTACCATTATGAACAAAGTACTTTGTCAAGCTCAAAGTAATACATAAACTGTGAACTATTACTCTTATTCGATGGAGACAGGGCAGAGGGAATCCATTCTGGGTCTGCGGGATGGTATATGCAAATGGACTGAGATGGGAGCCCATGGGAATCACGAAAATAAATAATGTTGAGTAGGTCAAGAAAAGGCTAAATGAGTAGGTTGGCTCCAGATTATAGAGAACCTGGAATTCTAGTTCCCACAAAGTCCCAGAGGAGTACCTGGGTAACAGCAAATGCTGGGGTTCTTTGCTGTTAAGGTTTCTTTTGAAGAATTCCATACTACTCAATTAATGTAAATGGAATGATATTCCCTTGATTTGAATTAGAATTTTTGAAATGCTTTACCATTGGAGAACTTTGTGCACCAGTTGAAGTCCTTGACTTTTGATTTTATCATGTCTGGGCTTATTCACATCACACTTTTCCTGGAAATATAATCCAGAAAATGTTTCCTCATAATTAAAGTTTTCTCAGCCTCAAGCATTGTGGGAAATGTTTTCATAGGGTCAGTTATGAATCTATTATGAAAGAATGGAGGAAGGGCTTCAAGATTAAAATAAAGGGGAAAAAAGAATTGGAAGAGATCTAATGGTGTAGCTAAGAAAGAGAAGAAGGCAGTGCTGAACATTTGGAATAGATTGGGAAACAGTTGGGAAGCTCTTGAGATTTGGAAGCAGCTTCTGGCACACCAAGAAATGATGGTGTAAGTCTACAGGATGCATCAAAAGAGAGAGATCATCTAGTAAGGATGAATAGAAGAAGAGATGAATAGTCATGTTTAATGAATTTTTCCTAGTTAACTAATTGTAGACATGACCCTAATTACGGAGTCCTTCTGTATTGCTGAGGCATAGATCTGTGATGTGATAGGAAATCTTCCAAAACCTTCCAGTTAAATTATGAATACTATTGCCAGCTTCTGGTGGTTCCTGTGTCAAGAAATGGTACCACAAGAAGGGGGCTAGAAAAAAAAACACATTGCTAGAAAAAATGGAATATTGGACAAGAAAGTGGAGACTTTAGTGGTTTAAAAAAACATTTGTAATGGTTACACATTGAAATTAGGTTGTTCAGAAGAGATATGCAGATTTGTTAAGAAAGTATCTGAGAATAGGATAGGGATTTTTGGACAATGACTTAAAATGTAGGAATATTGGCTAGTGTCAGAGTTCATCTAACAAGGACTAGAAAAATATATTTACCTAGAGCCTTGAAAATCTGATCAAAAGGTCCTGAAACTGAGAGGGAGAAAATTGCCTTATGTGTATCGACCAAGCTAGGTACCAAAGAGCAGAGCAGCTACAATATAGAAAGAATAGCAGTATTTATGCTCAGTAATTTAAAGGAAACAAAATTCAATCAAGAAGCTAGTAATAAAATCCATAGCTTTTATGTAAAAGCCTAGAAAATTTGAGTAATCAGCATAGCCATGTTTCTAATGGAAGTATGGAAATTTGAACTTATAGATACTACATAGACTTTGTGGAATGGGACTCATGATGAGAATAAGGCACAAAACTAATAGAAGGAGGGTGGTTGACAATCACTGTATATTGTGAATGTATGCTGTGAAATTCAAATTCCCTTCCTGAGAGCATGGAGGTTGAGAGGGGAAGTATAGAGGGGAAGAATATCAGTGGAGAGAGAAACAGAAGCAGTATTGCCATTGTAATATACTGAAAGTACACTACAAATCCCCTGGACAGAAGAGGAAAATAGGCAAAAATACTTTTATAGATGCAAGGGGTTCATTGAAGCCACATAGAGGAGCTCTCCTCACTGTTAAAATGACAGCAATTGGAAAATTTTTGGATTGCTTTAGTGATCATTTCATCCTTCAAAAAGTAGAGGAAGCAAATAAGGGAGCGTCTGTTTTTGTATTTGATTCCTACCAATTAGGAGCGCTTGGTTGGTGAAGTGGTTGACGTGATGGGTTTCTTGGAGGTGAAGTGATCACTTCGTGTTAGATTTCAGGATAAATAATGAAAGGAAAGTTGAACAAAGTTCGATATGCACATTGGAATTTGAAAGAGCTGATTTCAAAAAGTTTAGGAAAAGGTAGGAGCCTGTGACCTAAACTTCTACATGAAAAGGAAGTCTGAGAAGGGGAAAGGGGACTTTTATGAACAAAATCTTGAAGGTGCAAAAGGAAGTATTTCCAGTGAAGAGGGAAGGTGATGCTGTATAAAGAAGCCAAAGCAGATATACAAGGAATGAACAAACTAACTTAGATTTTTAAAGTACATGTATGGTTGATAAGAAAATGATGGGAAAAACTCAAACCTTTTATTAGCAAAAAAACCGTGAGAAGCCATCAGTAATTACAAATCAATATACCTACTGTCTCATGTTTGTAATTATAAACATGATCTATACAAACATTGATATTATCCTTGCTGAACATATCAGAAAGGAGTGGGTAGACTTTTTACAAATAATTTTGAGAGCAGACCGCATCTTTATAGGCGCATGATGAAAGATACAGAGAATAAAAGATGTGTTTTTTGCATGTTAATTTAAAAAATACATTAACTTAGATAGAAATTTTGAGGATTAAAGGATATTTCTCAACAACAACAAAAAATTCACCTATAAAGATCATGCAAGTTTAACTTTTGTGTTCCCTGGACGTCTGATACAACAGACTTACATACACTCTTGCACCTCTTACTAACTTGTTTTGCCTCCTATTTCTTCCCAGTTTTCCACAAGTAATACCAGAATTTTGCTTGTGTTTTTCCCCAAAAGAAGACTCTTATCTCTACTGTGCATACTTAGGCTAATAAGACACTGACTATATGATAGACTTTATTTGACCATATAGAAAATGTAGAATGATATCATAGATACCTTGAGACTTGAAAACTCTCCTCTCCTTTCATAATGATTTTAAGTAGTGTTTCCCTGTAGTAGATTGTGCCTTCACTCAGAAACTACATAGCCTATGTGACTCACAGAAAAGGTTTCTCTATGGTGCATGTGAAGAATGATCACCCTTCTCCTTTGGGATTAAATAGGTTGTGGTCAAGGACTTCTTTCCAGGTATGAATGAGATTGGGTGACTCTATCTCCTCTCCCACCTTCTCTTGTTGAGTTTCAGAATCCCTTTCCTTCTATCTCTCATCAATACTACATCTTTGGACCCTTAAGTGTTTCTGAGTCTCCTTGTGGACCCTAGGCATATATCTAAGCCTTGTAGATGTACAGGACTCTCCAAGTCTGATGTAGATTGGATTTTCTCATTGTGTCTGATTGCTTTCCTATGTTCCTCTATGTTAGGTTTCTGCTTCCTTTTAAAAGTAAGTCTGAGAGCCTCCTTCTGTTTGCCTCAGTTACCTTATCTGTAAAATAGGGATAATAACAGCACTTACCTCACAGGGTTATTGTGAGAATCAAATGAGATAATATTTGTAAAGAGCTTAGCACAGTGCCTGGCACATAGGAATAATATGAGTTATGCTGAGTTGTATAACACCCAAGTATTGGGTGATCTCTACTGTAAACAATAAGAATCCAGTACTAAGGAGAATTCTACCTTGACTAGAGGGTTATATCTTATTCAGGAGAAAGCCATGGGTAAGGGGCTTAAATGAATTATTTTGGTACAAACTCAGGCACAATATATAGGTAAGCTTTTTTTTCCTGTTAGATCCTTCATGAACATCCTTCATAAAAATGGCAAATGCCTTTGGCAAGCAAGTTTCTCTGTTCTATGCAACATTTGACACTCATAATCAGACAGTCATTGAACAGAATTATCTCTGTGCTTGTATTAATAACGGAATTCTATGGAGCACAGGATACTGTGAGTCATGGACTGAATAGTTTCTGAGGGAATGTGAGATCTAGGAGAGGGAGGAGGGGTTGCTCAGGGTCCTCTAGAAAGGGCAGGAGAATTATGATGGTTGAGGGACTTTTATATAAGCCCATTCTGTGTTTTCGGTGGAGCTAAATAAACTATAGCAACCAGTCAGAGTCCTTTTAAAGTCATCCACATTCACTATGACTTTGAGGAGTAGCTTTTATATGGTCATATTTGTGATGCCTCAAGTGATAGGAAGAGCCTGTAGCCTTGAAAAGTCTAGAATTAGTGTGGAAAGGACTACTATGAAAACATTTTGATTCAAAAGTGCTTAATGACAGCCTGATTTCTCTTAAGCATGAATTTTTTTTCCAGGCTGATTAACATCTCAAGATCAATACATTAAATTGGACTGCACAGGGCTACAGGGGAAATTTTACAAGATCTCAAATATACAGCCCCCCCCCTTTTTTTAGTGAGGGAAACTCTTTAGGGAAGGGACAAATATCCATTTCTTTGTTTTCGTTGCCATTGAGGTCCTGTGGCCAGAAAGATCATGGAGGCCCCCACTTTGACCATATCTAAGGGGAGGGGGAGTAAAACGTCTTCTCCTTCCTACATATGGAAGCTATTGTTACCTTGAGTGGACAGAAAATTGCTGATTGATGGATTCCTTTTTTCATGGACGTTTTGGTGTCAGAGCACTTAAACAAATAGAAGCTTTGGATAGCCCCTCCCTCTCCACTCAGGAGATGATGTCTTAATTATTTCGACCGAAGCCAGACCAAGTTGTATGTTGTAAACATCTGGTTTATCATTTAGCCAGCTGAACTGGTTTACATTTTGTTAGAAAAAAAGGCTCGGGATTAAAGGCATTTAAGTAATTAAGCACACGTCAAGACAATTTGGTGATGGGTAAATATAGTTTCTGCTAAATGCACAGTGTAGCAGATCTGGTTTAGATTTTTGTTGGATTGGAGAAAGGGGATGAAAGCAGAATGCTTGGTGAGCTGGGACCTATTCTGGGGAGAATCAAAACCAAATGGATTTTCAGGGGCTGAGACAGCATCATCCTCTAAATACCTGTGTGGTAGATAAAAGTTTCCTTTGAGTTTGGCCCAGAAGGAAGGGGGTTGTTAGACCCTGTCACCCAACAGGCACTTATCAGTTTTGTGAGATTCTCTTTGGGAATCAAGCCATAAACTTTAGCTACTTGGTTTTTCTTCATCCTTAGCAAGATAGAGGTGCCCATGAGACTACCTATGAAATGTTGGATTTTTCAAGCTTTTGTTCAAGGTTCTAGTGTCATAAAACTGTCAAAGTCACTCACAACCCATGACCTTGTCACTCAGAGTACCTCTATCTCTAGCCTTTTTGCTCAAAACAGATTAGTTGGAGCTTAGAAATACCCAACTCAGAAAAGCTCTAGAAGTCAAAATCTGGTTAGCAGCCTTTCATCACTTCTTTCCCTGCTCTGTGGATATGGGACACTAGGACCAGGATCTGTAAGTGGTCTTTAGCAAACTGGATCTCAACAAACAGCTGGGGGTGTCACCTACACTTGTCCTACCACTCATGTTCTTTCACATCTTCTTTTCCATGCCCACTCACTGTGTCCTCTGCTTTGCCTAGTCTTTCTAAGATCCTCAGATTTCACACTTTCCCACTTGGTCCCATATGTATCCAGTGGGTCCTTCTCATGCCAAACTCACTCTGAAGAGCTACCTCCCACAAACAGCCCAAATGCCAACCTTTGGTCCACGCTCCTGTCTTTCCACACTTAGGATGGTTTCCATCCCATCCTAAAGGCTAACACCAGCTCTCAGACTATTTCCTGACACTAGGGGATGCAATCACTCCTCAGTTGTTATCCCCTTTCCTTAATTGCCCTGACAAGATCCTCAACCTCTGACATCTAGTCCTCAGCTCTCTGATAGCCCAGATCCTATCTGTTGGTCCTGACACAAATAGTATTAGGCAAGAAAACAGGCAGAAAGTCTATCAGAAGCTAGTTTTCATTATATTTCATAGCCTTTGTCCTCTAGAAACTCTCAGAGTGGAAAAAGTGGTGGGCCTTGGTCTACATCCTAGATTCACCATTCTTAGTTATGTGATCATGGACAAGTTACTTTACTAAGCTTCAATTTACTTGTCTGTAAAATGGAGATGATGATATATTATAGATGAATAAATTTACTATAATATGCATATGTGTATATACACATATATGTTATATGAAAGATGTCTTGGGCACTGAGAAATTAAGTAATTTGCCCATGGTCATGTGACCAAATATGTGCCAGAGGTAGACCACCAAAGCCAGGACAACTAGGTGGTACAGTGGATAAAAGCATCAGGTCTGGAGTCAGGAAGATCTGAATTCAAATCTGGCATCAGACACTTACTAGCTGTGTGACCCTGGGCAAGTCATTTTACTTCTGTTTGCCTAAGTTTCTTTATCTGTAAAATAGAGATAATAACAGCACTCAACTCAAGGGATTATTGCAAGGATCAAATGAGATAATATTTGTAAAGAGCTTAGCACAGTGCCTGGCATATAGTCGGTGCTATATAAATGTTATCTAAAAAGGGCCAGTCTTCCATTCACAACATCTTCACTGATTACATTAAGGACTATCTTTCTTTTTCTTATTTGTGTCCCTAGCACTTAGCATGCTGCCTAGCACATAGTAGGCATTTAATGAATGTTTATTGAACTTGATTATTGAGATCACAAGTGTGGTTATATATATGTGTATATATATATAAGTACATATATAGATGTGTATATATTATATATATAAACCATGAAAATACATATGAAAAGTTAGATCTGTGGGATTCCCCCCCCAAGATTCTTTTGTACATGCATATATATGTATATTATATATATGTATACTATATATATATATATGCACACATATGGGTAAATCACTTTACTCCAGTTCAATAATAATAATAATAATTAAGACTTTTATTTAGCATTTATTTAGGACTTCAAGGGTTGCATTACACTTTACAAATATTGTATTATTTTATTCTTGCAAAATGTCTGGGAGGTAGATGCTATTATTATTCCCACTTAATAGAGGAGGAAACTGAGGCTAAGAGTGACTTGCTTTGGTTCACATAGCTAGTAAGTGTCTGAGGTTGGACTTGAACTCAGATCTTCCTGACTTTCAGTCCAGTGCTCTATCCCCTGTGCGACCCAGCTACTTCCTAGATTCCCAGGCAGCTGTTTTTAATATTAAGTTGCCCATTAACGTTGGTAGGAATTCCCCATTCGAATATGTTATATAAGCTGAGGCTATGGGGCCTAGGTCAGGCAATCCAGTATGCTTAAACTATCTTCCTCCCACTCCTCACCCCAGGGGAGCCCTGTGGTGAGGGTCTGGCATCCCCTGGGTTAGTTGCAGGGAGGATAAAACTTAGATCTGATCCTGAAGAAGAAAGCTTAGTATGGCCAGATGGATTATACATGATGGAATCAATTAGCCCATATTTTAAAAGGGAGGAAAAAATGATTTTCAAAGGAAGACCTCCTCTCAAAACATTTGGTTTTTTTTTCCTTCTTTTAAACTTATTTCCTACTCTCTTAAGGGTAGGACCTTGAATTTTGAGTTTGGGTTACAAACCAAGAGACTGAGGAAAGTTGTTAGACTATTTGCCACCCACATTGCTCAGAAGCCACTGATAAAATGACCCTCTGAAATGTCATTGGGGTAGATCTTGGGGATTTGGGTCTTTGACATAACTTGATGAACTAGTCATCAGGATCATATTGATCCATAAGGCAAGGAGCTGGATTCTTAGAGTCCTTATTATGGATGAAAAGGGTAGGTAAGAACACCCAATAAATATTTACTGAGTACCTTCTATGTGCTTCTATATAGCAGAGGCTAGGTCCTTATAAAGCATGCAAAATAAAGGAAGAGTGCACTCAGGAAGTTCATGAGTACTCAAGACTGAGTATTAACACCTATAAAAATTCATAAGGAGTGCAAAGAAGCAAATAATTGAGAGTCAAATTGTGTGGCACAATGCTAAATATGACATGTAGCTCAAAAGCCTTCAGGGTCCCCTAGCTAGAAACATTTGACTGCAGGGCAAGGTATAAGAATGGGGGTAGGGGCAGCTAGGTGGTGCAGTAGATAGAGCTCTACCCTTGGAGTCAGGAGGACCTGAGTTCAAATCCAACCTTAGACACTTGACATTTACTAGCTGTGGGGCCCTGGGTAAGTCACTTAATCCGGATTGCCTAAGCAAAAAACAAAAACAGAAATAAACAAACAAAAAAGAATGGGGGTGGCAGGGAGAGTACAGGGAAGTAGATCACTTTGTGACAGATCCTTTTTAGCTTCCGAAAGAAGCTGAGAGCAGTATGTCATAATGGCTAGAGAGCCACCCTTGGAATCACGAAGAACTGGATTAATGTCCTGCTTCTGACTTTGAGTAAGTCACATAAACTTCTGAGTGTCATAGACAACCTTCTAAGATTGTAAAATCATAGAACAGGTCCTGATATGATTAGGAGAGGAGAGGAGAAGAAAGGAGAGATGGATAAGAGAAACTGAATTGGAAGACACAAGACTTAATTGCCAGTCTGGACCCAGATATAGCACCATAGTGTTCAGGACACAGTGGGAACATGAGGAAGGCCAAGTGGCCCAACCACCTGCTCTGTCTCTTTCCTGCTGTTTTGAGATGCCCCCAAATGGATTTTCTGGTTATTTTCTGGCTCCAGTTGCCATGGCAACCGTTTGTGGTGGGGAGGGATGATGGGGGTAGAGGTAGGGGAGCTGATAGCCTGTGATGTTTCAGCTTTTATCCATGTCGACAGCCCTTCAGAAACTTTGAACTTCCCTTCCTGCCCTCCTTGGCTAGCACTTAGGACTCTTCCCCTTGATTATTGTAGGGTGGCTTCACATTGCTGTAGTTACCATTCTTGAACTGATTAATGAGGCTCACAGTGAAATTACAGTCTTGAGAGTAACACAAATCTGCAGTTCATTGAGTAACCCAAGCATTCCTCTATTCTTTCCTCCCCTAAATAAAACTCCTCCAATTTTCTCACTGTTTTATGTTGATGATATACAAGAAACTTAAAATCCGAAAAGGAGTCCTAACCCCTTGGTGATATCTCTGCTCAAAATCCACCCAAGCTTTCAACTCATGGGGATAATTGCCTCTTCTTAGCCTACTGCTCCATATAGCCTTGTATGAATTAGTTATCCTTCTTCCTGAACTTTATTGGTGATATTCTTGCAATGGGGTCATCTCCTATAGCAACATTTTCTTCTTGTGCTCAAGCCTTGTATCCTAGAACTAGCTGAAAAAGAGAGCATGGTTCCTAAATTCTAAGAAGAGGATTGAGAAATTGAATGTGACTCCAGTGGATCTGAATTTGTGTATAGAAACTGAAGGACAGGGATGGTGGATAGGGGATGAATTTAACAGAGCTGATATAGTCTAGACTGGTTATCCACCTGTGTACCTTAGAGAGAGCTATGGGTGATCAGGTTTCTTAGCCTGTGGTCATAAGGCAATTTTTCCTTCTCCTTTCTTAGTCACCCATAATACTCACCTATTGTTCACCTCCAGGGTCTGCTAATCTTCTCTGCATTGGTTTGAGGACAAAGGATATATATGGATAGTGAGAAAGCAAAAATATAACTTTTTTTTAGTAAAATATATTTTTTAAAATCAGGAAAATGCTGCCTTCTCATCTTCCTCCTTCCCCTTCCCTCTACCTTTGAAAACTAAGGAAAAATAAAACCTTTCTTATAAACACATATAACACATTTCTACATTGGCTATGTCCAAAAAAATAGGTATCCCTTATTCTGTGCTCTGAGTCCTTCACTTCTCTAACGGGAGACGGCATCATGTTTTATCATTAGTCTTCTGAATTATAGTTGTTCATTCCACTGCTCAGAGTCCCTAATTCTTTCCAAATTGTTTGACTTTACCATATTGCATCTTTGTATACATTGTTCTCCCGGTTCTGTTCACTTTACTCTGTATCAGTTTGTATGTTTTTCCAGGTTTCTTTGAATACATCCCTTTAATCATTTATTATAGCACAATAGAATTCAATCACAGCCATTCCTCAATTATGGGCATCCCTTCAGATTACCATACTTTGCCACCTCAAAAGAAACTATATTTTTGATCATCTAAGGTTTGTTTTGCTAGGCCAAACCATCCCTTTAATCCCCACTTCTCTGTTTTCCTTCCTATTTCTCTGTTGAATGAAATGTATTTCTGTACCCAATTCTGTGGGTGTAGGTACCTCTTTATGTGCATGCATGCATATGTGTATATATGCATTCTTCCCTCCTTTGACCAATTCAGACATTACTGAGGTTCAAGTGTCAGCTGCTCCCCCATACCCTTTCCTTCTAATTTGTATAGATATCTATTTGTATACCCTGATTATTTGAAATAATTTTCCTCAACCTTCTTTTTCCTTTCCTTTCCTACTATATTTCTTTTCCTCGCCCTTTCCATTCTTCTTTTAAATTTATCAAGATGTAACAGAACCACTTGTCTAATTAGGCTCCCTCTTTGAAGCCTGATGATGATAAAGTTCATAGGGGGTACATGTGTCACCTCCCCAGACTAGAATATAAGCAGTTTTCTCTTGTTCATTCCTTTATCCTTGTTTATGTTTATCTTTATATGTTTCATTTAACTCTTGTGTTTGAACTTCAAAGTTCATGGCTCTGCTATTTTCATGAGGAATGTCTGAATGTTCTCCATTTCATTAAAAAAAATCCATTTCCCCCCATGTAGGATTATACTCAGTTTTTCTAGCTAAGTAATTCTTGGCTATAAGCTCATATCCTTTGCCTTCTGGAATATAATTTTCCAAGCTCTCTGCTCTTTTATAATGGTGGCTGCTAAATCATGAGTGATCCTGACTGTGACTCCTCCATAACTAAATTCCTTCTTTCTGGTTCCTTGTAGTATTTTTCCTTTGACCTGTTGTCTCTGAATTTTAACTATATTGTTCCTGGAAGTTTGTTTGCTTCCTGCAGAAGGTGACTGGTGGTGGATTCCTTCTATTTCAATTTTGCTGTCTGGTTCTGAGAGATCTGGGTAGTTTTCTTTTAAGATTTTTTTTTTGAAATATGATGTCTAGGCTCTTGTTTTGATCAAGATGTTCCAGTAGTCTTATTTTTTCTCTTTGGTTAATTTTGACTTTGAGTTAATATTTCTTGTTGTCTCATGAAATCATTGACTTCTGTTTGGTACATTCTAATTTTTAGGGAACTTGTTGCTTGTGCCAAGCTATAAATTCCCCTTCCAACTCTTTCTTCCATAGCTCTCTTTTCTTTTCCAAGTTTTTCCTCTAGCAGTCTCATTTTATTGAGAGAAAACCTTTTAAACTCCCGCTTCATTTTCTTCCTAGGTATTCTAGCTAAATTTGGCCCAAGCTGTTTTTTTTCCTTTGAGGCTTTTCTTATAGATAATTCTCTTTTGTGTTTAAGCATCCCTGTTAGCATAATGACTTTTTGTAATGAGATTATTTTTAAAAAAAATTTTCTCATTCTTCCAGACCACTTCCCAGCTTTGGACTTGGTGTTAGGGCCTGGCTCTATACAGTTCTGTAGGGAAGGTCTACTCTGGTCCTTTTGTTGCTTTATTGAGGTAATGAGTGTAATGTTGTTCCAGGATCTCAGGGACAGCTCAGGCTCAGGACCTCTATTCTTTCAGCACTCTCAAGGTGGTTTGATCCATGGGCAAGTGTGATTGCTGCTCTCTTGGTCTGAGCTGTCTAAGTTCCTGACTTAGGTTTGGTTCTGAGCAGCAGCATATTGCTGCTGGACTCAGCCATTATTAGCTACTGGGAAACTCTGTTAGTTCAGGAATTACAGAGTTGCCGGCTCCCCTTTGGTATGGGATTGCTGCCCTGGTTATTTCTCTGAAGGCTTCAGACTAGGCTGGAAGCTAGAACTGCCACCCTGCTCTGCTCCTGGGATCTGTGTCACACCACTGTGGAGGGGAAGGTGAGTGCAGTTCCTCTCTTCCATATGTCCTGAATCTGTGATCAGGAACTGGGCTACTCCAGGCAACAAGGCTGCCAGTTTGCACCTGTTCTAGTCATGGTACTCTGGTATGTGTCCACGGGTGCCTGACGTGGTCCTAGAACCATATCCTACTCAGGTTCATAGCC
Source organism: Vombatus ursinus (assembly GCF_900497805.2). Classification (NCBI taxonomy): domain Eukaryota; kingdom Metazoa; phylum Chordata; class Mammalia; order Diprotodontia; family Vombatidae; genus Vombatus; species Vombatus ursinus. The sequence continues at coordinate 52,673,358 of NW_020954608.1, read as the reverse complement.
TTTCCCTGGTGCTAGTGTCCTCTACACCCCACATAGTGTGACACACACCAGGCCCCATCCTGTGTCCTTTCTGTCTGTCTCCCTATGTAGTCTTGGGCTGGAAAAATGATTCACCATGATTTTTTTAAAAATTCCCTATAACAATTCAGTCTGATGTGTTTTCTAGATCTGTTTGGATAACTTTTTTTGTAGGGGTGAGGGGAAGGGAGTTCATCATTGCACTGATTCCTGCTTCTCCACCATCTTGGTTCCACTCAGGGTATACCATGAACAATTTTTTATGCTTTATTTCCTTCCCCTTCTCCCCCTTTCCAAATTTCCCCCTTTCTTCCTTCTCCTCTATTTCTCCTTTTTTTTTCTACTGCCTCCCTTTTCTTTCTCTTTCTCCTTTTCTTTCCTTTTGTAAATGCCTATCTCTGTGTCATGCTATTCTGGGTACTATACAAAAGAAGTGGCACCAATTTGGTCCTTGACCCTTGGAAACTTATGATCTAAAACAACATAGACACTGTTGGAAAGGAAGAATATTCATATAGTTCAATAGACATTGAATGAGTCTATGAACCAGGGTAATGGCTCCAGCACTTTAAGTGAATCCTCTATGGAAGATTTAGGAAAAGACAAGGATGATTAAGTATCTTGGGAATGATCAGAGGCAGGAAGCTAACACATACCTTCTTTTTGTTTTAACACATACCTTCTTGACTCCAACACTAGCACTCTAACCTCAATGTTACACTGTTTTAACCATCTTTATTAACAATATAAATATGCATGGATTATAATGTGATATATACAAATTATTTCAATATTACTTAGGTCATACTAGTCAGAATCTACCCTTAAAGGTATTGACCATCTTTATCTTTCCTTCTTTTACAGGTATTCATTCATTAATAGCACACAATATCTATGAGGCTGCCTACCCACTTCATGATGTAGGTATCCTGTTATCACTATCATTTGAAAAACAATGTAAGGCAATTAAAAAAAACAATAGGTACCACCTTACATGGAAATATGAAAAGTCATGGCTCTGATATTATCAGGAATATATGACACATATACAATAACTCTATAATAATATCTGAAAAGTCAATTCAGTAAGTTTTTAGTCAGTTTGTATGTTATCTTAATTGTTGTTACTCTAAATGTGAAATCCTTGTCCAATCACTAGTCCAATGGAGGAACTGAATCCTGCCATATTTGGCATTCTCAGTTAAAATAAAGCCAGAATACAAAAAATAAGTGATAGCAAATGAAAACATGACTCATTGGAATGACAAATCAAGAAATTAGTGGAATTGGTATTACGGGGCATCCAGAGGCAGCAAGAAACATTGTTTCATGGAACACTTGGTCATCTTGTCATTGATGACTTAAAAAAAAAAAACCCAACATGAAAATGGCAATGGTATATGCACTAGCATCTTTTGCAAAAGATGAGAAAGCAGAGAGGTTCTTGGTTCAAGAATTTCAGTACAAAGCAATGCATACTTTAATAGTCAGGGACTTCAATGCAAAGGTAGGCATGGAGGCTGATGATGAGGGTTATGAAAGAAAATTAGGATTTAGGATTTAGAAATGAATGAGGCTAAAATCTCTGCAAGCAGTCTCATAATTATATATTTTGCATAATTTCTTCAAGAAGATTGTCAGGAGGGTCTGGATAAGGTGAGTATCAAATACACTTATAGAAAAGGAAATTGCTTATATTCTAATAGATTAATTACTAATGTGGGAGTTGTTTCTGAATCCACTGTTTATGTAGAATTAGGCATGTGAGGACAAACATAAAAATCAATACCAAATTGGAAGAAAGGACAAAAGTGAGAAGATAATGGCATACAGTTTAGGTAAATTCTAACCCATTTAAATAGCATAGTAAGACCAAAAAAAGGGGAGGGGGAATAGTTAAAAGAACAGATATTTACATTCACTGTTGGTATTTCCCAAGGAATTTTAACCAATGTAAATGAATCACCAGAATGAAGAATTCAAAAAGAATTTTAAAAAACCTGCCTCATTTGGCAGTACTCTCTCTCTTTCTATGCCAAGCAGAGGAATATGGGGGCCAAGGGCAGCACGAATTAAGAATATGAACTCAATTTAAAAAAGCTTATGAAGAAAGATGGTAGAAGATTATGAGCCATATACTTCACATAGCAATGAAAACCAGTTGGAGGGGAAACCATTTTTATAAAGAGGTTGATGAGAGGCACGATTAAGCCAGTTTATCCTAAAGGCAAGGAGGCAAAGGAACAAGACCAAAAAAATGGAAAAGATCTGTGAAAATTTTCATAATAAATCCTGTTCTCCATGAATTTCATTGGGGTGACCACATTTAGAATCTTAATATCACAGTCCTCAATGTGCTACATGAGGATGTAGAAATGGCACTAAAGAAACAAAAATGCTGAGAGCAGCTGGACTAATCTAAGTATGCATAGAGGAGGTCTGTGTTGGAAGCAACATATTTGTGGGTTCGTTAAAAGACCGATTCTCTTGATCTCTGAAAGAAGGTAGGATACCAAATGCTTAGGGAAAAATATAGACCTTTTTGTTTACTGAAAAAAGGTCATCAAGTTAAAAAAAAACTAAATACTGATTCATATGCCTTTTTTTATTTCTAGAAAATCTTTATGAAAATGATCTATACACTGATTGAGGTCATACTTGATGGAAGTTTGGGATGAAAACAGGCAGGCTTTCATGAATGACATTCCATACCAGAGTCACACAATTGACTGAAAGGTGTGAAAAAATATAAGATCTCACTATGCTTACTGATGACTATTTAAAAAAATCTAAACCCCGAATTAAATTACTAAATAAATTTCTACTAAATCAGAACAAAATGTCACCTAAAAGCTCTCCTCCAATAAGCTATTTCATACACATCTGTCAAAATTATGCAATATTCCTGGAGAGATGTAACAACATAAATAATTGTGTTTGATCTTCAGAGCATTAACATCAAGGAAGGCATAAAAGCAGGAAGACATATGCTCGTCAAAGATGTTTGCCACTGACATGGAAGCTATCTAGCACAGAGTCCAAATAGAAAAGGAATTTCCCATAGATGGTGAGGTCCTTCAGAGGTTATTGTCTGCAGATGACATTGTGTTAATGCCATCAAGCCCCCAAATGCTGCAGAGATTCCTCAATGAGAGGCATACTCAAAGAGTTCTATATGACTATTCCCAAAGGGGGAAAAACAAACAAGTGGATAAAAAATACTTATTGTTTGAATACGATATGTAGTTGAATGAGCTGCCTGTAAAAATTTGGTCCATAAGTACATACATCTTGGACAGGTAGTGCAGATGAACGGTGGACTTGTCCCAAAATTAAAGATTTTGGGTTAGATTGCTTCTGGGAAACTAGGTCATGCTTTTAATGACCCAACCTTTCTTTCTGAAACCAAGGTCAATCTTTTTAACAATGATACTCTTTTGGTGGCAACAAGTCACGGAAAATATACTCCCCAAGGAATTAAAATTGAGGGCCACTCAGAGTTCAGTGGAGAGATAGTGTGAATAGACTGCAACATATTACTAACCAAGCAGGGTAAGTGGTACGAGGGATATCATCAAGGATATATGTAACTGATAAAGGAGGCAGGTTGATCATGTAACGAGAGCGAGAGGGTAACTGATAGTCTGGATGCTCCTTTGGTGTCCATGTAATGTCAAGACATCTAGAAAAAAGTGGTCAGTAAATTGGGTGAACCTCCTAATCCTTTATGGAGAATTTATGGGAGGATATGGGCAAGAGCACACAGGATTAAAAAAAAAAAGGTGTGGGTGGGTTGAGATCTACATCATTGGAGGGAGTACCTATATAAATCATATTGCAGATTTTTGGAATTAGAAGTAATGAGAGAGATTCCTTCTACTTTGTCAGGTCTGTGAGTGGAGAGATAGGACTTCTACCATTGCTAGTTAGGGCAGGGGTAGTAGGGATCAGGGAAGGCATCATGGAAGAAGTTGTATTTGAGTTGGACCTTCAAGGATGGGCTAACTTTGAGAAAAGAGAGAGCAGAGTACATTACAGCCATATGGAAAGGAGTGAATAAAGGCAGAGACATGAAAAATCAAGTTATGTTTGGGAAATAGTGATGGGAACAGAATTTGAATTTTATTTAGTAGACAATAAGGAGCTACTAAAGACTTTTGAACCATAGGAAAATTTATCTGATAGGGGTGTGATGGGTGCTTTGGGAAATGGAAACATTAGAAATAGGAAGATTCATTAGAAGATTGTTGCATTACCCCAGGTGATTGGTAATGAGGATTTGTGTTAGGATAGCAGTGGGACAGATGTAGGAGATAATTGCAGAGTTAGAATCAATAATATTTGCTAACCTGTTTGACATAAAAGTTGAAAGCTGAGAAGAACAGAGAATATAGTAAAGCTTATGGGAGACTGTACGAATGGTAGTTACATTGACACAAAGGAGCAGAAAATAGAACAGATTCTGGTGGGGAAGATAATAAACTTATTTTGAGGCATGTTCAGGTTAAAGTATGGACAGCAATCTGTGACTCAAAGGATAGATCAGGTCTGGAGATACAGATTTGTGAGTCATCTGTGAGAGGAGATCTTTGAGCCCATGGGAGAGAATGAGATTTCCAAGTGATAGGAGGTAGGGAAAGAGAAAAAGGAAAGCCCTACTTAAGGAGTTGGAAAGAGAATGAAGAGCTCAGTGAAGGAGATATTAAAGTAGTCATTATTGAGGTAGGAGAACTAGTAGAATATGGTAAATGAGGAGGTAAGAGAGAAAAGAATATCCAGGATGAAGGGGTGATTCCTATTGTCAAACATTTCAGCAAGGGTAAAGGAGATGAGGAATTTTAAAAAAAAACCACTTTTGGTAGGTAATTAGTGTGCTGGAATCAAAATATTGTATTAAGGACACAATGGGTGCTAGAGAAGTGGAAGCATCCGGTAAAGCAGCTTCCTAAAAAAATTTGTCAGTAAAGCCCAGTCAGGGCTGGGATAGTAGCTAATGGGGCAGAGGAGTCAAAAGAAGGGGCTTTCAGGGGGCTGTTGTTGGAGAGAATTGAGTATGTTTTATAGATAGAGGGGAAGGAGCCAGTTGGGGAGATGAAGAGAGATTGAAGATGTATGAAAGAGAAGGGATAATTACTGGAGCAAGGTTCTGGAAGAGGTATGAAGGTTCAGATTAAAGGAATTTACAGGGAGAGGGAGTAGGGATACCTATTTTTTTGAGATAAGAAAGAGAGGAGGAGAGACTGGGTGAAGATGCTTAGAAATTTTTAGTTGTGGAGGGAATTTGAGGAAGCCTCCATCTAATGTTCTCAGTCTTCTCAGTGAAATAGGAGGCTAAATGTTAGGGGTGGGAGTACATTTGTAGCCTCAAGAAAGGAAAAGATTTAGCCCAATCACATCAAGGAATGAGACAAAGAGGCAAAGATGAAAGCAGTGAGTTGATCACTCATTGGGAGTGGATGAAACCAGCTTGATTTCATTATTTTTTTTTCCATTTTATTTCATTATATTTTTCTGGTGACACTCAACAGTCTGGGATAATGAGTGGAAAAACTGGATGATGGTTCAAAAAAAGCATGGATAATTGAAATCCATGGATAATTCTCTAACACTTCTTTTGCCATTACCAATATGTGATTTCATCAGTGTAGGGATCTTTCAATGAGGAAACCTCCTTTATTCAGATCACCAACTGTTCTGCAAGTTAGTCTTAGAAACTTGCCTGGTTTACTAAGAGGTTAAATATCCTGCCCAGGGTTATACAGTCAGTATGTGTCACAGGTAGGACTTGAGCCCACTTCTTCCTCACTGTGGGGTTAGCTTCTTCAATCCCTTATGCCAAGTTGCCCCCCCACCCCATGTATGGACTTTTGCCATCAGTTTCTAACACCATTGAAGACATATATCCATTGAATTTAATTAAGCCTCTTCCTCACCCTTTCACAATAAGGGTCAAAATAGACTGGCCTCATGAGTTTTTCCTTTCTTTGTCTTTTACTTTGTGGAGGGATGAAAGATAACTAAATGTCATTTGGGTGGTGGAAGGAAGGAGACAATAATGATCATGGAGGAGGAGGAGGAAAAGAAAAGAAATCCAAAGCTTGGATAATCCACAGATGGCCTCATTTACCCTGGATTAATTAAGAGGGGACTGTACCTGATATTTGGGTTGATGCTATAGAAATTTCTCATCTATGAATTCCTTTTCCCTTACAACTTTGAAAGTTCTTTTCATAACCATGGATTTGATGCATGGACATAGTAGGGTAACTCATGTAAGTCAATTAAAGAAATTTATGGCAAGTGCTATTATTGACCATGGGCTTTTTCTGAAACAGACATGGTGGATGCATTCTATATGTGGAAGATGTCAGTTAATAATTACTGCAAAAAATGTCTACTATACTAGTAAGAAAATCAAGTGATGACTTAAAAAAAATAAATCAGATCAAGTATATAGAGAAGTATGGGAATATTTACATAAAGCAAACAGACCAAAGAAAACATCATAGATAATGTCTATAACAATGTAATTGGAAAGAACAACAACAAAAATTGATATTGAGGTATGAGAATGCATGTCTTATTTGTTGCAGTTGGGAACTGTGGGTGTGAAACATTATGTAGTCTAGGTTAGTTTTGTTGAACTTCGTTACTTTTTTCTTTGTTATAAACAAAGACACTCTCAACTGGGGAAGGGAGAATATGATGGGAAATTAAGGTGGGATAAAAACAAAAAACATCAACAATTTAAAAATAAATAATATTTATGATAAAGCCAGTACTTGGACCAGAAGGGTAATGGTTTAGAATTTTAAAAGCCCTTGGGACATCAGCTCTTCTTTGTTCTTCCCTTTGATTCATCGATTGCCCCTGCCTTTGCTTTTAGGGTGAATATGAAGGTCCTGAGGATGACATGAATGACAGAAAGGTAAGCCTGCTATATAGACAAGGCTATATAGATTTAGGATAGTGTACTGTGTACCCATGATAACAATGAGGGAATGGAGAACTGGGAGGAGATAAAGAGTTGAGACATTCACTCTTAGTGCTGGAAACTCCCTCTATGAAAACATATCAATAGCTGCTTTGTAACTTACAGTCTTTAACGAGTTTCCTGGGGCACACTGACATGTTGTCCTGACTGAACTCTCATTCACTCATTTATTTATTTATTGGTCTGTCTGTCTATCTATCTATCTATCTATCTATCTATCTATCTATCTATCTATCTATCTATCATCTATCTATCTATCTATCTATCCATGCTTCCTGACTATCTGATTGACAGCAAAACAGACTCATACACCAGTATTCACTGTTTTACCTAGTCTTCACCCCCTTGCTTGGTCTTTCCAGAAAAGAAAATAATGTATTAACATAAATACTGGAAAGAAGGACCCCGGGCTTCCATTTCTAGTTCTTCCACATTCTTTGTACATGACTAGTAACTTTATCTAGGTTGTGAGCTCCTTGAAGGCAGGGATTCTATATTCTGTAAAATGCCTTGTTCAGAGCATTGACTATAGTAAGTGGTCAATAAGTATCCGTTGTTTGATTGTCAAAAAATCAGGGCTTTCAAGTTAGAAGGGACCTTTGGGGCCACTGAATCTGACTCCTTCACTTTATATGTGTGGAAACTGAGACACAAAGTTATGTGACATTCAAGATCACACAACTAGTACCTATATGATCAGTATTTGAATGCAGGCTGTCCTAAGTCCTTAATTGCCTTGATATAGGAACCATTAAAACAATTCTCTAGGCTTCTCCCTCTGTGCACTGGAGCTCTCCTATATCACAGGCCCCTCAGAGGAGAACAGCTATATATTTCCCCAGGTATGATTTCTTATGTGTGTAAGTCTTTGAGAAGAAAGGAGTGACAGTTAGACACCATTTAAAATTTGCTGTTTGAAGATGGAGGGTAAGAATGCTCTCTTCAGGATGGGTGTCTGTGGCTCTGATAATTCGCCACACCCTTCAAGTTCCTTATGCTTTTAAAAAATTGTTCTTCTCATCTGAATGTGCAGGGATATATGGTGTAGGCAATATCTATAAATGAGGAACCTGGTAGAGAGAGGGAAAAGCTTGCTAAAGGTCATCTGGCCACTTTTATAGTGGGGATATCTTGTTGAATATTTGGACTAGGTGATAGTAGAGGTCTCTTCTGATTCTTGAATTCAGTGATTCTGGGAACCAAGTATTAGGAGGAAAGGGGGGCCCTTTAAAAAGATAGCTTTAACTCATGATGAAATATGCTACCCTTCTGCCTGACAAGTGATGGACTCACACTGAGTGTTGAGACACACACATGCACACACGTATATGTGTGTTTATACATATATGTATACACATATGTGTTTATATGTACACAAATACATGTATATACAATATATGTTTGTGTGTGTGTATATATGTCCATGTATATCTCTCTTTCTCTCTCTCTCTCTCTCACAGTAGCCAATGGGGGAATTTGTTTTGCTTGGCTACATGTGTTTGTTTTCCTCTCTTTTTCAATGGGGAGGAGGAGAAGGTAGATTTTTGTTAATCGAAAAATATAACATTTGATAATTAGGACGATACCATCACTTTCAGGTACAAAACCCTCCAAAAGGAACCTAAAGTGCACAGGGCAGGACTCCTGGTGGTCTATAGAGAGTCCCTCCTTTACACCTTCTAAGGCTGTGGAAGAAGCTGCTATAGCTTGCCACCTTTGGATTGGCCCATCTTGCAGCAGCTCAACAGTAGCTTCTTAAAGACATCTTCCTACTTAATTTTGTGGGGACCTCCCAACATAACCAATAGGAGAGGGGGAGGGTGAATTGGCTAATGGGTGGGCTAGAGTGGGAAGGAGGAAGAGGTGGGGCCAAGACTTCCCCACCCCCCACCCAACTCTGTTGTCTGGAAAAGCATTCATCCCCCAAGTTGCCTTTTGAATAGGTTTCTTTTTATCCTGCCTATTAGGCCTTGTTATGAAGTGTTAAGTATTAAAAACATAAAAGGTCTTTTCCAGAAATACTGCTGAGATTGCTTACACATGTCCCCTCACTGCCTGCCCAGGGAATCTGCTGTAGTATTTCCTTGTCTTAACCTCATCTGTTTTCTATCTGATGCTAATAGCCTCGGTGTTTAATTTCCTGAAAAGTCCCGGATCAGATTTAAAGGGAAAGAGGGAAACATTTCCATACTCCTTTCCCTATCCCATCTCACCTCTCTCATACCAACTATTTTCTGTCTTCTCACTCTTTACGTTTATTTTCTTCCCCTTTAAATGATGGTTAGACCTCTCTTGCTTTATTTATTTAGGTCTTCCCTGCTGAATATTAGTGACCTGAGCCTATCTGAGGTTCTGTTTCTCACATTTGTTGGTGAAAAATTATTTAGCTGCTCAGAAGTCAAATTCAGTCAAGCTTTAGTTATCGGACCTAGGAGAGGAGAGGCAGGGCATGAATAATCCAAAACAACAGACGATATCTAAATTACTTATATTTGACTTTGGAAATGATGATTTTGAAAACTGGTAAGTCTACTTTCCTAAAGAGGGTTTACTTAAAATAATATTTAAGATACCATAAACCATCTGGTGATGATGGGAGGAGCCTTGGGCCAAAGATAGGTGGCTGGGGAAGCCAGAAGAGGATTGAGAATTCCAAATGCATTATCTACAAAGGTTATAAAGGGTTTACTGAGGAGAGAAAGGGGTCTGTTCCTGCTGGTGCTAAAAGCTGCTTAGTGTGCTTAGCACACACACACACACACACACACACACACACACACATACATATATATATATACTACATGCAGGCCCACAAGTCCCCATAATGTCTGAAACAAAGCCCCTTTATCCTGGCCTGGGTGGATACTTTTTTGGAGTCTGCTTCTCCAAAGGGAAAAAGAGGCAAGTTTAAGATCAGCCCCATCATCTTTCTAGGAACAATGTTCTGTTCCCAGTAGTATTTCTTGGGAAGTGTGTGTTTAGCTAGGTAGAGGATGAGTTTGTTAGTATAGGATTAGAGCACTTAGTGGAGGTAGCGTTTAGGGTCCCAATCCTGAAATTACTGAAACCTCTCCCTTTTCTCATTTCTTTTAAAGCACCAATTCCTTTATAGCACCTGTGCCTTCCTTCGATGGCCAGCCGCCATGCTTTGAATGTATTTCCTTCCTCCTTTCTGGCTGTTAAAATCTTTCTTATCCATTAGCCAATAGACTGGCTTTCATTAAGAGCTTATAATGTGTAATGTGTTGGGCACTGTATTAGGACCTGGAGATACCAAGACAAAAATTGAAACTGTCCCTGTCATCAAAGAGCTCACAGTCTATTGGGAAAAATAGTGTGTGTGTGTATGTGTGTGTGTGTGTACACCCTCTGCAGCATGCCCATTTTCCACACAGTTGCCAAAAGGGATTTCCTGAAGTTCAGGGCTGACCACATAACTTTCTTACTTGATACACTCAATTGAATCAAATATAACGTCTTCTGTTTGATGCTTTAAACTCTTCACAGTCTGGCCCCTTCTTACCTTTCCAGCCCTGTTGTCCATAATTTACTCTCCATAAATACTCCTTCTTGATGTTTCACAAAGGAAAAAAAAAATTCCATTTTCTGTCTCCATGCTTTTGGATAGGCTATACCCCAAGTCTAGAATGCAGTCGTTTCTCCTCTCTGTCTCTTGGGCTCACCACTTTCTACAGGAAGCCTTTTCTATTTTCACCAGATGCTAGTGCCTTCCTTCCACAACGTTACCTTGCTTTGTATGTGTTCTATACATGTACACATAAGCATTTTTATCTCTACTGTTAAAATGTAAACCACTTAAGCACAGAGTGTTTCAGTCCTGTCTTTGTAGACTCAATTATGAGGATGTTGTCTGGCATATAGTTGAGAATGCATAAATGCTTGTTGATTAGTTGACCTATATAAAATTAAACAAGGTAATTGTAAGGGTAAGCAGAAGCAGCTAGGGGCATTAACAGTGGCCTCACATAGCTGTTGGTGCTTGAGCTGAGTTTTGAAGAAAGTATTTAGATGAAGATCAAAAGAGGAAGAAAGAAGCAGTATTGACATCAGAGCATACTACAGAGCCTGAGACAGAAAAAAGAAATAACTAAGTTCAGAAAACAAATCAGGAGCCTAATATGAAGTCATCTTCTGGGATTCTCTCTCTCTCTCTCTTTCTCTCTCTCTCTCTCTCTCTCTCTCCCTGAATAATCAATAATTTTGAAGCTCACTGACTAACCTTGATTTTAAAGAAGACTGGTATCTGAAAGATTATTCCATATTTCTCCTTCCCTTCTCAGCTAAATTCCTTGAGAAAGCTGCATTCACTTGCAGTCTCTCCTTTCCCTCCTTTCATTCACTTCTAAACTTTTGAAATCTGGCTTCTGATCTCATCATTCTATCAAAACTGCTCTCTCCAAATTTAATAAAAATCTCTTCAATGCCTTTTTCAATCTTCATTCTTCCTGACCTTTCTGCAACCTTTGACACTGTTGATTCCACTCTCATCTTGGATATTCTTTCTTCTCTGCTCTCTCCTGGATCTTCTACATGTCTGCCAAATCTTTATCTCCTTTGCTGGATCAGGTTTCACCTACTAACTCCTTTTCTTCTCTCTCTATGCTGTGTCACTTGGTGATCTCATCAGCTTCCATGAATGCAATGATCTCTTTGCAGATGATTCCCAGCTTTCTCTTCTGAGCTATGGTCTCACATCACCAACTACCTTTAGACTTCTTGAACTGGATGTCCTATAGGCATCTCAAAACTCAATATGTCTGAAACAGAATGTATTCTCTTTCCCCCTAAAGCCTTCCCCTTTCCTCACTTTCCCATTACCATCAAAGCCACCACCATCTTCCCGTAACCTCAGTGTCATCCTTGACTTCCTCAGTCATTCACCCTATATAATAAATCTATTGTCAAGTCTTGTGTAACATCTCTCAAATGTGTTTCCTCCTTCTTCTGATTCTGCCACCACCTGCCATCTCCCATCGAGACTATTGCAATAGCTTTTCTTGGTCTTACACCTCCAGTCTTTCCCCACTTCAATCCATCCTTCTCTCAACTGCCAGTGATTTTCCTAAATCTCAGATCTGACCATGCCACTGCCCTACTCAATAAAGCACCAGTAGCATCCTGTTACTTCTAGAACCAAATGGAAAGTGTCCTGTGTGGCAGGTAATGCCTTTTACAACTTGACTCTTTCCTACCTTTGCAGCCTTCTTTACCCCTCACTCCCCTCCACATACTCTGCTATACAGCTATACAGGCCTGTTTGCTGCTCCTAGAACAGGGTACTACGTCTCCCAAATCTGTCTTTTCATTGGCTGAACCATGTCTAGAATATTCTCCCTCCTATTTTCCCTGTCCTCCTTCAATTCAAATTCCATCTTTTGTGGGATTGTTTTCCATCTGTCTCTGGCATCCTTACTGTTTGTGCTGTCTCTTTGAGATTATCTCCCATTCACAATGTGTATCTTTTGTATAGAAATAATTATCTGTATGTCATCTCCCCCATTAGAACAAGAGCTCCATGTTCTAAAAGAACACTACTTTTGCTTTTGTATCTCCAGCACTTAGCACAGTGCTTGATATATATTAAAAATTTTTAAATTTTTAAAAAAATGTTTAAAAATGCATGTTAAATGACTGACAGATTTAGGAGATTGAAGCAATAATAGGTATTTTAGGTATTTAGGATGAATATGGTAGTATGGCATAACTCTATAAGGATTGTGTTAGGATTTGTTGAAGCTGATTAGGACTTCTAAGGACACTATTACTTTTATTGTGTGAAAAAGGATAAAAAACAAAGATTGACTGCTACTCTAGAGGATTGCATAATGGTAACTAAAGAAATAAAAAAGATAGAACTATCCCTCTTTTCCTTTGCTTCTATTATCTCTGGCAAGGGGAATAATCTTTGGCAAGAACTGAAGAAAAATGATTGATTGGCAATTGACACCAAAGATACCTAGTGAGTTTGTAAAAAAAAAACAAAAAAAAAAAACAAGAGCACCTTGCTACTCTTAATGAGTTTAAGTCACCAGGTCCAGAAAAACCTATAACCAAGTCTACTGAAAGTCTACTGAAAACGGTGAATATGATTATTTGGTCACTATCAATGATCTTTGAAAGACTATGGAGTTTGGGAGTGATGTCTCAGGACTGGAGACGACAAATGTCTCAGTTTTCAAAGAAGGAACGAGAGTGCAGTCCACAAACTGTAGGTTACTGAGTTAGACTTCATTTTTTGGCAACAATTCCAGACTGTATTATTAGAGAGATGGACATCTAGCAAAGGAAGTGGTCAGATAATAGTGGGGCAGCATGAGCAATTCTTGCCAGACTAACCTCATTTCATTCTTTAGCAAAGTTATTAGATTGGTTAGTCAGGGAGATGTTATAGATACAGTTTACCTGAATTCAGGATAGCATTTGAAAAAATCTCTTATGTTATCCTTGTGAAAAACAAGCAGGAATGAGGGCTCGATAATGACAGAATTAAATGGATTCAGTCATTGACAATTCACTGTAAACTGGGAAGCGGATCTTCAATAGAGTCAACTAGGGATTTGTTCTTGGACCTGTGCTGTTTAATATTTATTAGTTAAAAATTTCATGTCTGATTCTTGGGTTTGAACAAATCACTTTTATGAATTAAAGGTGGGCAATGTGTGGCATGATAGCAATTTATCTGAAAAATATGCGTTGTAGTGGATTAAAAGTTTGATATGACTGAAAAACATGATATAACAGGGACCCCCCCACCCAAACTACTTTGATTCTAGCCTGCTTTGAAAGGCACTGACTAGGGATATAATTGTCCTACTCTACTCTTCCCTGGTCAGACCCCAATTGCAGTATTGTATTCTGTCCTGGACACTACATTTTAGCAAAGCTTGGTAATCTGAGGAGCATCAGAGAAGGATGACAAAGATGGTTAAGAGTGCTGAGAATAAGAGAGATAAGAGTTGTTTGAAGAGTTGCATATGTTTAGCCTGGAGGAAAAAAGACTTGGGGGAGATAATGGTTACATGGATAGCTATCATGTGGAAGGGGGATTAGGCTTGTTCTACTTAGAACCCCAAAAGGGTTTCTACCCTTTCTAAAGAGTCAGAGCTTGGCTTGATGTAAGGAAAAACTTCCTAACAACTAGAGCAATTCAGAAGTTGAATGAGCCACCCCTAGAGGCAGTGGGTTCTTCTTCACCTTGAGTATTGGAACAATGGCTGCTTGAACCCTTCATTATGTTATTTAGGTCCTCTTTGGAGTAGGCCTGATGTCCCTTCCAGCTCTGAGATTGTGTCATTCAGTGGTTAATTCTTACTGAGTCTATTTTACTGACTCCATTCCCTTCAGTTGTGTTAAATATCAGATGTTCTTATATCAAGGGATTATTCAAGTGGGTACTTTAAGTTCCTAAAGAAGAAGAAAAAGTGAATCCCACAAAGCGCAAGGCAAATGATTTTGTTTTCATTAGGCTTTTTGTAGTAGAAGAGCACATTGGAGTCAGAATTTGTCTCCTTGGCTTTGCCATCCATGTACTAGTTGTGTGACCTTGGACAAGTCATTTAACTTGTCTTGATCCTAGTTTCCTTATGTGTAAAATAAGGACTGGACTGAGATGATCTCTAAGGTTTTTTCCAGCACTAAGATTCTATGATGTTATAGCCTATAGTCATTTAGCATTCTATGATATCACCATAGAAAATAGCGATTTGGGTGGGGCACAAGGAAGAACTCTAAGACTCCAAGAGTTATTGAACATACAAAAAGGTTACAGAGTTGGGGGAGGTAGAGTTATTACCTCGCCCAGGGAATTCTCTGGCTTTTTTGTGGGTGTATACCAATTCAATTCATTAAGTATTTGCTGTCATCCACGGGTCCCTGCCAGCTGCCTTCTATTCCTGTGGATTCCCCCGGGGCCTCAAGATCAAATTCTAAGCCTGATTCCAGGCAGGTCTGGAAGTCCCTGTGAGTGGCATTTCCTGTCTGTTTTGGGATAGTCTGAGTGACTCAGCTCCATTTGGGAACAGGCAACCTTATTACTCTCTTGCAGACCAATTAAGAAGAGGATTCCTCTCCTCTGAGAGAGACAGTAGAAGAAGATAGAGCTATCCCTGCCTCAAAGCCTGGGCAATGGGGGAGGGGTGATTGATTTGAGTATTGGAGGAGCATTTCCTCTGCTTCCTTCAATAGGGAATAGCTATCGAGCTATTAAGTGCTTAAAGGTTCATAGTTAACTCTGTCTGATAGATGTATAGCCCCCAGACACTGGACCATTTTAATAGGGAGAAACTGAGGCATAGCATTTGATGGAATGGTATAAAAAATATTTGTTTGAGCAGGATTTAAATCATTGCCCCAGATTTTCCACCTTCTATATACACTTAATTTCTGAAATTTACTATTACAAAGTGATGTGAACAAAAGGAATATTGTAATTTGTCTTGTAATTTTCAGAGCCCCCTTTCTGGCAAAAAGATCATAATGGATTATGGCATTTTTTTCTCAGCTTCCCTCAGAAATATGAAGAAGCAGGAATTAGTTTCACAATCCCATGCCAGCTCCATCTCAATTTTAGAGATAGGAAAATTGAATTCTGGACAGGTAAAGTTGATCTGACCCCAAACACCAACAGGGCCAGGGCCATGAGGAAAACTCAGATATCCTAATTCCAAATATCATCCTTTGGCTATTGGGTTGTATTTGCTTTCTTCTCTGTCTGGGCTTGGCTGCCCTAGTATGATTTACCCTGGAAGCATTCCAGGGCTACTTGAGCTCTCAGAGTGGTTCAGGAGGCACAAACCTCATGGAACTATTTGTGATTTCTTGTCATTGATGGTCCTTTCAGTCATTCTCAGTGCTGCCTGCTTAGCAGGTGGGGAAATCAAGACCTTGCTAACCTTTGGTCACAAGCTGACAGGAGGGACTTCAACTTTCAACATAGATAATCTTAGCCTTTGAGTACGGTCCCCAGCTAAAGGGAGCGAGGTGGTGTAGTAGATGGAGTGCCAGGCCTGCAGTTAGGAAGACTCATCTTCCTGAGTTCAAATGTGACCTCAAGCCCAAACCTTTCATTTTGTAGATGAGAAAACTAAGACGTACAGAATTGCAATGACTTGGTCAAGGTCATATAGAAAATAAATGGCAAAGTCAAGACTAAAGCCCAGGTCTTCTGACTCCAAATGCATTGTTTCTTTGCACTAAAATGATCTTTCTCTCAAAACCACCGATCTCCCATGGAGCTATGCTGCACCACCTTTGCTGCCACATCTATACTATTCATTAGGTTGTTGTTGTTCAGCTGTTCAGTCATATCCAACTCTTCACGACCACGTGGGCCGTACTGTCCATGGGATTTTCTTGGCAAAGATACTGGAGTGGTTCGGCATTTCCTTCTCCAGTGGATTAAGACAAACAGATGTTAATTGATTTGCCCAGGGTCACCAGTTTGTAAATGTCTGAGGTCAGATTTGAACCCAGGTCTTCCTGACTCCAGGCCCAACACTCTATCCACTTTGACACCTAGCTGCCTCATTAAGTACTACTGAATAAACTGACTTGTCCTCTTATTCTGTGCTACCTTAGGCTATAAACCCTTGGGTATGATGCCAGGCATTAGGATTTTGTCCAGAGCTCTTTGTGGAAGAAAGTAGTGAGCTTCTAGAGACCATTTATTGTTGTTCAGTCATTTTTCAGTTGTGTCTGACTCTTCATGACCTTATTTGGGGTTTTCTTGGCAAAGATACTGGAATCATTCGCCATTTCCTTCTCTAGCTCATTTCACAGATGAGGAAACTGTGGCAAACAGGGTTAAGTGACTTGCCCAGGATCACTTAGCCTTTACAGTCTTCTCCAGCTCTAAATTCTAAGTCTATAGAGTCAGAGTCTCAAATTACCTGGGCTGGAAGGGATTGTGAAAGTTTGTCTTGTCTATCCCCTTCTTTTTTGGATAGATCCTTATTGGCCTTGTGGTCATTACTTTCATTCTGTAGAGAATGTCTCCATGATCACTCACATCAATCAGCCTTTTTATAGGTCTCAGAATCTCCTCTGTTAGAGTGCCTTTATTTTCTCAGTGTTTAAATATCATATAGGACAAGGGCAAGTAACACTTTCCAGTCTTTTATCTCCCTGTCCTCTGAAGGTTAGAGTGGATGGGCATGTCAGCTGGCCAGAGCAAGAGCTTATGATTTGAACTCTGACTCTTGGGCACTGTCTATTGCAATGACTGCCTTCTTAAGGAATTTTACATTTTTATCTTCAGGGTGGGCAGGAGTTCTTTCCTCTCCCAGCTTGTGTGGGTGGGTAAAGTGAAGAAGTTTTGGTTTTGGATGAAATTGTCAGGGTATCTGGTGCTAATGTCACTTGGGCCCTTAAGGGAAGCAATGTCTTTCTCTTGTGACGCAGATTTACCTCCCTTTAGGCCCCATTTGACATCATTGCCACGACAGTACTAGTGAGACTTCGACTTGCACTTGGGAGGCAACCAAGAAAACATGGTGTTACATGAGTGACTTGAGAAGAGAAGGAGGAGCAGCTGACGCAGAGGCCCTCTTTCTGAACACACCTGAGCTCTGATCTTGTTGCTTATGGCTAGAGGAGGTCCTCTCGGTGCCTCTGTTTCCTCCTGTATGAAATGAGAAGGATAATTGCTGTTGGTTTCAGCAGGGCATGGGAGAATTTCTTTGTGTCAGTTGTCACAAAACATTCTGATAACATACATTCTATATCCAGGCCAGAAACTTCTTTGGGTTCATGGAAATGATATAATGTAACCAAAGGCCCTTAATAAAAGGAATGGAGTCATTTGGAACTGATACTTATTTAATAAGGCAGTTAAAAGCTGTGACTAGAGTTGATTCTCCATTACACAATACTGGATTTCTGTATAAATAGAAAAGCAATGCAAACAAAATAAACAACACACACACAGATCCAAACAAAGTGATTTCTCCAATTCTTTTTTTTATTAAAAAGACATGGAAATAAACTACCTGCTATAATAAATGATAGAAACATGTTAAAGTTTATCTTATGATCAAGGAACGATGACCATGTTAGGCATGAATTTCTAGGTAATGAATGATTTATATTGCATTATTAAATTACCCTATTTATTGGCATACCAGCCATGGTGCTTGTCAGTATTTTTGAAGCTAGAAAACCACATAGTACAATTGGCTGCTGCAGTTGTTATTATATGATCTTTCATTTTCTTAAGCCAGACTTGAAGTCATTGTTGCGAATGCCATATTAAGTCTGTGCTTTCACAGAATCAAGGAAAGTTAGTTGGAAGGAACCTCAGAGGCCATATATCTAATGCTTTCGTTTAAGCGATGAAGAAATCAAACCTCAGAGCGGTGAAATAATTTGCCCAAGGTCACATAGTTGTTAAGTATAAGAGCCAATGACTGGAACGCAGGTCTTTTGATTCCAAGCCCAGGACTCTCCCTACTCTTTATTCTGGTAGTATTTATTCTTGCTCAGTCCACATTTCAGTCTTATCTTACTCAAGGTAGGGTAGGGGGTCATTTTATTGGACTAGATATTTTGTTAAACCAAAGAATAGTGTAGGAAGGGGAACATAAAGCCTGGGTGGAACCTTTCCAGAGGGCAATAAAGCAGTAGGCCCCATGGCTTCTGGAATTACATACATTCTTAGGGATGAGGAGGTAGCTTTAGTTACTTACTACTCATGAATACCTCCTGCTATGATTTAGTATAATAGGAGTTTTCAGGTCCTTGTGCTTCACAGGCAATACCCCACTTGAACCCAACAGACTTGGGAGTAGGTTTGAATGGAGATCTTGATGTTGGTATTTCTGGGACTCCTAGATGAGTACATTGACTCTTTTTTTTTTTTTTTAAGCTCCTCTACCAAGAATGGGCATGCTATGGAGTGTTTTATAAGTTTCAACCTATTGACCTCATCAGGTAAGACTTGGACAATAGAAACCCTGGGTGGGCTTCAGCTGTGGCTGTCATAGAAGATGGGGATGTCCAAACAAATTGACTTTTAGGCAGAGGGATTTGTCGCCCTGCTCTCCATTCTCCTTCCTCACAGTGGTTTGAACAAATGTGATGAAGGGATGGATAAAGACTGTAGGGTAGAGGAAACAGTGTAAATATAACCCTTGTGCCTGAATCACCCTCCTGACATGAAGAACCTGGGGATACTCAGGACAACTTCCCTCTTCTCTTAATTGTTGCCCACACCCAGATGATCTGGGAGCTTCAGGATCTGACAAATTCCCCAGGGTAGTCACCAGTTCCCTGTATATCCACAAAGTTCAAAGCATGAATGATTTTATTTGAAAGTTAATGGGAATAGATAAGACTTGCATCTGAATCTATAGAAATTAATACTATTCATTGGTGAGCAACCTTTCTCCCAGAAATCTGTATAATCTCTGTTTTACGTAATATTGCCCTAAAACTCCAACTGCGCCTGCCATTTTGTTATTAATGCTACTCTCTGTCCTGCAAGGTTCTGCCATTCTCTTAAATCTCTAACAGACTGTGCTCATTATGCTTTCCCAAAGACAGATTCTCCAGCTATCCTATGTGGGACAAAAACATCCAGGTGCATTTGGAGCTCAAAAAAACCACACATTTCTTGTTTTGAAGTCTTCTTTTGAACCCAGTGCTCACTGTCCTCATTTTAATATAGAAGTTTCTTGGGGCTATAGAAACATGTTCTTTATGCTCTTTACAGGTGACATTCTGTCTCCACAGTTTGATACGGTAGAAAGAGTTCAGGATTTAGAACCAGAGGACCTGGGTTCAAATCCTACCTTTTTTTACTTACAACCAGTGTTACCTTGGAAAAGTCTCCTAGTTCCTGCCATATCACACTGCAGCCCAGGGCCTCATTTGACAACATCCGTTCTTCTTACCATTCTCCTTTCTTCCTGTCTGCTCTGGAATTTCTAGAGAGGAATAAGGGAAAATAAGAGCACCCTAGGAGGCTGTTATACTGTGCTTGTGCAAGAGGGACTAGTCTTTGTACTATGCTTAGTATTGTGCCTGACACAGAGTAGGTGCTTAAAAAGGTTGTTGTTGTTGATGATGATGATGATGATGATGATGATGATGACAATGATGATGATAAAGGAAGTATCTGGTAGTTACAGTGAAACTCCTTCAGAGGGAGAATGTGACTTTTTGGGTATACCCTATGGGAGAAGAATGTCTTATGTTTCTCACTTTGGCCCTAAAGGGAAGATGGGGAGAGAGGGAACAAGCAATTATTAAGTATGTTTTAGGCACTGTGCTAAGCACTTTACAAATACTATCTCATGTCGTCCTCACAACAACCCTGTGAGGTAAACTCTGCCAAGTGAGCGGGTCTTCTGGAAATTTGCCTATTATGTGTTTTTGGTGGTCAGTGGAATGATTTTTGTTCTGCCAGCTACTATAGGTGAAACTCCTACAGGCAGATTCCTAATAGTGTAACCTTGAGACATGCCATTTTGCAATATTAATATGTCAGAACTTCATCACTGGAAGTCTCCAAGCAGAGGCTGGCTGACAATGTGTGAGGGATGTTGCGGAGAAAATGCCTGCTTAAGCAGGTGTTGGAATAGATGGCAACTAAGGTCCCTTTGAAACCTGAGACTCTGTCATTCATCAGCCAGACCTCATGTTGGGAAATTTTACCAAAGGCATGTTGCCTGAGATGCCTATCAGATGGTTTGCAGTAATGTTTCAAGCTAGAGAAGATGGAGTCTTGGCTATAAACTGTCCTGGTCCATGGAACTCATTTGCCCCTATATCCTTGCTTGGCCTAATGTTCTGTTTTTGTGGAATAACAGTGTTGTTGCTGTTCTGTCATTTCAGTCACGTCCAACTCTTTGTGACCCCATTTATCATGTGCCAGTTCCCACACTAAGCACTCTACAATTATGATCTCATTTGCTGCTCAGCACAATCCTGGGAGGTAAATGAAATTATTATTCCCATTTTACAGATGGAAGAAAGGAATAAACATTTATATAGCCCCCATTTTCTGCCATGCATTGTCCTGAGCATTTTACAAATATTATCTCATTTGATCCTCACGACAACTCTAGGAGGTAGGTGTTATTATTATCCACACTTTACAGATGAAGAAATTGAGGCAAACAGAAGTTAGGTGACTTGCCCAGGGTCACACAACTAAGTGTCTGAGGCCAGATTTGAACTCAGGTCTTCCTGTCTCCAGGCCCAACACTGCATCCATGGCACCACTTGATTGAGTAATTAATGACCTTGACTGGGGTATGCTTGTACTGCCTTTTTGGAAAATATATGTTGGAGTGAAACAGACAGTAGAGTGAGACATCTAACTAACCCACAACTGGATAAGAAATCTGGTCGGCTTCCATAGAGCAAATTTCAGGTTGAATTTCTTGGATTCGAGGAGTTATACTCAGTTAACAAGTATGTGATATATAAAATTTTATTTATTTAATAGACTTTAATAATAATTCAACAAATATTTCTTAAACCCCTACTATATATAAATCACTATGCTGGCTTCTGAGGATTGACAGATGAGAAGATTTAGGGTTAGATTTCTCATTCAATATGCAATTGATGCTATTGGGATGAATAAATAAATTTGACTGCACACAGGGAGTTCCTTCCAGTATACTTGCCTTCATGCCAGGCTTAAAAATGCTATTTCCATTTCCAGTGGCATCTTCACCTTCATGTATTTTGTCATGAACAACCCTTACCCAAATATACACACCATGGTATCCCTTGTATCTACCTAACCCTTCTTCTTCCCCCAAAGTTGGAAGGATGTATCTGCAGGAGGAGACATCAGTAAATGATCCTTCCTTTGCTTCTGCGTCTCTGTCCCCTAATTTCAAGCGAGCCAGGCTAGCTGAATCAGTGAGCTACCCTAAGGGAGATTCAAGAGGCAGCATGTGCCAGGCAAGTTAAACAATCGCCACCCACACTACCATCACCACCTTGACCACCATCTCCCCTTAGACCCTGATGGAGACAGCTCAGGGCTCTGGGCCCAAGAACCTTGGGAATAACAGAGCCCCACCAGGCCACCGGACTTGCTTCCTGCCTAGGCTCTACAGTCATAATTGAGAGGGAGAAATAATTGTGGGAAAGGGGCCCATCTTCCTTATCACTGCCACCCAGTGGCAGCTGGGCAAAGGAACCCTGTGAGTGGCAGCCACCCAGCACCCTGGTCCTACTTTCAGTCCTGCCCTCAAAACCAGTATCCAGGGAAGCAACTCCTATGGAGAAGGGATTGATTCACTGCCAACCAACTACCACACATAGGGCAGGCAAGTCAGGCTAGTTGAAGCAGTGGGGCACAGTGGGGGAGAGACAGGAGATGCCATGTGCCAGACAAGTAAACTACCACCACCACCTTAACCCCCATGTCCCCCTCAGACCTTGATGGAGACAGCCCAGGCCACTAAACAAGAAGTCTTTGGAATAGCAATGGTTTCAGACCAGTGTTCTCAGTCATCATCCTGGTCAGAAGCCCCTGTGGAGATACAGACTGGCAGCTGCTTCTGCAGGTGCTGTAGCCACAGTGGCTGAAGACTGAGAAAGGAGGGTTCTTGACATCAAAATCCTTGGCACTGTCAAACCAATCAGCAGAAACTGGTATGATTTTATCATAGGAAATGGCATTAAAGAAGAGGCATCATCATCTGCTTTGCTCTTTACCCTAAAGACCATGGGACCTTTCCAACTGATTTGTTTTGAAATCTTCCATGTGCATTATCTCCCACATCAAAATGTGAGCTGAATGCACGGATTGCCTATTTGTGTCCCTAGCACTTAGCACACTGCCTTGCATATAGTAAGTGCCTACTAAATGCTTCCTTTCTTCATTCTTCCCTTGGGGAGCAACTTTAAGTGGTATCCTGAGGATCAAGATCTGAGTAGGTTTTCCCAAGTTTGTGGCTTTAGCTGTGCTTGAAGATGACTATGGTTTTCCCAATGAAGTGGCTATATGTTCAGCTATTAATTGGTAACTGGTATTAGTCATAGGAGCCACATTGATTGCCCAAATTTCATGTGGATTGTTGTTCACAAAAAGAGGTTGATTACCTTCTTTATCCTCAGTCTGCATTTCATCTTGCTGTATTTCTTGAAGGTGATATAATCAGTGAAAGGAGAGGGAAGGATAATATGGAAGAGAGGGGCTAATGTAGCTCTATATGCTATTCTCTTCATCCATTGGTTATTGGCATTCATCTTTTTGGGTTGCTGGTTGAGTGTGGAACTCTGTTCGTGGGAGCACTATGGTCTGTCTGACCCTGCAATTGACTTTCTGTCCTTTGGAAATAATTGAGGGAATAGAAGTTTATATTCTCCAGTGCTAAAATGTATCCTTCCTGGGAGATGGGAAAAGGGATGTAAATACATGGGCAAGGCTCTCAATGTAAGCTGGTGCTGCCAACCTCCTAGATTGTTTTCTGAATCACACCAGTCCTTTCTTGGGCTTTGATTTGTAAATGAGGATACCAGGTGGCCACCCTGTTTTTTGCTCCCTCTGCCTCCTTCATTTTTTAAAGCATAATTTTTAAAAGCTACTGACCAATATAGCCCCTCCCTTTCCCTAAGGGAGGTGCAGGGGACTGGATCCAGTTTGTACATTTTCTCTCTCTCTCTTTTTTTTTTTTTTGGCCACTGAAGGCAGTCACCTGCAGGTGAAAAATTTACTTTGGACTGGATGCCTGCTCCGAGCCCTTTTGTTTCTCTAGGACACAAAGTTTGGAAGACTCTGCGTCTAGACGTGGGTCCACCCAGCTAAAGCTGTAGTTTTTAGCCATCTGTAGCCCCCACCCCTCACATTAGCTCCCACAGTGGGATCTAAGGACCAGAGACCAAATAGGGAAGGACACTTCAGGCTTCTGACATTGTGACTTTGGGGGAAAGAGAGATGTTGGGTTGGGTGGAAGTGGGAGACACTACGATGTGTGCATGGGGGGAAAGGCTTGTTTGTCAAGGTCCATGAGACTATCTCTGAACCTTAAGGTACTTCTGGAAATGAAAGAAGAATCTGCAATCCTGAAAGAGGAAGGGAAGGGGGTGGGAAGGTAGGGAATAGCAGAGGGGAGTGTCAGAAAAGAAATAAGCAGAATCAGAGAAATTCAATAAAGTACAGAACCTAGAGAGCTCATGAGGGCAAAAGATGGGGTATCTCATAAAGATAGGAGAGGGAAGGGTAGATGCTGTGAGAGTGGGAAAATAAAGGAGCACATGAGAAGGATGGTTGTAAAACTGAGTTAAGGTATCCAAAGATATATTCAGAAGTTTTGGACATCCTGATTTCCATGAAACACAGGATCTATGCCACCAATTAGTCTTTAAAAAAGTCTTTTGTGCTGTAAACAAAAGCTGAGGGAAATCTGAATGGAATTAAAAATATTTCTAGTGTTCCCTAGAAAGAAAGATTCCCTCTGGCCTACCCCATGCATTAAGTAATATCGTAGCTCAATTTGGAATGAGACTTCTTGGTGGTGAGACCCACTCCTGCCATTTATTAACGATGCAACTTTCCAGCTATCAAATCCTGTGACTTTCATTCTATCTCTTCTAAGCTTTCTCACTCTTGAGTGAGTGATTGGTTTATCTCCTAACCCATTTTCCTGACCTTTCATTTCCCTATCATTTCCAGCTATGGAGGGAATAAGTGTAGACACAAGGCAGGGGAGGGATCAACGTGACCTAGAATTGTGTCTCCAGGTCTTTAAGCAGCTTAATCAATCAACAAGCATTTATTCATTTTCTACTATGTTCTTGTCACTGGGCATATAAATGTAAAAAAAAAAAAATGAAGGTCAGGACAATGTTGTGAAGGCAAGGGGGACAAACAGAAGAGTTTGCATTTGATCCCAGAGGAAACAGAAAGCTGCTGAAGTTTACTGAAGAGAAGAGTGATGTGGGTCAGACCTGCACTAAAGGAAGTGGCAATTGTGGACAATGGGCGAGATGAGAGAGGTCATTACAATAGTCCAGGTGAAGTCAGTGAAGGCTTGAAATAAGGTGCTGGCTAGGTGAATAGGTAGAAGAGGATGGGTGTGAGAGATATTCTGAAGTAAGAACTGACAGAACTTGACAACTGATTGTGATGGGGTGAGTACAAGTAAGGAGGTGAAGATGACCTGAGGTGGTGAACTTGACTCACTGCAAAGATGACAGTACTTATGAAAGAAACAGACAAGTTCAGAAAAAAGGATGTGCTTTGGGTGAAAGATAACAAGTTCTTTTTTTGGCTTGTTCAGTTTTATGTTCACATAAGCTTTACGGGACATCCAGTTTGAGGTGTCTAGTCAGTGATATTGGGCACAGAAGTCATCTGCATAGTGTTGATAATTTATTCTGGAGGAACTGATGAGATAGGTACCTAATTGAGACTACTGAGGGTAAAGAGAAGAGAATTTAGGACAGAGCCTTAGGGGACACCCACAGTAAGAGGGAAGGATAAGGATGAAGAACCAATAGAAGAGACCAAAGTTTTCTCTTGAGTCATGCCATATTTATTCTTGCCTCCATCTCATCATCAGCCTCTGGAGACCTTAGGATCAAAAGATGTGATTTTTGCCTCTTCCCAAGATAATAGCAGCATCTTCACTGTGGGTGTTAAAATATCACTATAAACAGGGGGCTCTTCTGTGAAGCAATATTGTGATTAAAAGTAGGTCCTTTCCTAGGGATCCCCCCCTCCTCCTTAGCCAGCTACCAACAGGAACATTTTCAAATGTTTTAAATTAAATAATTAAGAACTCAGGGAGAAAAAAAAATCCTGCATCCATTTTAAAAGGCCCATGTCTAGCCACCTTACCTCTCCCACTGGTTAAGACCTAGTTTAAGCTATATTGTGGTGATAATACGTGTTTAATAAATGATTGTTGATTGATTGTTTGATAGATGATTGGTCATAGACATTAGAGTTAAAAGGGACCTTATAAATTATCCAATACAACCCTTTCGTTTTACAGATGAGGAAACTATCTTCAGCATGACTTTCACTACAACAAATTTACCCAATTTTAAAACTGTTATCTGGAGGACAAAGGCAACAAAGGAGTTAACACTGCTTGCCTGTGTCTCTCTCTGCTGCCCTGTCCTCCCCAGCTGGTTGCACTCTAACTAAAGCCCAGCAGGTTGCACTGTTAGACTGTGGATTTCCTCCTCCCCAGCCCTATTTCCTCCTTGTTGAAGGACTCCCTAGGCTGGGATATTCCCTTGGCTTTGGAAACCTCACCTCAGTATGTAAATCTGATCTGCGTATACTATGCAGTGGAGGTGGTGTGGTTCCCCCACAGAACTCCAAGTGTCAGGGTACAGCTCAACCTCTAGTGATCCCTCATGGAAACATCCAGGCAACATTTGCCCGAGAGAGACAAAGATGATGGTTCAGAAAGCTGGGAGGGAAGCTCCCCTGTGAATCTCGTCGTCACTGCCTTGTGGGCTGCTAAAAGGGGTGTGTGTGTCTGTCTGTCTGTGGTTTTCTCAGAGCATTAGAGTGAGGGGCAGACTGGTTGACAGTCCCTTGGCTCCTGGGACAGGAAGGGTTCCCCTCAGATGTATTTCCCTACCCCATACCTCTGGGTTCTGTTTGTTTGAGACCTCCATGGCTTCAACAAGGCTGATTCTATGAAGAGACAGATTTGGTATTAGCTTAAGCAGTGGTATCTTTCTCTGTCTCTCACTACTCAAGTCAGTCTGAATGTAGAAATTTGTCCAATATCATGCTAATTGAAGGAAGAAAGAATATTGCCTGGATTTGTAAAGGATGTAGGTTCAAATGCCTTTATGACTTTGGGCAAGTTTCTGGGCCTCAGTTTCCCCTTATGTAAAATGTAGAGGATGGACCAGATGACCTCTAAGGTCATATTGAGCTCTAAATCCTATAATACTGTGATCCTGTAATGTGTCGTTGGAGAGAATCCAAAACAACAGATAATACAAAAAACACCCCCATTTGTCTTTATCTTACTCTATAGGATTTCTTTAAGTTTTTCCTGATTATATTTTGTTGAAGTCATTACAAGAATGAGTTTGTATTCTCTGAGCACCTCACATCTGAGAGTACTGCGAGTGAAAGGAGGGCAGAAAGCAAGGAAAATCTGGAAGGATGCAAAAATAGAAGCAAAGTTAGCTCTGATGTTAGGATCTTGTAACCTCCAGCAGGCATAGGTGTACCTGAGATAATAGATAAAGAGAAAGCCAAACCAAGCACAAAAATCATTTATAACATAATCGATATTATTGGAAACGTTTAGGTGATCTGTGTGTTCAAGGCCTTGGAACTTAACCCAGCACTCATGACCATATTAACCACACATATGTCTTGGAGAAAAAGACACAAACACAGACATGTGAGGAAACTCTTTGGGGAACAGCAGATTGTAGCAGCTGCACAGTTCCACCTTCAAAGTGATCTTACCTGGTTTTTTTTACTGAGAAAAATAAATAGGCTTTATTAGAAAATTTTATTTAGAAAAATGTATTTAGAAAAATGAAAGGGATCTCTCTTCTAGACAGCCACTTCCATAAGCAGCAATGTAATGGGCCAACCTCAAATATTAACTCAAAGGTCTGGTTTCTGTCTAGTTTTATCTGCTGCTTGCAGCAGCCTCAGACTGGGAGAGAGAGACTGATAGAGTTCTCAGGACTCTTTCCTGAGTCTGCTGAGTTGTCCTGAGTTTCTCTGGGTGATAACAATTGGAGTAAAACATATTTTTCAGGTAATCCACAAAGCATGCAATTCATATTCAGATAATGCACTAATGCAAAGGTCAAAGCTCAAAGAGGAAGGAAAGACTGTCCCAGGTCAGGTCAGATGTGTTGCTTATTTCTGTTTCTGCAGAGGACGTCTCTGCTGTCACCTCCCAGCCTACCCCTCCTCACAAATGAGAAGCACACATACCTTCAGGCCATTCGGGTGAATGTCCCCAGAGCCAGTTCTCTGCTTCTTGTAGGAGTTGTTAGGTTGGGGGACTTTCAGACCTTGCTGCAACAACTCTCATATTCTGTCCAGGCTCCATCAGTCTTCACAGGTGATGAAAGATAATGCTGAGAACACGAGGCACTTTCCTGAGCACCACTTCCTGAGGGGTGAAGAGAATTGGGTCATTTGGCTCCTCAGCTCTGCCTCTTCCCCACTAGAAACCCTCTGCCAGGGTGATGCCGTGTAAAAGCCCACAAATTCCTACAGTTTTCGCTCTTGAAAACTCTACCCAGGGGTCTAGCATCATTATTTTACACCCCCCCCTCAAACTTTCCCCTCTTCCAAACTTCCTTATTTCTGTTGAAAGACCACCATCTTTCCAGACCCTCAGGTGTATAACCTTTGAATTATCCTTGACTTGTCATTTTCTCTCACCCCACATGTTCAATCATTGCCAAATCTTCCCATTTCCCTTCATAACATATCTTGTATCTGACCCCCTTCTCTCCACACACAGCTACCCACCTTAGCTCAGGCCCTCGTCACCTCTCACCTAGATTATTGCAACAGTCTCCTAATTGGTCTTCCTGCCTTAAGTCTCTCTCCACTCAAGTCCATCCTACACACTGCTGCCAAAGTAATTTAAGAGCACATGTAACCACGTGACTCCCCTACTCAATCAACTCCATTGGCTTCCTATGGCCTCTAGAATAAAAGGCAAACTTTGCTCAGCTTTTAAAGTCCTACCCGACCCAGCTCCAACCTGTCTTCTCAGCTTCATTGTCTATCACTCCCCCTCCTGCACTCTGCAATCTAGCCAATGCGGCCTTTTCCAGTTCCTCATACACCATAGTCCATCTCCTTTGCACAGGCTGTCTCCCATGGCTGGAATGCGTTCCTTCCTTACTTCTGGTGCATAGATTCCCTTTCTTCCTTTATGATACAATTCAGGCACAATCTTCTGCATAGAGCCTTTCCTGAAGCCACCAACTACTAGTGCCCTCTCTTTCAAACTACCTTGTAATTAACTAATTGGTCCTTATTAGTTTTATATTCTCTATATGCACACACATATATATGTTTGCATACATATTTACATAAATACATATATACAAACAGCATAAAATATAGGATAATCGAGTATATATTAATATTTGTATATTATATATGCATGTGCATGTATATATACATACATGTGTATATGCATGCATGTATGTGTGTATATGTGTGTGTATACATACATACACACATATATAAATGTAAACAAAGAACAAACATATTGTCTTTCCCATTAGACTGTAAGCTTATTGAGAATAGGGACTATTTCATTTTTTTTTATTTGTATTTCCAGTGCCTAGGACCAATGCATAAATACTTACTGATTGATTGATCATGGGAATTTGACTAGTTTACCCTGACCAGAAATTGTTATACTTTTGATGGAGGAGTCAAGGATTCTAGGGTCTAACTCTTACGGACTTCTTTATATCTCTAGCTTTCCCCTTTCCGTTCTCCTCTAATATGACACCCTCCAGCTTCTTCCAAGAAAAGCTTAAGTTGCCTCAGTCATAAGCCCAGTGGAGCATTTAAGTATCCTGGCACCATGTTGAGGTGTTCTATTGGGAAGCTTCTTCCCCCCAAACACAGTTATTTATGATTCACTGAGGGAGATGTCGGAGCTCAGAGATTGAGTAGGTAGGGGCATGTCTAACAGGCACCTTTCTTAATTTTCTTTCTCTTAGCAGGTCCTTACCTACCCAACTCCTAGCCTACAAAATGATGTTGCCCCAGATATTCTTTATATAATAATAATAACTAACATTTATATAGTACTTAAGGTTTGTAAAATAGTTTACAAATTTTATCTCATTTGATCTTTACAACAACCTTTTGAGTTAAGTGATATTATTATCCTTATTGTACAGATGAGGAAAATGAGGCAGGCACAGGTTAACTGATTTGCCCAGGGTCACCCAACTAGTAAGTGTCTGAGGCTGGATTTGAACTTAAGGCTTCCTGATTACATCTAGATATGACAGTGGACGGAGCACTGGGCCTGGAGTCATGAAGACCTGAGTTCAAATCCTGCCTCAGACACTAACTGGGTGACCCTGGGCAAGTCATTGACCCCTATTTGCCTCAGTTCCTCATCTGTAAAATGACCTAGAGAAGGAAATGGAAAACCACTCCAGTATCTTTTATAAGAAAATTCCAAATTGGGTCATAAAGAGCTGGACATGACTGAAAATGGCTAAGTAACAACAGCAATAAAACATTTATTTAGCTTTATAAGGTTTGCAAAGAACTTTACAAGTATTATCATTTGATCCTGACAATAACCCTGTAAGGTACTGTTGTTATTATTATTATTATCTCATTTTACAGCTGAGGAAACTGAGGCCCACAGGGGTTCAGTGACTAGCCCAGGGCCACACATCTAGTAAGTGTTTCAGGTTAGATTTGAACTCAGGTTGTTCCGACTTCAGGTCTAGGCCTTTATCAGCTGTGCTGCCTAGATGCTAATGACACTTTGAAAATTGGAGACAACGAAAGTTCAGATATGATAATTAGTTTGGAGCTTAGGGAGAAGATGCATCAAGCTCAGTTTCTGGCACAATAATTTCCAGGTATGGTCAGTACTCTTGAAGTGTTTGCTAGATAATAATGACGATGATAATAATTAACACTTACTATATACCAGGCATTGTTCGAAGGGCTTTACAATTAGTGTCTCACTTGATCCTCACAAAAACCCTGGAAGGTAGGTACTATTGTTATCCACATTTTACAGATGAGGAAATCGAGGAAAATGGAAGTTAAGTTACTCACTAGACAAAAAAAAAAAGATGGAGTGGGATAACTAGGGAAATATCAGAACTAAAAATTAGATCATTTCCTGTGGCCCCAGTCTTACGACGATGAAGAGAAGACTTGGAACTTGCCCTTGAGAAAGACCTCTAACAAGAGATCTGGAACTCTTCAAGAGAAATCTGACCTACAGAATTGCCTTGAGTAGAATGTTTGGTCAATGTTCAGACAGCAAATGAGCTCCTTGAGGGAGAGAGGGGTTTTGAGACTGACATTTGGGAGATGTGGACAATTACTGTGGTGTAGAGGAGTATATGAAGAAAACCAGGAGGATCCAAGGAGGGAATTATTGGAAAGTATGTGTTGTGGGGATTTGTGGGGGGTTGGGAGCAGGTATGGTGTCTCACGTAGCCCAGAGGCCAGGAATAAAGACTCTTGAGAAAGGGATTTTATTACTTCAGCAAAGAGATTGAAGATACTCATTTGAAAGATAAAATGATATGAAATGGAGCCTTTAGAGCATGCCCAGATCCCCCTAACATGGAGGCATCTGTAGGAGGATTTTCCTAAGTATTCCCAGATTGGAGAGCAACACCATGCCAGGCAACCCATACACATATAACATATGTAAAGCACTTTCTAAGCCTTAAAGAGCAATGTAAATGCTTATGAATAACTTTTTATTCTGGAGGAGAAGGGTAGTAGTAGCAGTAGTAGTAGTAGTAGTAGTAGTAGTAGTAGTAGTAGTAGTAGTGGTAGTAGTGGTAGTAGTGGTAGTAGTAGTGTGGAGTAGTGGTGAGTTCTGAAATCCGAAACGAGAGTATATCCTGAAAGGTAGAAGAAAAATGAAATTTTTGGAAAAAAGAGGTTCAATGGCCTTGTCATGGAAGTGAAGAGTGGAGTTGAAAGATAAGAAGAGGCAAGAGCCAGTGGAAGGGAACATTTGAATTTTTAGGACAACTGAAAAAGGAAAAGGATCCAGAGTTTCTTGATGAGTTAGCTTGGGAATGAATGGAGGTGGGATGTGGAGGGTAGAGTTGAAGCATTCATTGTGTTGTAGTAATCCTTTGTGTTGTATAGCACTTTATAATATCTATTTGATATATATTATGCTTATTATATTACATATATTATATTTATAATATTATGTATATATATATAATATCTAAGCTATTTCACATATGGTACCTTATTTGATCCCTGTGAAACAGAAACAAAGTTTGTTGGCTATTTTACAAATTAAAGAGACTGAACCTTGGATTACTTATCCAAAATAACAAAACTTAAAACTGGATGACTAGTCCAGTGGTCTCTCTACTATACCACATGACGGTTTCTAGAATCTGAGCTTATTTCACAACACATTTTATTTTTAACGTTTACTTTTTTATTTTGAGTTCCAAATTGTCCCTCTCCTTAATACCGCCCCTCCCCCACCTATTGAGAAGGCAAGCAATATGATACCCATTATGTATGTGAAGCCATGCAAAATGTGTTTCCATATTAGTTATGTTGCAAAAAAACCTAATGAAAGTAAAAAAAAAATATGCTTCAATCTGTACTCGGAGTATTAGTTCTCTATTTGGAGGTGGATAACATTTTTTATCATAAATCCTTTGGAACTGTTGGATCATCGTATGGACCAGAATAGCTAAGTCTTTCACAGTTGGTTATTACTACTATATTGCTATTACTGCATAGAATAGAACATATATATATATATATATACATATACATACACACATACAACATATATACAATATTCACAGACACTAAATAGCCTTCCTCTTGATTTAGTGTTCTTTTCACTATATTAGATAACTTCTCAGTGGGTAAATGGTCATACAAATGAGTCTGTTATTTGTGATGTTGCAAAGAGACTGTGATCCTGATCTTTAGGGGAAGGTGATTTTTTATCTGCCCATTTTCTAACAAGGTGAGAGGCAAGACATGGAGTTAGAACCTCATCAGGCCTAGACTGTATCCAGGGACTCAGGTTTTTATTTATATTCTTCTTCCCACTGAGGAAAGGGAAAATTAAGAAAATCTCTGTAACACACAATGCATACTTGTGGCCACTTTACTTATTACAAGCTAACTAGTACGATGGAAACAACAATGTCAATAATATTAATAATAGCTAACATTTATATAGCACTCTCTATATTCTAGGCACTGCGCTAAGTGCTTTACAAATATTATCTCATTACCTCACAATACCCCTGGAAGATAGGTGTTATTATTATCCCCATTTTACAGATGAAGAAACTGAGGCAAACAAAGGTTCAATGACTTGCCTAGGGTCACACAGCTAGTAAGTCTGGGAGGCTTTGAACTCTGGGCTTCCTGACTCCAGGCTTGGGGCTGTATCCACTTCGCAATGCATACAATTAAACTTAATTAATCAATAAGAGCAAACAGTACAAACATCAATCAACTCTAAGAACAAACCACCACCAAGTGTCTTAGTTGCTTCCTGTAAGTATCTTTCCATATAGGTGCTCATGACAAGGTTCTCTCTCTGTCCAGCTGTATATCTCCTCAAGTATTGTCTTTTAAGCCTCTATCTGTGGGTACTGCCCTCAAGACAACACAGGCTGTCGAGTGGTTGTAGGACTATGGGGGGAGTGGGAGACAGAGGACGAACTTTGGAATCTGTCCTAGTTGAAACCCAGGAGAAGACTGATGCCTAGGGCCTCTAGTGGGTTTCTTATAGTTCTAGCTATCTTGGGTATTCCTAATTTGTTTACCACATAGTTTTGTTTGGTAATTCATTGTATAAGCTACTGATAAAGTTGTTTATAATATTTTTTCTTTAGTGGCCTATCCTATCAGAGGGTTCATATATGCTTACTCTATTCAAGAACACACACCTATTGTTTACTCCATCATACCACAAAATGTTCATGTCAGTGTGGAAAACACAATTTATAGAAGTATAACTGACTCAAAACAACATTCCCAAAATGGAGGCTTAACGCAAAATGGAGTCAGGTATACTAAGTTGACAGTCATCTTATTAAGACAATAAAACTTATTCTCACTTCAATCTTTCATTGTCAAAATCAACACCTGGGATGGTTCAGTATAGTGACTTGTGTGACTTGTATGAGTCACTTGGCCCTTCTGGGCCTCTGTTTCGTCACCTACAAAATGATGGATTTGAAATAAATGATCTCAAATGTTCCTTCCAGTTTTACATCAATAATCCCCTGAACCTCCCCCCCCCATAACTGTTGTTCAGTTGTTTCAGTCATGTCTAATTCTAAGTGACCCCATTTGGGGTTTTCTTGACAAAGATAATGGAGTGGTTTTCTATTTCCTTCTCCAGTTCATTTTATAGAAAAGGAAACTGAGGCAAATAGAGGTAAGTGGCTTGACCAGGGTCACACAGCTAGTAAATATCTGAGGTTGTATTTGAACTAGGTCTTCCTAACTGTAGGCGCTCTATGGCACTTTGCTACCTAACTGCCCTGAATCCTACATGCCCTTGTCAACATCCCTTATCATTGTCTCTTTTACATCCTTTTAGAGAACTACTTAGTCTTTAATAATCTGTAGCCATAGTCTTTCAATTCAATTCAATTTGAGAAGTAATTTTAAAGTAACTATTATGTTCCCACTTCTCTAAGAGGAATTAAGAGGTAAGGTCGCTGCCATTATGTAGTCTACTATCTGGTTAGGAAGAGAAGTCCTACGCAGAAGAATCAGAGAAGAGCCTCGTCCTGTTCTTTCTCATCTGGAGAAAGGACATTGCTCTACCACTTTTTCTCTTAGGGAACCACTGGAGTTTATCGGACAAGGGAGTGAGTGACATGGTTGAACTCGTCTTACGGGAAAATCACCTTGATAGTGGTATGGAGGATGGATTGGAGTCGAGAGAGATTTGTAGCCAGGAGTCACTTGTACCAAGTTCACTTGAGAAGTGTTGTATCCTAGAACTAGGGTGGTGAGGAAGTAGATGGGGAGAGATGCGGAGGTAGAAGACCCGGCCACTGATTGATTATATGGGGTGAGAGAGAATGAGGAGTCTTCCATTACTCTGTGGACTTGCTTGACTGGAAGGATCCTAGGAGCATCGATTTAGAACTGGAAGGGAATTCAGAGGCAATGAGTTCAGTGCCCTCATTTTACAGATTAGGAAACAGGTAGAAGGTCAAGTACAGGGTGCTCTGAAAGTCTTAGTGTGATAGGTTGGGACAAGGTTGTGAAGGGCTTCAAATGTTAAAAAGAGGAGTTTATACTTGATCCTAAGTAAAATCGGGAGCTACTGGAGTTTATTAAGGAAGAGATATAATTAGTTATGTGCTTAAGGAAAATCACTTTGGTGACAGTATGGAAGATGGACTGGAGTGGAGAGAGACTTGAAGCAGGAAGAACAAAGGGGAGATTGGGGCAATAATCTAGCCATAGGTTCCCAAAGTGGGCAATACCGCCCCCTGGGGAATGCTGGAACCATCCGGGGTGGGGGTGGGGCAGTAATAGCCTCAGGTGAAGCAAATTGAAAAAACAAACAAACTGGTAAAGGGTTAAAGAAAGTAGATTTGGGGGAGGGGGCGCTGAGTAATTTTTTTAAAGGGTGTGGTAGGCCAAATAAGTTAGGGAACCTCTGATTCTAGGCTACGCCTGATGAGGGTCTGAGCTAAGATGGTATCTCAAGGCATAAGGTACAGTTAGGTTGAGGTTCATAAAAAAATTATAGTACAGTTGATCCTCATCATTCATGGATTCCATAGTTGCAAATTTACCTACTGGTTAAAATGTATGTGTAATACCAAAATCAATAGTCACCATGATTTCATAGTCATTTGTGGACATATGCTGAGCGGCAAAAAAATTGAGTTATCTAATGTACCTGTTCCCAGCTAAGGTCAAACAAGGTGACATTCTACCTTTTTGTTTCTGTTCTTACACTGTAAACAAATGTCCTTTTCATGATTTATTAGTGCTACATTTTTCTCATTTTTGTGTTTTTTTTGTTTTTTGGTTAGTGATTTCACTGTTGAAAATCTCTCATCCCTCCTAAGTTGACTTTCCATATAGATTTTAATCTAATGAATATCTACTTATATTTTATTTGAATCCTCTGAAATTTAATCTTCCCAAATCCAGTCTGCTACTATTATATACATACATGTACAATACATATGTATATGAAATAATTGTATACATACTTCTATTTATCAGTTTTTTCTCTGGATGCAGATAGCACCTTCCTTCATAGGTCCATTGTAGTTAATTTGGGTATTTATAATCGTCAAAATGACAGTTGCTCAAAGTCATTCTTAAAATAATATTGCTGTTTCTGTATACAATATTCTCTTACTTCTGCTCATTTTGTTCTTTATTATTTCATGTAAGTCTTTTCATGTTTTTCTATATGGTAACCATCTCTGGAGGGAAAGGGAAGGGGAAAAAAAAACAAGGAAAAAAAGAAAAAAGAAATTTACGTGATAACTTTATTATATACGTAAAAGGAATAGCAAACTGTATATAATAGATTTGCAGTTTCATGTGCAATAATTTTTTTTAAATTATACTATTATGGAAATGTATGTTTTGTTCCACAAATTAAAAACACATAAAATTTTTTAAAAAAAATTTAAAAAGAAAGTAAATTTAGTCTGAATAATCAGACTGTGCCTGAATTACTTCTCCTCTATCACAAACTCTAGGAAGAAATGGTTAGTTTCATCCTAACAACCAATACTTTAGCAGGACCTAATGAAAATTACAGAACAGAATTTCCCCTTGTTGCCACAACCACTTTTTGAATGAATGAAATTAAAGGAAGAGGTTTTATTTTTGAGGGGGGGAAGGAGTAGGGAATAATTTCCTAAGATCATAGAAAATCCGTGTTCCCTCATGGTCAGAGACAGGTATTAATGTTGAATGAACATTAGTTCGTCTTAGTTTGGTATTTCTTATGTTATTTATTTGCATCTTATAAAACCAATTATAGTGTTTATAGAACCAATAGAGTTTGAAGAATTATAGAACAGCATTGATTAGGGAACTCAGGGGTTATTTGGCCAAACTATACTTGAATAGGAATTCCTTCTAAAGGACCCCCAGTGAGAATCATCCATTCCCCAAATAAGTACAGTAAAAGGGAATACATTTCTCCTTGAGGCTTAAACTTTTGGAACAGCTCTCATTGTTATTTTTTTTTCTTACAAAAAGTCTAACTTTGCCTCATCATTACCTTAGCTCGCTTCTCCCCAGTTCTGAAATCTCAGGTTAAGCTCCCTGTCTCCTTCCACCTTCCCCCCCAAAAAAAAAGAGAAGAGAAGAGAAACCACAAAACTTCACCATGACATCTCTTCAAACATGTATAAATTCTAGAGTTAGAACGGACTTCAGTGATCATTTACTGAATATTCAGTCATGTCCAACTCTTTGTGGCCCTGTGGACCATAGCACACCAATATTATCCATGGAGTTTTCTTGGCGAAGATACTGGAGTAGTGTGCTATTTCCTTCTCCAGTGGATTAAGGCAAACAGAGGTTAAGTGACTTGCCCGGGGACCCATAGATAGTAAATGTTTGAGGCCAGATTTGAACTCAGGGTCTTCCTGACTCCAGGTGCCATGCTCTATCCATTTCTCCACCTAGATGCCTTCATTTAGTCCAATACCTTTATTCTATAGAAAGGACCTTCTATTCAAAGGCCCAGAGAGGTAAGATGACTTTCCCACCCTCCCATGACTGGGAAGTAGCTCAAATGGGATTTAAATCCATGTCTTTTGACTTGTGAATTCAGTACGTTTTCTACTATTCCATATTAGTCAACTGTAATTCTACCCTTAAAACTCCCCTAAATATTCTCTTTGGGCTAAACATCCCTACTAAGTCCAAATGACTTATGTATTGCATGAACTTGCCCTCCTGGATGCATGTCTTCTTCCAGACATGCATTAGCTAAGCAATTTCTTTTCTAAAATATAGCTCCCATTATTTTTCTGTTCAGCCCAACATTGTACTATATGAAAGTCTTGGGATCCTGACTGTCTTCTAGCATGTAAGCTATCATTCCCAGCTTTATGCTATTTGCAAATTTATAATTATGTCACTTTCCCCTTTGCTCTATTGCAAAAAAATGTCAAAAACAACACATGGCCTAGCAGAGATTCCTGGACTACATACTCAGATACCTCCATCTAAATTGCTGTTGATCTACTAATGATTACCTTTTAGTATTTTGAGTTATTTAATTCTGAGTGCACCTAACTACTAATTACCATCCTTTCCGCATTTGTCTATCTTGTCCATAAAGATAGTATGAAGAAATTTGTCAAATGCCTTGTTTTTCAATCATTTTCAGTCATGTCTGACTTTTTGTGACCCTATTTGGGGTTTTCTTGGCAAAAATACTGGAATGGTTTGCCATTTCCTTCTCCAGCTCCTTTTACAGCTCCTGAAGCAAACAGTATTAATGTCATGCCAGGGTCACAAAACTAGTAAGTATCTGAGACCAGATTTGAACTCAGGAAGATTAGTCCTCCTGATTCCAGGCTCAACAGTCTATCCACTGAGTCACTTAGCTGCCTTATCAAATACCTTGCTGACATTCAAGGATGATAAGCTTTAAACATTTGCTTGACCTAGGAGTCTAGTGTGAGAGGCAGCTTAAAGTCAAGAAGACCTAAGTCTTGATCATAAACTGATTTTGTTGTGATCCTGTGTAAGTCAACCAACCTGTCAAAGACCCTT
The DNA here is from genome assembly GCF_900497805.2 of Vombatus ursinus. Taxonomy (NCBI): domain Eukaryota; kingdom Metazoa; phylum Chordata; class Mammalia; order Diprotodontia; family Vombatidae; genus Vombatus; species Vombatus ursinus. The sequence goes on along the minus strand of NW_020954608.1, from coordinate 52,634,890 downwards.
GATGACTTTCTAAGACTAAAACTTACAAAATAATCGCTGAGCTATAATTTTAAAGGAAATTTTCTTACCGGAAGCTGCCTGTACCAATAAGATCACTGTTCCTCTTTAGTGTCTATTGTAGAAGACATATGTCCTTGAAAGAAGATGGAACTCAGTCCACCTCATATACATATCTTTTAAAAATTCAAGCTGAGAGGAGCAGCTAGGTTGCTCAGTGGATAGAGCACCAGCCCTAGAGTCAAGAGGACCTGAATTCAAATCCAGTCTCAGACTAGACACTTGACACTTACTAGCTATGTGACCCTGGGCAAATCACTTAACCCCAATTGCCTCACCCAAAAAAACCCCAAAACAAAGCCCTAATAAAACATTCAAGCTGAGCCATCAACTATTGGTCTCTTTGGATTGCCTCTCTCCCCTATAGGTATATATAGATGTATATGTATATACACGTATACATATACTTATATGTACATATACATACACACATATATACATATACACATAGATGCACACACACACACATATATGTTTAAATGAGTTTTATTTATCCCATTTGTATTTACAATGACAATAGATCTATCCTTTATTCCTGATTGGAATAATTTGTTTTTATGTAACTAAAATTTTTCACTTGAGAACTTCCCATTACTCTGTGGCTAACTCTCCCTGAGGTCCAGTCCCATATTACTTACTAAATGTTGGCTGACACCTCTAGCTGGATGTCCTGTAGGCATCTCAAACTCAGCATGCGCCAAAGCAAACTTATTCCATTTTCCCCCAAACTAGCCTCTTTTCCTTTTGATAGTCATCTAGATATGCAGCCTTAGAGTCAACCTTGAACTCCTCTCTTTGTGTCCGTATTAAATGTTACACAAGTTTTGCTGATTTTTCTTCCATAATGTCTCTCAGATGTGTTTTCTTTTCCCCACTCACAGAAATTACCCTACTGTTGATCCTTGTCACCTCTCACCAGGACCATGGCAAGAGCCTCTTACCTTGTCTCTAGTTATCTACCGCACGGCTACCCAATTGACAGTCTTAAAATGTAGATATGTCCTCTGTCACTGCCCTTCTAAGATTTTTTTAGTGGCTGCCAATTATGGCATCTAGGGAAAAGTACAAAATCCTTAGCCTGGAATGTAAATTGCTTTAAAATCTAGCTCCCTCTTTCAGATATATTATTCTTCTATGCTTTAAAGCCTTGAGAAGGGCAGATGAGAAAATTTATCTGCTTAATCTACAACTCCCATCTCCTGCCACCTTGGACACAGGGAGTTAGAGAGTGATAGTAATCACTAACAACACTTACTATGAAAGCAGCACAGGAGGTGAGTACCAGACTGTGTGCTAGACTTCTCTATCCAAGCATAGAGAGTAAGACTGATGACTTTGTGCAACTCTACCTCACTTAAATCCAATTCACACGCAAGTCAAGACATTACCCTGTGGTATAATTGGTTCTCTTTGAAAATGAAGGATTAAGCACAACTTTTTCTTACATCCTAGATAAGGGTAAATCATCAGTTATCTAGGTCTTTATGATAAAATGAGAATGACTTTTGTAGATCAGCCATCTGATTAATAAGTTCTTTACTTTCTTTTATTTCAATTATAAGGCAAGTATATTTTTTAAAATTAAAAACCTATCAAAATATTACTTTGTAATTTATTATCCATACTGCAAACTGCAGATAAGCATTAGTGTATAGAAATTGAGATTCTGTACCAATTCCATGACCAGCATGAACAAAATGGCTCCTTCCCATATGAGTGGTCACATCAATTATCAAAACCTATTAGAACAAGATGAAAGGTAAAAGCTCTAAATTTCAGCTGCTATGACTCTATCACTTTGTCCTTTGAGTTCTATACGTGTGGATAGCCACATCCCCTGTCATGTTCTCTACAAGCCCACCAAACTATTATTCTGAGTTGTTGGTAAGACAATGTCAACAATTCCATTACTCTGTATTTTGATCCAGCTTTGGGTAGGCTTGATAGATCCATCGCATGTACACTTCTTTTAGGTGTTTAACAATATTTGTTGAATTGAGTTACTAGTACTTATTAGGTATATTTTATCCTTGGCTGAGAGTATATCCTTTCTTTTTTATAAGCTAGTGGTTTGTAAATTTTATGTAGCAACACAACCTTCCATACATCCCTTAAAAGGAAAAAAAAAAACAAATAGAGCACTCCCCAGTTTTTCACAAAAAAATTGTAAACAAATACTTTTCTTAGACAATATTCTATTTCTTAAAAAAAAATTTATTTTAATTTATCAACAATCACTTCCATAAGCATTTGAGTTTTAAATCTGTTAATTGTTTTTGTTTCGATGAAGTATGGTTGAATATACGATATTTGTTCATGTCAAATGGGTTATAAATATAAACATATTTAGACATAAGTCTTCAAAATAAATGATAGTTACTTGTGTAATTATAATTTGTTTACTTTTTAATATTTAATTTGAAGGGCAGATACTTTTTAAAATTGGGAAATATTTAAAAATATTGTGTAAATTTATTATCATAACTAACTTTTTCATATATGCAGTGACTTGTCTTTTCAGATTAGAACATGAATTTGATGGACTTGGATCAAGGAGGAAATTTCTGATGAGAAAATGAATTTGCTGGATTGTTATATTTATTTTATTTTATTTTATTTTTATTATTTTTACTAAGAAAAATAGCAATTTCTTTTTGTGCCAATAATTTTCAAAGTACTTTTGTATGAAAAAGTCAACATGTTTTGCAATAATAAATGTCTGATAGTCTGCTCCCATATTGTCACAGGATTTTGCAAAAAGCTATCTTGTTAATGGACTTCTTTTTATTAATTAATTATTCTCACAACAACTTAAATCTTATATGTAGCTCTATTTTAATATTTTAAAATACAAGAGATTATCAATGAAGTATGCAGTCCATATTTCTTGAGGAGTCACATTTTAAACTAGTGCTTATAGGTCATGGCTTCATTCTGACCTCAAAATAATTCCATTAATGCAGTGTGAAATTCAATTCTATATTATTCAATTTCATTTAAAAATCTGTCAGTTATGTTGAACTATTTTGATCATAGTTATCAATAAGTTTACAAAATAACTATTTCAACTTTTTTTGGCCAAATTATTTATATCTTTTAGCATCTGCTACTTCTTCCACTTACAGAGTAAGAAAAGAAAACTTTAGTTTCTCAATGAATTGATTGCAGAGGTCTTCATAATACACATACAGTTCTTCTCCCCACCATATTATCTGTAAGTGGTAACATTTTAAAACCAGTCATCATATAAATTATCAAGCATCATTTCAACCTATCCATAGCTTCTCCAGTGTTATTAGTTGTCATTGCATCTCTTGTTGCATGAGATTTTTTTATACCTAGAAGTTCTGTAAGTAGAGTTATACAATGCAGGAAATCCTTTGGACGTCTGCTGAAAATGTTCATTTTGCTTATTAAAAGCAGCTACTTGCCAACATTTTTAGCACGTGCACTTTCAAGATGTCATGTCATTATGTTTCATGCTATCTTCAGCTAAAACATTTATACGTAGAAAACATGATATTCTTTCCTCTTCATCAATAGCAATATTTGAAATTCCAGTAAAAATATAAGGGGGTTTATTTTTTGGATTGTAATATTATACTTTGTCTTTCTGTTCCTCTACTGCTTAACTGTCTCTCCTAAATTTGATTGTACTTGTTTCAACTGCTCCAATAGATTTTTCTCCTCAAGCCTATTCATTCTCATTCTCTCTCCCTCTCCCCCTCTTTTTCTCCCTCTCCCTGTCCCTCTCTCCCTCCTTGTCCCTGTCCCTCCCCCTCTCCCTGTCTCTGTCCCTCCCCATCCCTGTCCCTCTCCCTTTCTCTCTCTCCCTTTCCCTGTCCCTTTCCTCTCTCTTCCTCTCTCTCTCTCCCTCTCCCTCCCTCCCTCCTTTTTCTCCCCTCACATCCTCAATCTATCAATCAAGAAGGGATATTACTTCACTTAAAAATCAGAGACATCTAAAAATGTAACAATTAAATTAAAATTTTGTGTTAAGAATTTCAAATGATTAAATGCAATAATTTTCTATTTAAATTCCATTTTTTTGGAAACCAGCTTCTTAAATTATATTTACTAAAATAAATGACGTTGAGAAATATAACAAATATTGTTGTATTTCCACACAATGATTAAATATAGATACTTCATGTTCAAATACAGTAAACATCGTGATGACAGAAATTATCTGTGTAATGAGCCCATGTTTATTGATGGGGGGCTGTTGCAAATAATATCCATGTTGAGATTCATATATACCAACTCAAATTTGACATCATTTGTACTTACTGTATTAAATAATCTCTACTGTGTATTTACAGTCAGATAGAGTTGTTATTGTTCAGTCATTTTTAGTCAAGACCAACTCTTTGTTGACCGCATTTGGGGTTTTCTTAGCAAAGGTACTGGTGTGGTTTACTATTTCCTACTCCAGCTCATTTTATATATGAGGAACTGAGACAAGCAGATAAGTGACTTGTCCAGGGTCACACAGCTAGTAAGTGTCTGAGGCTGAACTCAGGAAGATGAGTCTTCTTGACTCCAGCCCAGGTGCTCTATCCATCGTACAATTTGGAAAACTCATTATGATCTAAGTCATGATCCAGAAATCCAAGTCTCTTAAATGTTTTTATTGCTGTCTTTTTCTTTTGCAACACAATTATATACATATATGCCTTCTTTTAACAACCACCAGAGCAAAATATAGTTAAGGAAAAACAACCAACATACAGACCAAGTCTGAGTAGGTATATAGGAAATATTCTGCATCCATAGACCTTCACCTCTTCAACAAAGAGAAGGTTGATTTTTATAGCTCTTCTCCAGTGTCAAGGTTGGTTATCATAATTACAAAGCAGTGTTTTTCCTCCATTAATTTATTTTGTTTTAATCTTTAAAACATTTCTCTTTTTTAAGTCAGCACTTTGTGTCTATGACTATTTGGTTGTGTTTCCATTAATTTGATGTTAATATTTTCCCACACGCCTATTTTCACCTCCTCTGTACCTGCCCTATTCTATTGTTCCTTGAATTTACTAAAAATGCCTTTTCCCTACTGAAAAGATTTCTCACTTTTACCCCCTCAAGACGACAGTGATGCACTTATTGTGTTCGATTTAATTCGTAGAATGTTTATTTGGTAATTCCTCTTCTTCTCCTGGCTCATTAAGATCCCTTAAATATTTGGCCCCTTGGAAACATTTTTGTCTTTTTTTCCCTTTTTGTTTTCTTTCTTTTACTTTGTTTGAGCAGTGTTTTTGAATTCTTATCTTGTTTATTTAATCTTAATTACTATTTATTTGGTACAGAGTTCTCTTTTGTCAAAGTTGTTAGGTTGAAGAATAAACAGTTGGAAGTAGAAAACAACTCTTCTATAATTTTGCCAATCACCTTAAATCCCATTCCTGGATAGCATCTTTTTTTTTTTTTTTAAACTAGCTGTGTTCATTTCCCCAAAATGGTTTTCTCTTCTAAAATCCCTACCTTCAGTCAGCAGTATTGATGAAAATACCACCTGTGACCCTGAGGGTGTTAGTTTCTCTCCCAGAATTTGTGAAACTCCTTGAGACAGGAACTTGGTAGGTAGTTTAGATGGTAGCTACTTGTGTGACTGGAATGCTCTGACCAGTGACTATTCTGGATGGCAATAAGACCCTTTTATTTTAACCATTTTTGATGGAAATCTCTCTGAGATTAACTCCAGACTTTCTTGCCATTTTAAAGAAAAGCTGTGGACCATAATTTGAGAGACAATCAGGTACAATGGAAATAGCAATGAAATAGGATCCAGAGGACCTGGGCTTAAGTCCTAGTTTTGTTGTGTGAGTAAGCAAACACCACCTTTCTCACCTTAAGTTTCTTCTTTGGTAAAATGATGATACTTATACTTATGGTACCTCCCTCTTCGAGTTAGTTTAAGGAATGAACATTTGAAAGTATTATATCTGTATAGTAACAATAATGATAACTGACATTTATATAGTATATGCTAAGTGCTTTATAATTATTTTCTCACTTGAAACAAAGATACTTTTGTTTTCTTCTTAAAGAAGAATATCAACCCTGGGAGGTAGGTACTATTGTTATCCCCATTTTGCAAATAAAGAAATTAAGGTAGGGAGCTTTTAAGTGACTTGCCCAGGGTCACACAACTAGTAAGTATGTAAGGTGGATTTGAACTCAGTATTTCTTGACTCCAAGCCTGGCTCTTTATACAGATTTAACTCACAATTGGTGAGTCTAGGTTTTCAACAGGAACATTTATTGTTATTTTGGGGGTTTAATACAATAATGCACCCCCACAAACCACTGAGGGAGGTTGGCTTTGGAGTTCATGGGTTTTCTTTTTATGATTTTTCTATCTTTTTCTTAGTTGTTATCTATTTTTTGCTAACAAAGTCTATGAATCTTACAGTTTCTTTACTCCCTTTTCATGCTTTAATGTGAATTTAGAAAGACAATCACCAAGTATGTTAGAATGAAATGCATATCGATAACCTCTACCTGAATCCAAATGAACCTCTACCTCTACATGAACCTGATTGGGCTTTATTTTTACATGTGAAAGCTTGCAAAATAAATTTCCATATTACAAAAAAGCAAGAAAAATAAAGAAAGTGAGAAAATTATATTTCAATTTGCACTCATTTTCTTTCTGGAAGTGGATAACATTTTTAATCATCAGTTCCTTGGAATCATCTTGGATTATTGTATTGATCAGAGCAGCTAAATATTACAATATTTCTGTAACTGGATACAATGGTCTCCTGGTTCTGTTCACTTCATTTTGTATCAGTTCATATAGGTCTTCCCATGTTTTTCTGAAACCACCCCCCCATCATTTCTTATAGCACAATAGTACTATATCACAATCATATACCATAACCTGTTCAGCTATTCCCCAACTTATGAGCATCCCCTCAATTTCCAATTCTTTGCCACCACAAAAAGTTACTATAAATATTTTTATACATATAGGTCATTTTCTTTTCTTTGACCTCTTTGGAGTATAGACCTAGTGGTATTTGTGGTATTGCTGTGGTATTGCTGGGTAAGAGAGTATGCACAGTTTTTTACCCCTTTGTGCGTAGTTCTGAATTGTTCTCCAGAATGGTTGGATCAGTTCACAACTTCATCAACAGTTCATTAGTATACCTATTTTCCCTCATCCCTTCCAGTATGTGTCATTTCTAATAGTTGTGAGGTGGTACCTCACAATTGTTTTAATTTGTATTTCTCCAATCAATGGTGATTTAGAGTGTTTTTTTAAAAACATGATTATAGATACCTTTGTTTTCTTCTTAAAACTGCTTGTTCATACCACTTGAGAATTTATCAATTGGGGAATGACTTTTTTTTTATAAATTTGACTCATTACATATATATTTGAGAAAAGAGGTCTTTGTCAGAGAAATTTGCTGTAAAAATTTTTTTTGTTATTACTTCATTGTCTATGGCACTTTTTATCAAAATGTAGCCTCTGTAATTATCTCTTTTAATTAGGTTTATTGCTTTTGTTTCATTTGAGATCATGAGTGCTACTCTTCTCTTTTTTTATTTTTACTTCAGCTAAAACATAAGAGATTCTGCTCCATCTCCTTATTTTAACTCTGTTTGTGCGTGTCCTTCTGTTTCAACATATACATACATATATATATATATGTATTTATATATATATATATAAACAACATATTTTTGGATTCTGATTCCTAATGCATTCTGCTGTCTGCTTCCATTTTGTGGGTGAGCTTATCCAATTCACATTCACAGCTATGATTACTGTGTATTTCCTTCCATCCTATTTTCTTCTGCTTATCCTTCTCTCTCTCTCTCTCTCTCCCTTTTTATCCTGTTCTTCCTCAAAAGTTTGTTCTGTTTCTGAATGCTGACTCCCTTAATCTGCCCTCCCTTCTATCATCTCTTCCCCCTGCCCCTTTGTCTTATCTCTTTCCCCTCCTGTTTCTCTGTTGGGTAAGATAGGTTACTATATCGAACTGAGTATGTGTGTATATATGTGTAGGTATATATGTATGCATATGTATTCACATATACATACACATTTACATATATATATATATATATATACATACACACATGCATACACACATATGTGTATATATTCTTCCCTCTTTGAACTGCTTCCAATGAGAGTAAGGTTCAAGCATTGCCTACCACCCCACCACCGTAAAAGGTCTTCCTTGCATGCCTTTTTATGTGAAATAATTTCCCCCATTCCACCTCTCTCCAGGAGTGCATTCATCTTTCTGACCCCCTTTTTTTTCTGCGATGATCCCAACATGATTGACTCACCCCCATGTCCTCTGTCTATGTAGACTGCTTCTAACTGCCCTAATAATGATAAAGTTTTTAGGAATTGCATGTATTATCTTCCCATACAGAAATGTAAACATTTTAATTTTATTGAGTCTCTTATGATTTCTTTTTCACGTTTACCTTTTTATGCTTCTCTTGAGTCTTCTGTTTGAATGTCAAGTTTTCTATTCAGTTCTGCTCTTTTCTTTTTTAAATTTATTTAGCATTTTATTTTTCCCCAATTACATGTAAAAACAATTTTTAACATTTGTTTTTAAAACTTTGGGTTCCAAATTCTCTTCCTTCCTCCTTCCCCACCCCACTTTATTGAAAAAACAAGCAATTCGATATAGGTTATACATATGTAGTCATGCAAACCATTTCCATATTAGTCATATTGTAAAAGAAAACATAGATAAAAACTCAAGAAAAATAAAGAAAGTTAAAAAACGTTTGCTTCAATCTGTATTCAGACACCACTAGTTCTTTCTCTGGAGATCGATAGCATTTTTCATCATAAGTTCTTCAGAGTTGTCTTGGATTATTGTATTGCTGAGAATAGCTAAGTCATTTACACTGATCATCTTACAGTATTGCTGTTACCTTGTGCACGATACATTTCACTTTGCATCAGCTCATGTAAGCCTTTCCAGGTTTTTCTGAGAGCATCCTGCTCATCATTTCTTATAGCACAATAGTATTCCAGCACTACCACATACCATAATTTGTTCAGCTATCCCCTCGCTTTCCAATTCTTTGACCCCAGAAAAGAGCTCCTACAAATATTTTTGTACATATAGGTCTTTTTCCTTTTTTTAAAAAATCTCTTTTTGGATACAGACCCTCTAGGGGTATTGCTAAGTCAAAGGGTATGCGTGGTTTTATAGGTCTTTGGGCATAGTTCCAAATTGCTCTATAGAATGGTTGGATCAGTTCACAGCTCCACCAACAGTGCATTAATGTCTCATTTTTTCCCGTATCCCCTCCAACATTTGTCATTTTCCTTTTCTGTCCTATTAGCCAATCTAACAGGTATGAGGTAGTACCTCAGAATTGTTTTAATTTGCATTTCTCCAATCAGTAGTGAGTTAGAGCATCTTTTCATGTGGCTGTAGATTGATTACTTCATCTGAAAATTATTCATATCTTTTGATCATTTATCAGTTGGGGAAAAGCTCTTCTTTTCATAAATTTGACTCAGTTCTCTATATATTTAAGAAATGAGGCTTTTATCAGAGACACTTGCTTCAATTTTTTTATAGTTATTTTTGCTAACTGTATTTCCCTCCATCCTCTCCCCCCTTCCCTGTTTATTCTACTCTCTCTTCTCTCACCCTGTCCCTCCTCAAAAGTGTTTTGTTTCTGACTATACCCTTCCCCAGTCTGCCCTCCCTTCTATTACCCTACCCCATTTTCTTATCCCCTTCCCCTCTTGCTTTCCTGTAGAGTAAGATAGATTTCTATACCCAATTGGGTATGTATGTTATTCCCTCTTTAAACTAATTCTGATGAGAGTAAGGTTCACTTACTCCCCCTCATCTCCTCCATCTTCCCCTCCATTGTAAAAGCTTTTTCTTGCCTTTTTTATGTGAGATAATTTACTCCATTCTACCCCTCCCTTTCTCTTCCTCCCAGTACATTCCTCTCGCCCCTTAATTTTATTTTTTTGATCTCATTCCTTCATATTCAACTCATACCTGTACCCTCTGTCAACATATACTCCTTCTAACTGCCCTAATAATGAGAAAATTCTTATGAGTGGCAAGTATTGTCTTCCCATGTAGGAATATAAATAGTTTAACTTTATTAAATTCCTTATGATTTTCCTTTCCTGTTTATCTTTTTATGCTTCTCTCCAGTCTTGTATTTGAAAGTTAAATGTTTTATTGAGCTCTATTCTTTTCATCAAGAATCTTTGAAAATCCTCTATTTCATTGAATGTCCACCTCTCCCCCTCCACAAGGATTATACTTCATTTTTGCTGGGTAGGTGATTCTTGGTTGTAATCCTTTGCCCTTCAGTATACCACATTCTAAGCCTCCCAATCCTTTAATGTTGAAGCTGCTAAATCTTGTGTTATCCTTAATGGTGCCATGATATTTGAATTGTTTCTTTCGGGCTGCTTGCAATATTTTCTCCTTGACCTGGGAGTTCTGACATTTGGCTATAATATTCCTGGGAGTTTTCATTTTGGGATCTCTTTCAGGAGGTGATCTGTGGATTCTTTCAATTTCTGTTTTACAACAGATTCTCTGCTTCTATATTACCAGGGTAGTTCTCCTTGATAATTTCTTGAAAGGTGATGTCTAGGCTCTTTTTTTTATCATGGCTTTCAGGTAGTTCAATAATTTTTTTTATATTATCTCTCCTGGATCTATTTTCCAGGTTTTTCCAACGAGACATTTCATGTCTTTTTTTTCATTCTTTTGGTTTTGCTTTATTTTTTTTCTTGATTTCTCATAAAGTCATTAGCTTCCATTTGCTCAATTCTAATTTTTAAGGAATTATTTTCTTTAGTAATCTTTTGTAGCTCTTAATATCTCCTCAGCTCTAGTCTTTTCATCAGGAACACTTGAAAATCCCCTGTATCATTAAATGTCTATTTTTTCCCCTGAAGGATTATACTCAGTTTTGTTGGATAAGTTATTCTTTGTCATAACCCTAGCTCCTTTGCTTTCTGAAATATCATATTCCAAGTCTTCCAGTACTTTAATGTGAAAACTGCTAACTCTATTGTGATCCTGACTTTGGTTCCAAAATATTTGAATTTTTTTTTGCTGGCTGCTTACAATATTTTCTCCTTGACGTGAGAGCTCTGAAATTTGGTTGTAATATTCCTGTGAATTTTCATTTTGGGATCTCTTTTAGGCAGTGATTGCTACTTTCTTTAGATTTCTATTTTATGCTCTGGATCTAAGATATCAGGAGTTTTCTTTTATAACCTATGTCTAGGCTCTTTTTTTGGGGGGGGGGCTTATCACTTTCAGTAGTCCAATATTCTTAAATTATCTCTCCTTAATCTATTGTTTAGGTCAGTTGTTCTTCCAATGAGATATTTCACATTTTCCTCTATTTTTTCATCTTTTGACTTTGTTTTATATTTCTTGATGTTTCATAAAGTCATTGGCTTCCAGTTGCCCAATTCTAATATTTCAGGAATAATTTTATTCAGTGAGCTTTTGTACCTCTTTTTTCCATTAAGACAATTCTGTTTTTTAAAGTGTTATTTTCTTTGCTATTTTTTGTGCCTCTTTTACCAAACTATTGTTTTTCTTTTCATAATTTTCTTGAATCACTCTTATTTTTTTCTCAGATTTTCCTTTACCACTCTTATCTCTATAACACTTCTAGCAATTCTTGTTGGGCTTTTGTCCAGTTAGAATTTTTCTGTGAGGCTTTGGTGGTAGTTATTTTCACATTCTTGTCCTCTGCATTTGTGTCTTGGTGTTTCCTGCCATCATAATAGCCTTTTGTTGTTGTTGTTGTTTGCTCACTTTTCTAGCCAATTTAAACTTTGAACTTTATGTTAAAATTATACTCTGCTCACCTAGGTATGGGGAGGTACTGTGTTAAGCTTCAGGCTTTTTTGTGCTACTGTTTTCAGAGCTAGTTCTTGGAGTCTGCAAGTTTTTAGTACTTCTGAGGTGTTGTGATCTGGGGAGAGTATGGTTTGCATTCTGGTCTTTACCCAGGAATGGCTCCTGCTCCTTTATAGCTACAAGTCTTCTTGGTCCTAGAACTGTGACTGGGTCTCTATGCTACAAGCAGTAGTGTTCCTTCCTGCCTTGGAACTCTATCTTTTTTTCAACATTTCCTTTTTGTTACTTAGTAAATCCATTATTAATGTTAACACCCATTTTTAAAGTGTATTTCTCAATGACAATATAGTTTTTCTTTTACCCGGGATCAATGATGTTAATGAACAGCTTAGGCACTGATTTCATATCAGCAGCCAGGAAGTGATATGTAGTGGTTTCTTTTTCCCAATTATCCCTGCTAAATAGTGATGTTTTTGTGTGTGCAGATAACCAATATCTTTGTGGTGAGAATAAGAATAGTGATTACAGAACTACTTAGATACATTTTATGAGTGGATTTCATAAATTTTGTTGGTAGCATTTACAGCATGGGCTTTCATTTGTCTTTGGCAAAGCTCAGAAACTATAATCATGATTATATAATTATTCTTATCATACTCATAATTTATTATTGAGAAGCAACATGGAGTAATGGATGGAGTCTATCTGATAGACTCAGCCTGGAATCAAAAAGATCTAACTTAGCTGTCTGTTTCTGATGCAGGATGGCTGTGTGATTCTGGACAAGTCATGAAACAGTTCAGTGTTCCCAGGCAACCCTTTAAGACGATAAATTACAAACAAGTTGCTGATCTGTATCAGTGGAGGGCATTTCAATACTGGGAGTTCCCTCCACAAATAAAATTACATATCTAAACCCCAAAACAAACATTGAACACCCAATTATTATTGGTGTAATTTTTTCTATTCTACAAATTGCTTGTAGTTCAAAACCCTTCTCATTCTATACCAGGAGAAATGCAAATTAGAGGTATTTTCAGGAAATGTTATCTTTAGAAACTTAACTTTTTTTTTTTCATAATTCTGTCCCATTCCCTGGTACAATGCTTTCCTTTAAAGCTTACAGCCCTTTTGGAGAAAAATTTTTATTTTTTATTTTTATTTCTGCCTTGGAACTCTTGACCAGGGCCCCTGTTCCCTTGTGTTTGATCACAAACTCCTCTCTGCCCTGAAACTGTAACCAGAACTGTGTATGGGCAATTAGGTTTCCAGTCAGTGCCAGCAAATGGGGCCCCCTGTAATCTCATTCTGATCAGTTGTTTGACCCCCTTACTGTCTCTGGGCTTAGAGCTCCTGAAGCTGCTACTGCCTGCTGTTGTAGCTGCCTCTAAGGTCCACCCCTGCTGCTGCAGCTGCTACACTCTGGACTCATCCCTGCCCCTACTCTGGTGCCACAGACCTCTCCTGCCCTAATTGTCTTAAGCTGGAAAAAGGTCTCATCATTTGTTGGTTCTGCCCCTACTAAATTTCATTTGAGATGTTATTTTAAAGTTTTTGGAGGGGAATGTTGGGAGAGTTTGGCTGGGTTGCTGTCTCTAATCTAATCTGCCAGCTTGGCTCTGTACCCCCCCCCCCCACTGGCCTTTAATATGTTGATTTTGTAATGTCTACATTGACTGTTTTAATTTTCTTTCTGACTATTAATAGGTGAGGTTGATGTAAAATCCACTGTACATTCCTTAATAAATGTTTATTGACTACATAATTATACAGTTAAATTAGGAGAGATGGCATTATGAACTTTTTCCTTGTACTAATTTTTTGTTTATTGATATATTGCATTTTAAATGTTTTTCATGTATATTAGTTTTGTCTCCTTGAGTAGATTATAAGCTGTGGGAGGTTAAGAGTAGGATAGTCTAACCCTTTGTTATCTTCTTGTTAGCATCAAGTATAGATACTGAGGTTCACAGTGATTTATAATACTGAATAATAGAGATTTTTCATTATTATGACTTGGAAGCAGAAAGAACAGGTTAAATTATATTGCACATGATGCTCGTGTAGCATGGGGAGACAATATGGCACAGTGGTAAAGTTACTGGATTTATAGTCAGAGAATCTTGGTTCATACCCTAACTCTTCTACTTACTCTTTCTGTGATCTTGGGCAAATTACATAATTTCCTTGGACCCCAGTTTATTAATTTTTAAAATGAGAAGGGAGTTGGATTAGATGGCCTCTGAAACCCCTTGTTGGTTTTAAATTTATAATTCTATGATATGTAAATAAAGGATAATGGATGGACAAAAAGCACAATTATTCTACTAGCAACTGCTTAGAGTGAGGTCTTTATAGTGTCTGGTATATGCTGAGGATCTCTGAGAAGGTATGGAGACAAGTTCACTGGATGAGAAGGCATTGGTGGGTTGCAATTTGCTTTGGTTGAATGACTATTATTGTCCATCATGCCATGGAACATTTGAAGAATCAGAGTAAATACACAGTTTCATGTGCAATGGGTACAGGCTCTGTGTGTAGTATATCGTTGACTGCTGGCTATCTGGCTTCTTTATTCCTTAGTGTTTCCAATGAAATGGGGAATGAAGGAGCGTCCAAGGAAAAGGGGAATGGGAGAGATGAGCATAGGAGGCTAAGTAAGAGGAGCGGAAGAATTCAGGTTTATCCTTGAACCCTTGAGAGAGAGAAAAGGAGAAGGACAATAGAGAACAGACAGACCGCATTGTAATGTAGTAGAAAGAGAAATTGTAGTAAGGGGTGTTGGGATTGAATTCCAGCTATTACACTGACTATGAGATCATAATTAAGTCTCTGAGCCTAACTTTAAAAAACATTGTACAACAGGGATAATGATTATACTATCTACCCCAGGTTATATAGCATAAAATTAGTGGTGACTCAGTTGTGACATAAAACATACCTCACTTACTGAAAAATCTAAAGACTTCTCTATTGGAAGTTGTTTTCTTGGGTTGAAAGGGAATAAGTCAACTATAGCATAAAACTATGTCAGTAAAAAAATTCTTTGCAGAGTTCCTTTTGTATATTTATTTGGGGAGTTCCCTGGTACATTCACTTCATTTTCCAAAAGGGTTTCCTAAAATAAATATCAGAATCAGTTAAAAGCAATTTGTAGTGTGGTTTTAGTGTTCATTGAGAAGATCCCTAACTTTGTCCTAGGATGCCACAATCTGAGGTAATATATTTCCTTCCCAAGGGTGTGGGTAGGTATGTTTCATTTTTGTGTTCACCTCCAACCCATTGCCTTGCCTCATGGTTCTCTGTTGGCCTGTGCTGTAATGTGATGCAGTAGTCACCTTCCCTCCCAACATACCTAGGAGTCCATTGCCATTGCAGCCCTCTCCTAGACCTCCTCATTCCTTAACTCTCCTAAGGTGAAGGCTGGACTCTAAAGGACAGGGCAATTCCTCTCCTCATACATTAGCACCCACAAACATAATATCCTCTAAGTTGCCCCTCCATTCACCCAATTGAATTTTCTCCGGAGGCAGAAAATTCCTAGTTACAGCTCTGCCACTAGGTATAAAGTCCCATTTTATAGGGCTATACAAAATAAGAAGTCAGGAAACTTTGAAGCTAATGCAGGGAGATGGGACGCACACACGAGAAAAAAAATGCGTGACATGAAGAACAGAGACGTAACAATTAGTAATATTTGTATAGTGTTCTTAACGGATGTTGGAAAATTTTCATAACTAGTTCTGGATGAAGTTGGCCAGAAATGATGAATTTCATGGAAGAGGTGAACTTAGGGCAGAAAGTAGAATTTTGAAAGGGAGAAAGAATATAGTTTGATGAGTTGCAACAATTCAGATTAAGGCCTTCTTTGTTAGAAGGAGGAGAAAAATGTAGCAAAAAGCATGGGTTAAGAGAGAGGAGAAGGATAATCCAGAAGGTAAGAAGAGGTTAGGACTGGGGCAAGTAATTTGAGGAACCAAGGAAACTCAAGAGCTGAGACCCCATGGAGGGAACGAAATCATCTATAGCATCTTGGGGAAAAGAAATGATGGGTGGGAAAAGGAGAAGAGGTTCCTAAAGTTTTTCCTGAAATTTTGGAAGTTGCCAAAACAAGGAGGAGTGATTTTGATAAGCTACTGTCCTCCTAGATTTGTGCTACAAGTCAGAATGTCCAGGTCTGAATCTATGACTCTTGTGATTGTGGGCAGGCCACTTAAGTCCTCTGAACTTCAATTCTTCCATGAGATGCGATAATCAGGAATCCCTTTGTCTACTTCGTATTCCCTGGTAGACAAGTGCTACAGGCGAACACAAAGGGAGTGGTCCTCCTTTCTAAAGAGTGGGGACCAGCATTTGGATCAGCTACCATGGATAGATTTCAACTCTGGGAGCCAACCCTTTCACCACGTGTCTCTGGAACCTCAAAGCTTACCATCTCTGCTAATGATATTCCCTTGAGTGATGTGCCCCACCCACACCACATGGGTATGTAACCAACATAAACAAAGAGTGTTTCAAGGCATTGAATAACATTGTTGGGACACACGTTACAACAACAACTCCAAGATAGCTAAATTTAATTAGCTCGGCACGCCCAAGCATTGTGTACAGCCACATGCCTCTGTTTTAGGAGCGGAAAAAAACCAGTGTTTTGTGGGTCTGGAAGTCACAGACAGAAGCAAGAAGGGAAAAAAGTAGCAATAATCCAATTGTACTAATAGTCTCTCCGTCTGGAAGAACCATGCCCTTCTGTATCACTTTTGGGAAGATCTCAAAACACTTAAAGACACTTGCTGTAGTTAAAAGATTTCTGTATTTGGAGTCAAAGCCATGGGTTTGAATTCTGACTGCTATTTGATGTCTGTAAGACTTTAGGCAAATATCTTAATCACCCCCCTCCTTTTTTTAACCTCTTCTATAAGAGGATGGAGCTTTGATTAGATTATCTATAAGGCCCTTTCTAGCTCTAAAATTATGAGCATGGAATCTATGGATATTATAATTTGCATTTGGGCAATTGATGGAGATTGTTATCTGACAATTACACTTGGATCACCTTTGGCACAGAAAAGTTGTCATACTCATCACAGGATGATGATTAGTAAACATAGAGATTAATTAGTAAAGCTGTTTTCCTGGGCCCTAGTCGGGGAAGTGGGTCTGAATTGTCGACCTAACCCCTTTCTTTTCTTTTATTGTAACTGAATTCATTTTAAAAAATAGTTTCTATTGATAAATTTTGTTTTTATACCAGTCATTTCCTGATATGCCTTCCTTACCCCCTTGAACCCTTCCTTATAATAAAGATAGTTAAGCAAAACTTATCTCCACAGAAACTACATCTGGCAGTGTAGTCCCTGACTTTCCCACCAAGTGGAGGAAAGTCTTCTTGATCATCTGTTTCTTAGGACCAAAACTAATCAAATTTAATTAATCAAAGTTTGGTTGCCTTTTAGAGTTGTTTTCATTTACGTTGTTCTCCAGGGAGCTGGTTGCCTCAAGGCCACATGTGGCCCTCTAGGTTCTCAGGTGTCGCCCTTTGACTGAATCCAAACTTCACAGAACAAATTCCCTTAAAAAAAGAATTTGTTCTGTAAAACAGAACTCAGTCAAAAGGCCATACCCAAGGACATAGAAGGCCACATGTGTCCTCCAGGCCGTAGGCTCCCCACTCCAATGATTGTGTCATTCTCCTGGTTCTGTTTATGTCATTCTGCATCAGTTCATTGAGTCTTCGTATGTTTTTCTGAATTTTTCATGTTCATTATTTCTTATGATATGTAGCATTCCATTATATTAACAATTTTTTCAGGTATTCCCTGATTAGTAGGTACCCATTTTGGTTTTGGTTGTTATGATGATTTATCAAATTGGACATAATCAGAAGAGGAGCCACATTGGGCAGTTTTGGAATTGTTTATTGTGGAAAGAGTAAGGCCAAGGGTTGATTTTTATAGCTCTCTTCAATTCTGTTATTGGTAATGAGATAATGATAGGAAATTCGCATGTACTTACCAGATTGAGACAAGCACATTTCACATGGAGTCATACTTCATATAGCTGGAGGTCCCTCACATATCATTTGAACTATACCCCTACCTTTGGGCAGGAAAGCATCTATATTATCTATCACATTCTTAAAGGTCTTGAGGGGTACAGATAAGTGGAAAAATCAATAGATTTGTCAGACCTTAATTCAAATCCTAGCAGTACCTTTTACTGGTTGTGTGATATTGGATAAGTTGCTTTATTTCTAAAGACTTCAGCTACCATATCTGTCAAATAAGATCTGATTAGATCGCAGGGATCCTTAACACTTTTAATGTCACAGATCCCATTGATAGCCTAATGAAGTGTATATGCCCCTTCTTAAAATAATTGTTTTTTTAAATGTATAAAATGAAATACATAGGATTACCAAGGAAATAAATTATATTGAAAAATAACTATCAAAATGTTAAAAAAAAAAGAACAAGTTCAAGGATCCCAGGTTAAGAATTCTTGTCACCAGGTCATCTGTAAGGGCCCACTGAGCTCTAAAATCTTATACTCCTGTGATGCTATGAGCTCCATGCATTAGGAGCTACTTTGTGAACTATAAAGCAACGTATAAAGGAATATGAGCTCTTGTTACTGTAATGAAAGTTCAAGAGGAGCACTTAAAAGGGGAAAGTTCAAATAAGTTTATTTTCATCCAGTGCAAACTGAATGCAAATATGCCAGCATCAGGCTTGACATTCATTGAGCAGTTAGGTCTTTTCTCCATGGGTACTAGAAGGGAAAGGATTTATGTATTCAGTAGCTTGGTGACCATGATCATGAAATAAATCAATCAATAGACATTTATTAAGTACTTGTTATGTACCAGGCAATATGCTAAGTGCCAGGGGCAAAAAGTCCCTGCCCTCAAGGAGCTTATAATCTAATTGGGGAAGACAATATACAAGCAAATATCTCAAGCTATATACAGATTGAAAAAGAAATGATTAAAAGAGGGAATGCACTGGAATTGAGAGGTTAAGGAAGGTTTCCTGTAGAAGGTAGGGTTTTAGGTAGGACATAAAGGAAACCAGGGAGGTCAGTAGTCAGAGAGGAAAAGAGAAAGCAACCCAAGCATGGGGAACAACCAGAGAAAACACCTGAGAGATGGAACATTTTGTCTTGTTTGTGGACCAGTCAGGAGGCCAGTGTCACTGGACTGAAGAATATGTGTTGGGATAGGTGGGGTCTAGGTAATAAAGGGCAAGCAGAGTATTTTGTATTTGTTCCTGAAAACAATAGGAAGTTAGTGAAGTTCATTGAGTGTGAGTGGGGGGAGAGTGACATGACTGGATCTGCATTTTAGGAAAATCACTCTAAGTGATCAAATGGAGAATAGATTGGAGTAGGGAAAGACTTGAGGCAGGCAGACCTAAGCAGCAGGCTATTGTAAGGTGTGAGTTGATGAGAACCTACACTAGAGTGGTGGTGGTGTCAGAGAAAAGAAGGGGGAGTATTTGAGAAATGTTGTAAAGGTGAAATCAGCAGACCTTGATGACAGCTTGGATATGGGGAGAGAAATATAGTGAGAAATCCAGGATTACTCCCAGGTTGTGAGCCTGAGGGATTAGGAGGATGGTGTTGCCCTGTACAGTAATAAGGAAGATGTGTGTTGGGGAGGAGGATTTAGGGGGGGAAGATAATAGTTTTTGTTTTGCATATGTTGAGTTTAAGATGGCTACTGGACATCCAGTTCAAGATATCTGAAATGTAGGTGAAGATGCAAGATTAGAGATCAGCAGAGAATGGGACAGGAAAATTCATGAATTGATAAGGAGGTACAGCTGGACTGTCTAACAGCAGTGAGGACATAAATAGGGTATTGGACCTGGTCAGAATGGTTATATGATTTTCTCCACCTTCATTCAGTAGGACATGTGTTGGTGTGAAAGCAATGAATGGTGGGAGTGATCCAAGGCTAAGGCTTGGTCAAAGAGCATAATTGGAGATATGGTATGGGGGCAAGGGAATCAAGAGAGGAGGAGTGTTTTGAGATGAATTGGTTTGGCAAAGAGTCAAAATGGGGATAAGAGGAGAGACTGGCTAATTTATGGAAGATGGCTTGGGAGAGAATTGAGGGGTTTAAAGATGAATGGTATGAACTCATCATAAAACTGAAGGAGATAGCAGAATGGATTGTGCTATAGGCAAACTCAATAAGACAGGGATAGCAATCATAATATTAGACAAGGCAACAGCAAAGATAGATATATTTAAAAGAGAAACAGGGAAACTGCTTAAAGGCACCTTAGACAGTGATAGAGATAGAAACTGAACTTATGATTTTCTTGATCTAGGGAACCCAGATGATGGGATACCAATGTTGGTCAGTCAATATTTTTTGTGCAACTTATAGTATTAGAGAGTTGCCTGCAGAGGGTGGAGCCAAGATGTCGGAGGGAAAGCAGTGACTAGCTTGAGCTCTCTCCCCAAACCCCTCCAAATACCTATAAAAAATGGCTCTAAACAAATTCTAAAGCAGCAGGACCCACAAAAAGACAGAGTGAAACAGATTTCCAGCCAAAGACAGCCTGGATGGTTGATCAGAAAGGTATATCTCGCCGGGCAGGGAGAGGAGTGCAGTTTGGCGTAGGCGCGCAGGCCACAGCAAACCTGGAGCAGACCTCAGAGGACTGAATCACGGGCAGCTGTGGTGGTTTCCAGACTTCTCAACCCAGGAACACCAAAGACAACTTAGAACGTCAGTGGGAAAAGTCTGCGGTGAGAGAAGGAGCTAGGTCTCAGCCGCGCCGGGGGACCACGGCTATTTCCTAAGCTTTCAGCCCACAGACTGAGGGGGAATTGAGTGGCTGATTAGAGGGGGATTGCAGGGATCTCTTTACTAGTGCTGAGGCAGGAATCTCTTGCTTTACTGGTGCTTGGATCTGGGTCAGAGTTCTGAGGGGTGGTCCTGGGGCGAGGAGGAACACTGGTGTAGTGGAGCTTGTTGTGGCAGTGGAGAGAAAACACCTTGCCCCTTATCATAGCACCTTGGAAGAACTGAAAATTTTCAGATCCCTAGAAGTATCTCTGAAAACAGCTGTACAAACCCCCAAAGCTTGGGACAGTACATTCTCCACATTGGAAGCAGACTTTTACCTTAACAAAGAGTTTAAAACTCAAGTAATTGGCCAGGATCATGAGTAAGCAGCGCAAAAAGAGTCAGACTATATTATCTTACTTTGGTGACAAAGAAGATCAAAACATACAACCAGAAGAAGACAACAAAGCCAAAGCTCCTACATCCAAAGCCTCCAAGAAAATATGAATCAGTTCCAGGCCTTGGAAGAGCTCAAAAGGGATTTTGAGAAGCAAGTAAGAGAAGCAGAGGAAAAACTGAGAGTGATGCAAGAAAATCATGAAAAACAAGTCAACAGCTTGCTAAAGGAGACCCCAAAAAATACTGAAGAAAATAACACCTTAAAAAATAGCCTAACCCAAATGGCAAAAGAGGTCCAAAAAGCCAATGAGAAGAAGAATGCCCTAAAAGGCAAAATTGGCCAAATGGAAAAGGAAGTCCAAAAGATTACTGAAGAAAATACTTCCTTAAAAATTAGAATAGAGCAATTGGAAGCTGGTGACTTCATGAGAAATCAAGATACTGTAAAACAAATCCAAAAGAATGAAAAATTAGAAAACAATGTGAAATATCTCATTGGAAAAACAACTGACCTGGAAAATAGATCCAGGAGAGAGAATTTAAAAATTATTGGACTATCTTAAAGCCATGATCAAAAAAAGAGCCTAGACATCATCTTTCAAGAAATTATCCAGGAAAACTGTCCTGATATTTTAGAACCAGAGGGCAAAATAGAAATCGAAAGAATTCACCGATATTCTCCTGAAAGAGATCCCCAAAGGGAAACTCCTAGGAATATTGTAGTCAAATTTCAGAGTTCCCAGGTCAAGGAGAAAATATTACAAGCAGCCAGAAATAAACAATTCAAGTATTGTGGAAACACAATCAGGATAACACAAGATTTAGCTGCTTGTACATTAAGGGAATGCAGGGCATGGAATATAATATTCTGGAGGGCAAAGGAGATAGGATTACAACCAAGAATCAATTACCCAGCAAAACTGAGGATAATCCTGTAGGGGAAAAAATGGTCATTCAGTGAAATAGAGGACTTTCAAACATTCTTGATGAAAAGACCAGAGCTGAATAGAAAATTTGATTTTCAAATACAAGACTCAATTGGAACATGAAGAGGTAAACAGGAAAGAGAAAATCATAAGAGACTTATTGAAGTTGAACTGTTTACATTCCTGCATGGAAAGATGATATTTGTAACTCATGAGACCTTTGTCAATATTAAGGTAGTTGGAGGGGAATAAATTATATGTACGTATATATAGATATAGATAGATAAATAGATAGAGGGCACAGTGTGAGTTGAAAATGAAGGGGCCATATCTGGAGAATAAAATTAAGGGGTGAGAGAGGATTATACTAGGAGAAGGAGAAAGGGAGAGGTAGAATGGAGTAAATTATCTCACAAAAAACAACAGAAAAGAAAAGGCTCTTACAGTGGAAGGGAAATGGGGGAAGGTGAGAGGGAATGAGTCAATCTTATTCTCATAGGATTTGACATAAGGAGAGAATAACATACACACTCAATTGGGTATGGAAATCTGTCTTACCCTACAGGAAAATAGGGGGAGAAGGGAACAAGAGAGTAGGGGGATTATAGAGAGGAGAACAGATATTGGGAAAGGGGGTAATCAGAAGTAAATACTTCTGAGGAGGGACAGGGTCAAAAGAAAGAATAGAATAAATGGGGGGGATAGGATTAAGGGAAATAGAATTAGTTTTTCACAGCATGTCTACTATGGAAAATGTTTTGCATAACTGCACATATATAACCTATATATAGTTGCTTGCCTTATCAATGAGGGTGGGTGGGGAGGGAGGAAGGGTGAAAATTTGGAACA